>NW_023605083.1:93957482-94321951 GCF_014898055.3 Talpa occidentalis
AGTTCCCTTGTTTTTTTAAAAAAAACCTTTTTATGGTTTCCAAATATAACACCTTTTTTTTTTTCTAGATTTCACTTTTTAAAAAGGCTTTAGATTTACAGAAAAACCAAAAGGGTAAGACAGAGAGTTCCTGTATACGCTGGTCCAGTTTCCCCTGTTATTAATATATTATTATGGTATATTTGTTACAATTAATAAAGCAATGTTGATGTCAACAACAATAATGTTGAGACATCATTATTTACTGAAGTCCATGATTATTTTCAGATTTTCTTCATTTTTGCCTAATAGTCATTTTCCCTTCCAAGATCTCCTATTTCATTGACTTGCCATGACTCTTTAGACTCCCCTTGCCTGTGGCAGTTTCTCAAGACTTTCCTTGCTTTTGATGACCTTGACAGTGTTGAGGATTACTGCGCTGGTGTTTAAAGGATGTCTCTCTATTGCCAGGTGCTCTTCTCATGTTGAGACTGGGCTTATTGTTTTGGGGGATAAAATCACAAAAGTAAAATGACATTTCATGTTAATAATGACTTTACAACCACATGGCTGAGGTAATATTGGTCAGGTTTTCCACTCTAAAATTGTTTTTTCCCACTTTCCATACTGTATTATATGGAAGGAGTTTACTGCCTCACCCAAGGGCTGGGAAGAGCATCTCCATAAATTACTTGGATTCTTCTGCATGGGAAATTTTCCTCTTCTCCCCCATTTGTTAACTCAATTGACATTTTATTTATATCAATATGAACCCATGGATATTTATTTTATACTTTGGGCTACTTGAATTTGTTCTACTTGAATTTGTTCCTCAAGTTGCTCCAACTTTGATCATTGGGAACTTCTTTGGCTGGCTCCTGCGTCCTTTGTCATACATGCATTGCTGTAGATGTGTGCTTTGCTCGAGTGCTTCTTTACCGTCTATTGCTAGGAGATAATTGACATAATAGTGATGAATAAAGTGGTCCTTTCCTAGCCATTCCCAAGACAAGACCTACCTGTTACAAGAAATATCAAATGAGCAATTCTCCAGAGGAAATTCAATGACCTATTCTTGGTTTCCAGTTAAAGGTGTGGAGGTCTGAGTTCTGCCAACATTTCAATTTCACCTTTTTCAGTTCCCTGCCCCTCACATCCCCTGGGTATTGTGTTCATCATACTGACATCCCGGGCTTCCTCTAATAATAGGCTCCTATTGTGACTGGGGAGAGAAAGTTGAAATTCTTAACATTCATTTGATTGTGGTCTTTGCATAATGCTGAGAATAGTAGAGGCGGGACCTAGGGCCACCACATTCATCTGGGGACTTTTCCCAGGTTCAAAGGCAGGAGCCACATGTAATAACTTAACAAGAATTCAATAAGAAAGAATCACCATATAGGAACGACAAATTTCCCAAACCAGGAAGTAAAGGTTCCTTTTTGAAGTTCACTGTCCCTTTCTTTTCTAATTCTCCTACTATTTGTTATAGCTACTGATTTTTTTTTTATGATAATGGGAGAAGGTGCAATTGGGACTGACTTGTGCAATAATGAACGAGCTCATAAACTATATAAACTCTCTCAACATTGACTCCCTCAATATATACTTGATACATCCGTCACCTGTTCCCATGATGTCAGTAGATGTCTCATTGTAAGACAATTTCCCAAAATTCTGAGTTTCAGACTGATGTGTGCAACCCCTGGTTATCTTGACACCCCACAGAAGCCATAATCACTTCAGAAAGGCTGAAATTCCTTTCAGTTCTACCATAAAAGCTTTCATTCCAAATCGCTATCAGATTATAATTTGTATTCTACATTTGTAAACTGACTGCATCATTTGCTAAATCACCTTATTATATATATATATATATATATATATATGATCATCAGCTACAACACTCTCTCTTACTTTTCAATGATAAGAATGTTTTTATTTTTTCTAGACCCTTGCACGTGTAAAGATCTAAAGATTTCTGTCTCGTATAATGAAGGAAGGAACGAGGGAAAAGTGATTTCTAAACACTACATAGTAAGATCCTGTGGCTTTTAAGTGGAAATTGAAAGTAGTAGTACTTAGAGTCTTTTTCATCCTGGTGCTGCTCAACGGTGGGTTACAGGCCAGTATTGACATCATCTGGGAACTTAGAAATGCAGAATCTTTGGACCTGCCTCAAGTTGCTTATTCAAAACATGCATTTAGCAAGATCCCCAGGTGACTCTTATGCAAATGATAAAAGCATATTTCCTGATCCAGTGTCCAGAATACATAGATGTTTACCCAACTCATATTTAGGGTACAGAAAATCATTTCCCAAATTTAAGAGTCTCATAAGAAAACAAGAGTAGAGTTTTCTAGAATGGTTTTCTTTCCTAACATGCTTTTTCTTATATACATACAATGAAAGTGTCTTTTTTTAAAAAAAGGATTTATTTATACAAGCACTGGGTACAGTCAGAAGCACGGGAGGGTGAGAGAATCTACCAGAGCCAGAGCAGAGAACAGAACAGACAGAGTGAGGAAATACACTGCTGAGGGGAGCAGTGGGCATGGCAGGAGAAGTCTGCGTGCCATGTGGGACCCTTGCCTGTGGCCAGGAATCAAACCAGCGCTGCAGAAGCTGCGGGCAGGTTTGCAGCCCAGCGCTCAACCGCTGCGCCACCAGGGGAGGCCCGAAAGTGTCTCTTAAAGAGTGTAGTCAGTCTCTTTGTCTTCATCACCCTTCTACTTAGCCACAAATCGCTGTCCTGAAATAAATGCCTAAGTGTGGAAGCCAGGCTTGTCTCTCGCCTTCTTCAGGGCTGGGGGGTGGGGAAAATCAATAAGCTGTAAAATTACAGGTTACTTCAAAGGAATTCAAGTCAACTTCACTCAGTGTCATTGTTAAATGGGGACACAGTGGTATAATAAGGAAATCTATAGAGTCAACAGTGCAAGTCTCGAAATGCTACACAGTGTAAAAGAAAGTCTGAATCTCTAAAATTAATGTCTATGTCTGAATTTTTGATGACCAATCATATTCAAACCCTGAATTGTAAGTCAAGGGTTTGATGGAGTATGATTGTCAGTAAAATGACTTGGAATAATCATGAAATACATTTTAAAATGTTTTAACTACATTTTGAACAAGATGCTGCAACAGGATGAACAGACTTTGATCTCCCTATTCCGGGGTTTCTCCACCTCTCTGTGATGCAAGAAAACTCTTCACTGTGCTGGAGCTCAAGTATGAGTAGGGGTGCAGTTGCAAATGGCAGCATAGTTGGTCTTTCCCCACCAGGGACCAGTAGTGCCTCCCCTCTCCTGAGATGTGACAATCAAATATGTCCCCAAACATTGCTAATTGTTCCCTGGAGAGGCAAGATCATCCCAGTTGAGAAACATTATCCTGTGCCAAGGTAAATAGTCACCAAAAAAGGTAATGTTGGTTCCTAGGTTCTGCTCAGATCTGTACAGTGGTTGGAAAATCTGCAAAGTTGAATTTTGAGGATGAAGGCACTTAGCTAATAGGCTTAGTGTCTACACCAAGATAACATTAACATTCATATGTGTTCTGTTCTACCACTGACAGGTAATTATAATTCTTTTTTTAAAGATTTATTTTTTATTTATATAAGAACTGGGGTACAGGCTAGAGGTGTGGGAGGGTGAGAGGATTCCCCAGAAACAGAGCGGGGAGCAGAACAGGCAGACGGACCGAAGACACTGCTGAGGGGAGCAGCAGGTGAGGCAGGAGAGGTCTGCCACGCCATGTGGGATTTTTCCCTGGCCGGCTGGGAATCGAACCTGCACTGCAGAGGCTGCAGACAGCTTCACAGCATGGTGCTCAACCCGCTGCGCCACCAGGGAGGCCCCAGGTAATTATAATTCTTATAACCATTTCTTGCAGGATATCTACAGAGCCTCTACTGCCTTTAGACCTGGGAAATCCTGGGTGACATAGTCATGAAATAGGCCAGAACATTGTCTGGCTACACAGAGCAACCATTTCTTAAGAGCAAAATGGTGACTCCTTCAGAGGTTTGTGAACATGGTAGCCCTTAGTTTTGTCCTTTTTGAAAATAGCTCTGGACTCTTGGTGACTCTTATAATGAGTGTCTTTGTCACTTCCACTTGCTATGACAAAAAACCTAGATGTGTAGCTTATAGACAACAGACAATTATTTTTCTTCTGGGATCACTCCATGTGCTCCCATCCTGGGAAGTACAGCCCGCCTCCTAGTGAACATTGATGTCACAGAACTCTGTGCCTTGAGAGTACAGACCACTCCTAACTACATCTCTTCAGTCTCACCACACTTACCATCCATCTTTCTTAATCATGACTTTCATTATTTGCTTCACAATTGGGGAAAAAATTCTCTCTCGTGGCTGATATGCATAATCACACTTAGTGATTCACTAATTCCATATCTGAAAATTTGCCCAGCTGCTAAAATTTATTTGTAACCCCAAAGTCTATACTCATGTACTTTTGTGATTATTCCTGGACATGTTCAGAGAAGTAAAAAAATTGAGGTACCAAACTTACACCTTCTCAGTTGAGAGGGAGCAAGGTGACCCTCTGCCTTCCTGTTTCAGCTCTCACACTGTAAGCAAGTATTCTTTTGGTAGTATATTTAGTGCAATGTTTGTTGCACTTGTGATCTTTTTCTTGATGATTTTACTGTTTAAGACAGTCCCCAAGAATATTGATTCTGTCTAGGATTCTAAAGTACAAGAAGGCTATGATGTACCTTCTTGGAGATAATATGTGTATTAGATAAGCTTTGTTTAGGTTACAGTGCTGTGGACCATGAGTTAACATTATTGAACCAACAATAAATATTAAATAAGTGTCTTTGAACAGAAACACACATTGAGGGCCTCCCCCCGGTTGAGCGCAGTGCAGCACTGTGAAGCTGTCTGCAGCCTTTGTAGCGCTCAGTTTCGATTCCCGGCCAGCCAGGGAGATTCCCACATGGTGTGGCAGACCTCTCCTGTCTTGCCCGCTGCTCCCCTCAGCAGTGTATTTCGGTCATCTGCCTATTCTGCTCCCCACTCTGTCTCTGGTGAATCCTCTCACCCTCCCACACCTCTGGCCTATACCCCAGCTCTTGTATAAAAATAAATCTTAAAAAAAAAAAAGAAAAGAAAAGAAACACACATCGAGAAAGATTGTGTATTATGTATGGACTGATTGATAAAAATGTTGTGAGCAGAGGCTTGCAGGAACCGAATCCTATAATTTCTCCTATGAGAAATAGGTCAGGATTTGCTAATTTAGTGTTCACAGCGACTATGTTATAACACATAGCCACTGTAAATAACAAGAAGTAATTATGTATTTATGGGCACTCATTTAAAAGATATACAATAATATTGACTGCTACAAGAGAGCAAAAATAGGCAGATTGGAGACAAGGCTGAAAGGAGGCTTTACTACAATACCTTTTTTCTTTTGTGCCATACCACTGTACCATCAAAATTTTAATTTATATTTAAAAATGAATAGTAAAATGAGAAACTGCATGGCTTATTCAGGTGTCTCTTCAATTTTAGGGTAAGAAAGCAACTCCTACTAAATATCCAATCTACCAAATGACACCCTGGTCTCCCAGGCTCCCCATCCAAGCTATTCTCATGCACTAGCTTTGCTTCTCACCACCCACATTTGAACAATTCAGGTCATCCGTCTGGTCTACTCATAGCTCCTGCAAGTTGCTCAGTACTTCAGTGACTTTGCTGTTGCTTACTCCACATTTCGCAAAAGAAACTTCTCTCCCCTCTACCTAGCAACATTCTGCTTTTCCTTCAAAGACTTTGAAGATTTTCCTAACACCATACTCAAAAGGATCATTTCCTTTTTCCTTGTTGGAACCTTGTAGGTAACTGACTGTTTGCCCCCTGATTTTGTTGGTTGTTTTTAAGTTTTGAGTCTGCTCAAATCCATTGCAAGTTCTTACGGATGGGATTTTAGGTCTTATTTACCTTTGATCATTTTCAGTGCCTTTCATGTAATAAAACCTATTGATTGATTGTTCATTATCATTCAGTACCAAAAAATACTTTCATTGAAGTTGTTATTTTAAGTAGATTCCTATTCAATTATGTAAAAGAGAAGCAACCTGTGTGACTATGTTTTAGGAGTAGCATGGGGATTTTGTTTAGCTGCTTGAGGAAAACATGCTGTGCGAGACATACTCTGTGATTGTTCCAGCCTTGAGGAGGAAATTAAGAAACTTAATTTTTATCTCAAACAAGTCACAAAATGGGAAGGGATCCTAGTAAAGTTTTGTTGAGTTTCTACTGGGCTGGGCACTGTCCTTGGAAACATATAGCCTCATTTTATTTTCAAAAGCCTGTCCAGTAACTATAATGAAGTCTATTTCAGAGATGAATAAGCAGAAACTTAATAATCTAAGATTATCCTGCTGAAAAACTGCAGAATTGTGGTCCAAACTCAGGTCTGAAAGCCCATCATGTTGGGTCACTCCCACACAATACAATTAAACATTTCGAACAAATATGAGTGAAAGAATTCTTTCTCTGCTATATATTCACAAGACTGTGCCTCTGGGGGAAACACAAGGCAAGAGTGTTTTGAGGTGGTCCTGAGAAAGCATTGTACAACTCTGATATATGCTCAAGTAGGGAAATAGAATGAGGGAATTTGCACTCCTTCAAAGCACTGGTACCTTCCAGCAGTGACTCTGAGTACTGACTGAGCATCAGAGTCACCTGGCTATCTTTAAAAAATTAATTTTGTCTAAGGTAAAACTTTTTAAAAGATCTTCAGATAAGTGCTTCCCTGGTGATCTAGGGGTTAAGTATAAGCCACAGCCCAAGTTTGATCCCCAGCCAGGGAGCTAACCCACATGGCATAGGAGAGCTCATCTGTCTTGCCCACTGTTCCCCTTAAGAGTGTATTTCAGTAGATCTGCCTGTTCTGCTCCCCACTGTGCCTCTGGTGAATCCTCTCACCCCCACCCCCACACCTCTGACCTACACCCCAGTTCTTCTACACATAAATAAATAATTTTTTTCTTAAAAAAAAATCATCAGATAATTCTGTTGTGCACCAGGGCTGAGAACTACTGATATGGAACAGGAGAGGTACAAGGATGAGTAGTTTCTCCAGTTTAGTGATTTCAGAGTCTGGTCCCCAGATCAGCAGCATTTGCATCACCTGGGAACATATTAGAAATGCACATTCATGGGCTCTACTCCAGACTCACTGAATCAGAAACTCTAGTGATAGGACCCAGGAATAATTCCAACACTGATATTTGATAGTGTGTGAGAACCATTGCTTGAATTCACTGAAAAGGAAGTACAAATAGTCAACAATATATGAAAAAATTATTCAACCAAATATTTAGGCAACTACAAATGAAAATTTTCGAGGAGATATACTATTTATCTCTCAAATTGGTAAAAAATTGAAAGATTCATAATATCTCACATGGCAGTAGGAGACAGGAAATAGACAGTCTCATGTTTAATGGATAACTGAAACAATACATCTTTAAAGGGAATTTGGCAGTTGAATTTAAAATTGAATTTATGCAATTCTGATGACCAAACAATCTTCCCTCTCAACCTCTCTGATGGAGAAATACTGTATCAACACATAAACGTACACATACAGAGATATTCATGAGGATGCTGTCTGCAATGTGTGAAAACTAGAAACAACCCAAATGCTCATAATGGCTAAGGACTGGGCACTTCCTGTGGAGTATTATGCAGCATGTAAAAAGGATGAGGTAGCTCTTTCCATATACACTTATGTAGAACTATCCCTGAGATATCATGACAATTTGCAAAACAATGTATAAAATACGGTGCCACTAAAGTTTAAGAAAAACACCCACCCAAATGCTGTTAATGCATAATTATGAAAATGAATAGAAAAATATAACATTATTACTTCTGTCAGAGGCAAGAATACAGGGAACAGCTCTAGAAAGAAAGTGTGAAAGATACATTAGACTTATCTATAATTTTTCATTTCTTTTTAACCTTACTTTTAACTTTATTGTTGACACTATTACAGACAGAATGACCGCAACCATATCAACAAACCAAAACCTTGTGCACAGAAACAAGATGAAGAAAATGTGTCAAGAGGTTAACAGTAGTCTTTGGATGATGAAAATGGGGTGAGTTTCTCATTTCCATTTCTGCTATAATTTCTAAAATTTCTTATTAGACTTACGTATTCAAGTATTTCTTGAACAATGAAGACTACTATTTGAGAGTGAACAAATATCCATGGAAATAGCATACTAATTCAATGGTTCTTATTCCTTTTCTATCATGACCTGAGAATATGATGGACATTTTCACCAAAAAAATTCCACAAAGGCATGAACTTTTTGTTCAATTTGAGAGGATTTGTAGATACCCAGGGCCTTAGACCCCTTGGGGTTTCCAGATCCCAGGTTGAGTGTTTCCAGCCTGCATGACCTCAGAGGACCCTAAATAGCTTTGCTTTTCAACCCTGGGCTCCATGACCTCTTCTTCATCATATGTGTCCCAGAGGAGTCATGAAGTCTGACAGCTATTTTTACAAATGTCAGCAGCTCTTCTCTGGCAGATTGAATTTCCCCAGAAGGTAGATTTTCGCTGACATCTTAATACTTGGAAAGGAGCGGATGATCCTTGAGGAGTGAGTGAATATAGCACATGGTTTGCAAGCTGCAAACAGAAACTGATCTATGTCAAGGAAGCCTCAAGTGTTATGCATTTGTTTTTAGATATCATCAGGTTCTTTTTTTAAGTTCTGCAGTGTCATTCTCCCTTCACATGCACAAAGACCCTTTTCAGTGTTTTCCAGTTGACTGTGAAAATAGATTTCTTTTTTGCTTTTATGTTTTTAAGAGAGAATAAAAAATGAGTATCTTTTAATTCCCAAAATTTTTAAATCTCTTTTCATTCTGCTATTCTGAATGGAAATAGTCCCATTTTTTAGTCTAAACTGTCTTAAATGGCAAAGTCAGTACTCATAAAAGTGAAGTTCCTTAGTAACCTACTTCTTATTAAGTCCTGAGCTGCCAATGGATTTATGGTCCTTATGGAAGAGTCAGATCTTAACCGAGCTGTGAATGTTTTTGCATGAAATGCCTTCCTCACAGATTGCCTGGAAAGCCTCTTTGACCCTCTCTCTGTACCCACCCCAGCTACCCATTGCAATGCATACCAGGTTGAGTTTTGGAAAATTACTACGAATGTGTTTATATAGCCTTTCTCCAGCTTCTCATTGAATAACTTGCATTTTAAGTAGGAGATGAACAGTCTAAATATGAGTATGATACTTTCTGAAAAATGTGGACAGTTGTTCTTTGAAAACAATGACAACAGCAGCAGCAACGGTAACAGTGGTGAGGATGCCACTGATAGTCCTGAGTCCTTTCTCCTCTCGGAGGATAATTTCTGCAGCTGGCATTTTGCTTCCATGTGGGTCCAGGCACGTTTTTAACAACTCCCTCCTGCTTCTGAGTCCTCTTTGATCACGACTTTATGACCCACCATCATATGACCTTTGACATATTTTATATTTTCTTTATTCTTCATGATCCAAATTCTAATCTCAATTTTTTGTATAGCATTTGCCATTCAACCCAGCTGACCATATTCAGTCTCTATGAATGTTTATAAAGCTTTCTTTCTTTCACTGACAAGGTAACTTCTCTGTGGAATGTTGTAGCTACTCTCAACAAATGTGTGTTAAGCCCTAACTATGTATTAGATACTTGTCATGTTCTGGGGATACTTACAAGTTTTTGTTTCCATGGAACTTATATTCTAATGTGTAAATCAGAATATGCAAGTGCAATGATAAATGCAACAATTTCAAACAATTAAGATGACATGATGAAGTGATGGGTAACATTGGATAATATGTTCAGAGAAGGTTTCTGTGAAGAGAAAACATTTGAATTGAAATTTGTGTAATATATGTTACTTGTCATGCAAAATTCAGAGAAATTTTAAAATTGTATGCAAAATTGTCATGCAAAATTCAGAGAAAAAGCATTAGGAAGAAGGTAGAACAAGTACACAGGCCTAGATTCAGGAAGGAACTAGCATGTGGCTGATAAAGGATTTTTAAAAAGTGGCTATATTTCCGCTAGAGCATCTAGTACATAATAAAGCATCAGCTCATAGACATTTCTATGAGGGTAGATTCCATGCCTATATAGCTTGCCATAACTATATAGTAACTGGTATATATAAGACAATTGGTTTAATAATGGATGCTTGCTGAGTAACTGAATGACTTCTGCAGAGCCAGAATGGACAAAAGAATGTTTCCAGTTCCTAAATGATTTTTTTTTCATGCTAACACAATTCCCTTCCACTCTGTCTCCATGGTTTTGTGTCACCATTTATTTGATGAAATAAGAATGCGTACTTACTTTCCTTTTGGAAGAACTATAGTTGAAACTATGGACCTACTTCAGCTTTCAATGGAAATATAAGAAGTATATACTCTAAACATCTTTAAAATTGCCAAGCGTAGTTTCTTACTTATAAATGTTATAATTCTTTCTAGTATTATCATCAAATAGTAGACATGGTGGCCACCTTATTCAACTAGAAAGTAGATGAAGCATTGTAATCCTCTTCTTCCAAAGAACCAAGACATACAGTTCACCCCAGAGATGGAGTGAATTTTTTCCTAACAAAATAGTAGATGTTTTAGGAATCAGATTTCCTAAAAGAATTCTTAGCTATCACACACCTATTTTCAAACCCATTCTGCTGCTATTACCTCTACTGACAGTAGACAGACCCAAATACATGTGTCAAGAACATCCATATACTAACAATTTTCCACGTGATTCATGAGCCAAACTAAATTCATAGCTAACCTTGGATAGCAACAGGTAACCTGGACTATTTCTTAGCATAGAGCATAGTTGTTTTCACCATTCCATGTGAAATATCATGTCCCACAATGACCTGGTATAGTAGCCAGAGTTTAATATTATGTGTATAATATTATGTGTATAACTGAAGAGGGTGGGAAGAAGATATAGTAAATGAAATGTCAGGATGCATGGCTCCTGACTTTATTTTCTTTTACCACAATTGTTATCTGATAGAGAGATTCCTGGGATGCAGTTTGAGTTTCAACAGACATATGTTAGTGCTAGACCTAATTATTTGATACACTCTTTTGTTAATTGAATTGGAGGCCAGTTTGGCTGAATTCTCTCATCAATTTCCAACTGCATAAGTCACATCTTCAGAGCATTGTCTAGTCTCTAACATTAGAGAGCCTTTTATCTCCTAGGACCCACAGTTGAAATGGCTTCTAGGTCATGCAGCAAGTATGTCCTGACATAAGCATACTCAGTGGCTTGCTGGTTGATTTAGAGCCCAGTTTGAAATGAAATGGAAAGATTACCTCAGGATATACCTAACAAAGGAAGTGAAAAAAACCTGTACAACAAAAACTATAAGGCAACAAAACCATAAGACATTGTTTAAAAAAAAAAGAAGAAGAAACAAAGAAATGGGAATATTTTCCTTGCTCATGTATTAGAGAAATTAACATTGTCAAAATGGCTATTTTAACAAAAACAACATGCATACCGAATGCAATCCTTATCAGAGTTTCAATGGATTTTTTTTAAGTAGAGCAAATATTAAGCAAGTATTACTGTAATTTCTATGGGACCTCACAAAGATTCTGAATAACCAAAACAATTGTAACATAAATAAGAACAGAAGCATCACATTTCTAGGCTATAAACTATACTACAAAGCTATATTAATCAAAACATTATGGTGTTAGAATAAAAGACAAAGATCTATGCAATAGAGTACATAGAAGTAAACATAGACAAAGCAGTCTACAGCATTGGCTTCAGGGGTAGCTTTGGAGACTTGCCGCTAATGGCAAGGAAAACAAAAGCAAAAATAAATAAACAGTGGGCCTCCCCAGTGGCACAGCGGTTGGGCACTGGGCTGCGAAGCTGTCCACAGCCTCTGCAGCACCAGTTTGATCCCCGGCCGCCAGCGAGGATCAGACCTGACATGGAGCACAGACCTCTCCTGCTGCGCCCACTGCTCCCCTCAGCAGTGTACTTCATCAGTCTGCCTGTCTGCTCCCTGCTCTGGCTCTGGTGAATTCTCTCACCCATTCATGCTTCTGACTGTACCCAGTGCTTGTATAAATAAATAAATAAAATATTTTAAAAAATAAACAAAAATAAATAAATGGTATGATAGCAAACTAAAAAGCTCCTGCACAGTGAAAGAATATGTCATTAAAACTAAAAGGCACCCAGAAAGAAAAAGAAAAATACCGGATGGTCTCACTCATAGCAGGAATCTAGAAAACTTAAATAAGGGACCAGGAAAATGAATAACTGTAAGAAAGTGAAAATCAAAATCAACAAAAAAATATGAACCAGAGACACTCTATGGGGGGGGTGAGGGCGGGGAGGGGAGGGATTGGGGTCAAAATAAGGGGGTTGCAATTGTATGGGGAATATAAAAATAAAATTTATTTTATAAAAAAAAAAAAAAACTAAAAGGCACCCTACTGGGTGGGGTAAAATACACCATACATCTGACAAGGGGCAAATAACCAAGATCGACAAAGAACCCATTCAACTCAACAAAAAGAAAACAAATAACAGAATCAAAAAAAAAAATACAGAAGAGCTAAATAGACACTTCTTTCAAAGAAAATGTTTTTCCTAATGGCTAACGGGAACATGAAAAATTGCTAATCATTACTTATCATCAGGTAAATGCAAATCAAAACCACAATGAGATATCACTTCACACTCCTGAGATTGGCCCATATCAAAAACATCAGAAACAAAAAAATGTTGGTGAGTGTGTAGTGAAAAAGGAACCCTCATGTACTCTTGATGGGAATGCACATTGGTCCAGTCCCTATAGAAAGTAATATTGAGGTTTCTCAAAATATTAAAAATAATCATGCCCATGATCCAGCAATTCTGCTCCTAGGTATATAACCAAAGTATAGAAAAACACTAATTCAAAGGGATATATGCTCTCATGTTTATTATAGCACTATTCACAGTAACCAAGTTATGGAAACAACCTAAGCACCCAACAACAGATGAATGGATAAAGAAAATGTGATTTTATAATTATATATATATATGTATGTATACACACACACAGATACACACACACATACATACAATGGAATACTAGTCAGCTATAAAAAAGATAGAGGGTGAAATCTTGCCATTTGTAACAGGATAGATGGAACTTGAGGGAATTATGCTATATGAAATAAGTCAGAGGGAAAAAGACAGATATTGGATTATTTCACTCATGTGTAATATAAATAAACAAAACAAAGGCACAGAGTAAACTAATCCAAAACAAACCTAGAAACCTGACTGTAGAATTGAGGCTATCATAAAGGGAGTATATGTGAAGTGGGATTCAAGGGTTGGAGGGGAGGATTATTGATGGTTTGGTGGTGGGCATGTTGTGGTAACATAAATCTGAAGAGGCATGAACCTGTACCTCTAAATCATATACAGTGTTGTAAATCCATGTTACATCAATTAAAAAATGATACAATTAAAGAAATCAATAGATGAGGAAAGTCTCCTTAAATCCTTTTGAATAAAAATCTTCCCATTAGACCCTTATCTGTCATCAAATAAATCCAGTTTTCAGGATAATTTTTCCATCTTAGATTACTTCTCATGAAAAAAATTCATGACTAATAATTTATAGGATAGAGACTGAGGTTTTTCTCAATACACTGACACTGATTCTGACTTGGCTTACACCTTTATTTTTTTGTGACTTGGATGATATGAGCCAGAGTCAATAATTTTCAGTCTTAGAGTCTGCAAAGGCAAACTAAATCTCAGGATAACGATGATTTCCAAAGTCTTCATTATAGTTTCCAATTAAACTTACTTTATACATTCATTCACAAAACATATTTTTAGCACCCAATATGTGCTAGCACTCAATATAAAGATGAGTAAGAGAAGGCAAACAATGAACAACTGTTGCCTTCACAGAATCTAGTGGGAAAGACAGACATGAACTCAAATAATAAAGAACAAAATGATAGGGACTAGATTTGTGGGTATACTACAGTGTGGTGGGAACACCGTGGGGAGAGGAAAGTAATTTTTCAAGACTAGGAAAGGTTTCACTGAGGAGGGAACTACTTTGGAATTTGTTCTTGAAGGGGGACCTTACCAGATAGAACATGTATAACGTACATCTCCAGAACATGGACCACATGAACAACATATTCACAGAGGTATAGGTGAGTTTAATAAATCTGGAGAAAAGTAGATTGTCCAGGGAGGTTACTGGATAGGGTATGGCAGGAAGAGTGGGCATAGAAGACTCTGGAGAGAGATGTAGAGATGAAAGGCAAAGGGTCTTCAATCAGCCCTGGACTCTGTACTCTAACGCAGTTGCAACCACCAGTCGAATCTGAAGGATTCCTCTGATCACCCTTCCCCATAATATTACTAACACCTGGAGAGAAGTGTTTAGGAGGTAAGAGCATGGGTTATGGTGTGTGACAGACTTGAGTGTTCGTTCTTGGCTCCAAAACTTACTTTGATTGTGGTTTTAGAAAACCATTAACATGCCCCAAAGCTCAGTTTCATTCTCTGTCAAACAGGGATAAGAGTAGCAGCTTCTTAATAAGGAATATAAGGAACAAGTAAGAGAATGTCTATGACACGCTCACCAAACATGAATTGGCACACATATGTATTCAGCAAATGCTGAGTTCATGATAATACATGGTCAATAATAATAGCAATAATAGCTGATAAATAACATGATTGAAAATCATGGATTGAGAATAATGCTTCCCTGGTCAGAGTCAGCAAAGAAGCCCAGGTCAGGTAGATCTGTTGGAGTCAGATGACCCATCACTTGGTTTCTGAGAAAAGCTCTGGTGGGATTTACACCTTCAGGCCATCCCTGGGCCAGATTTGTAATGTCAAGAGGACATGCAGGGCAGGCTCTTTCTGTCCTCAGATTTCTCTCCCCATGGGGGTGAAGGAGGAGGGGCCCAAGCCTTGGATTATAAAGACATTCTTGCAGCTCCCTGTGTAAAATGATAATGCCAAAGGTCTCTGGCACCAAGCAGAGGAATGTGTTCCCTGTCCAACGCTCCTAGTCCCCACAGGATTTTAAGGTGCTGCTGATATTAGACCCCGGAGACTGTCTTGAAAGCCCTTGTTTCTATCCCCTTTTGCCTTTGTGTGTTTAACAACTGTCTTATACAGGTGGGTACAGGGTGGGTCTGCTTCCTGGAGGTGGTTGTTACCTCTTTAAAAAAAATCACTTTTAATAGACTTAATTTTTAGGGCAGTTTTAGGTTCACAGCAAAATTGAGCAGAAAAGACAGAGTTTACATATACTTCCTACCTTCCTGCCCCCCACCACCTGCCCTATAAATGTCCCCACTACCAACACCCCAACCACAGTGGTACATTGTCAGTCAATAGCCTAAATGGAGACATCATTATCACACAATGGAATTATCATTGCACAATTTACATTAGAGTTTCACTCTGGATGTTGAACCTCTCATGGAAATTATTGACATATTTACACCAGACTTTAGGAAAATCTATGCAAATAATTTGGGGCAAGGCTGATGATGGCAACCTAATTCCAAATACTCTGTTTTGGAAAAAGAGTGTGGCATTTGAGTAGAAGTAAAAAAAGAAAGAAAGGCATGAAGAAAAAAAGGAAAGAGGAAGGATTAGGACCACCTACCCACCCAGGCAAATCCCACGCCAATTTGTGAAGATCTTCACAGGTAGGAGTTTGGGATGACAGTTCCTGCCAAAAGGCTCTTAGTCCTCTCCTGTTTCCTAAATCTGCTTCTACCATCCTGCACCTGTCTCTGGGCCTTCCTCTTCCTGAGGAAGAGGAGACAATAATTTCCTTGAAACTGCTCTCCCTACCCTACACTCCCCCCCTCTCCACCACATACACACATATCCTACAAACTGTGGTAAGGAAAAATGTTATTTTGAAATGGAATTGAGTTAGGGTCAATTTTGAACTTTTTTCAGCACCTAAGATAATGTATTTTAGGTGCTCTAGGAGTTCTTGCTAGGAAATCTAAGTCAACCTCCTGCTTTGAGAGATGAAGCCTTGTGGGAAGTTGGCTACCCCAGGAGCCCCGGGCAATGCTAAGATGTCCTTCCAAATAGGGACCCAAACAGCTGAAGGGCTCTAGTTACCCAAGAGGCGAGTGACAGGGTACTTTGCCAAGTTGGAGAAAGGGAAGGAGTGGGGTGAGGGAGGTGGTACAGAGAAGGACAGAGGAGAAAGGACAGAGATGAGATGGTGGAGATTGGTGATGAGAAAGGAGTGAAGCAGGATGTAATGAGCCACAGCTGTCAAGCAGCCTGATGGAAGGGAGTGGAATATCCTGTCCCTGTTTACAGCCCCTGCAGTAATTTGGGGGACAAAAAAGGCACCCCACTTTGAACCTCAGGGTGTGATTTGTGATTTACCAATCCAAATTGCACCGTGCCGGGGATGGAAACCATTTTGGCCTACTCCCACCACATGGCTAAGATCATTCCAGAGAAAGCCACTATTGTAAAAGAAGCTGGCTCTCTATGAGCTGGCAAATGGAGTGTGTTCTAACTCTTTGATTCAAGGAGTTAAATGTGTATTCCATTTTTTTTCAAACTGAATTAAAATGCACACCCATTTAAATGCATTTTACCTAGGTTTTGCTCATTTGCATCATCTTTATTTTTCTAAAATGAATATGATTGCATTGGCAATGCTGAAAATAAATTATTTTCCATGATAAAATTCAAATTGGTTTGAAAATATTCACTTTTTTTAAATTTATAGAGAAAGGGGTAAAGAGGATACATAGCAGATTGTCAACCTTGATTAACTAGTGGGATGGAGGTAGAGTGACAACAAGAAATAGAGCCTGTCAACTTTTTAAACTGTCTCTCTATTGCTTGCCTGGTTAAAATGAGTGCGTGTTACTTTTGTCTTTTTTTAAATTCAAGAAAGAAACAGTTTTTAAATTTTGCTATATTTTTGCCTTATTTTTTATTGAGGTAACATTGGTTTGCAACATTGTATATGATTCGGAGGTACCCATTCACACCTCTTCATCTGTCACTCCACCATACCCACCGCCAAAGCACCCATAATCCTCTACTGTCGTCCATTGTGCCACGTTTGCTTCCTGCCCCCTTCCTTCCCCTTCTAGTACCCTCAATTCTGCAGTCAGATTTCTAGTTTGTTTGGTTTAGTTTTGTCTGTGCTAATTTATTTTTGTTTCTCTATATTTCACATAGAGTGAAATCATCCAATATTTGACTTTCTCCTTCTGACTCATTTTGTTTAGCAGAATCCCATATTCCATCCATGTTGTTGCAAATGGCAACTTTTTAAAAAGCATGTCTTTAATTAAGTGGACTACTTAATTCACTATTTTAAAAAATTTTACAAGATATTACAGATTATCTTTTAATTCTTTAACCTATCTTTTTGCCTGTTTGTTTAATTTTTTTTAATATTTATTTTCTTACATTGTTGGTAATTTTTGGACAGTGTTTGATTTTTTCCCCCCCCAGGTGTAGTTCTTCCACCATCATATCACCCATGATCCATCACCACAATCCCTTGTGCTCTTTCCTCCCCCGTTTTGACCCTTCTCCATCCACCTCCCTAGCTGTATATCTCAGATCTGTGGTCAGCTTGCAAGTTTTGTCGTTTTCCTGATCATTTGTTAGGTTTCTCTCTATTCCACATGTGAGTGAAACCATTGATAGTTATCTTTTTCATTCTGATGTATTTTGCTTAACATAATCCCTTCCAGTTCCATCCGTGTTGCTGCATATAGCATGAGTTTATCTTCTTTTATCGCTGAGTAGTATTCCATAGTGTATATAGACCACATCTTCTTGATCCACTCACCTGTTTGGGGGTATTTAGGTTGTTTCCATATCGTGACTATTGTAAATAGTGCTGCAATAGGCATATCAATAGAAGTGCAGGTTTCCTTTCAGACTAGTGTTTTTGTGTCCTTTAGGTAGATTCCTAGGAGTGGAATAGGTGGATCTGTCTTACCTGCCAGTTTTACATGTGTCTGTCCACCTGTCAAAAGTTGAGTTTTGCACTTGTCCCTTAATATGAACCATGCGTGTCTTCCTAGCATAAGCGAACATTTCCACTGAATGAATACATTCATGTGCATTTGAATCACAGCTTCAATAGCTTAAGTGGCTGGTTTTGCAACTATGATGTTTAAAAAAACCTGAAAAAATAATGTAACAAGTGGCCGTGACCCACCATGTGGATTTAAGCAGTATCATTTTCCATATTTGCTGCAGATCCTTAAGAATAATTGCAATTCATATATAAAAACAATAAACGTGACTGTTATTGATCTGCCTTCACCCAGCAACTGTTTCCCTGAAACTGGTGTGTATCGTCTTGTCTAATGCTGTGTATTTTTATTTTATGTGTGTACCATAAACAACAGGCAGTATTACTTTTAAAAAGCTATACCAAAACAGTGTGGCCCTGTATACATAATTGCTTTCTGTTATCCTCAACTCTTTTTTGAGATTTATCTAAGCTGATACATGGAACTGTTCCATTCATTTTCACATGCATTACATTGTGAGTCTCCTATGATTTATTTATCCCTTCTCGTATTGATGCTTAGCAAGGTATTTCTAGATTTTCTCTATTGTAAACAACACTGCATTGAACATCCTTGTCTGTGTCTTCTTTGGACTATTGAATTATAATCCATAATAAAAGTTGGGCTATTTCTATCAAGTTCTGTTGGTCTGATGGCCCAGCCTATTTCTTTAAGGCTATTTTTGTGTGAAGGGTCAAGATCGGTCATCCAGAACCAGAGTGCCCGTTGGAACTGCTGGTGACACAATGATGGATTTTCATATTCCAACTTTCCCTTTTCAAATATCCATGCAGACCACCACCCTGCTGTTTACACCCGTTACCACAACACACTGTTTCCTAAGTGTCAGATTGTTTTGATTGAGTTAAACTGCGGGCTAATGACATACTCCGGACAGGCACTTTAATCTCCTCAGTAAGGTCACTCCAAATCACTCCAAGATGGGTTACTTCTGGAAAGCTGTCCTGCAGACAGCTAATCCTATCCTTCTTGCAGGCTTGCCTTACAGATATGGCATCTGCTGACCCTACGTTTTGGGAGGCATCTTATTTTGAGGGCTGTAGTGTTTTGTCCACCGTCTACAATTATCATGACTAAAAATACTTTGGAGAGTGCAAAATCTTCAGGGGGACTTTGCAACCTGGCCTGTATTCCTCATATTTTGGTACCATATTTCAAGATAATAGCCTTGTTACTGGGATAAGCAGTACCTTACCTGTAGACCAATATTTCATGTTATAGTTGTTTGGAAGCTGATCTTTATGCTGACCTTGTGACTATGTTGCCTTTTCCTTGAAAAATGCACCAGTAATCATAGTGCCTGTGATTTTTCTATAGCGCCATCACCACTCAGCCTCATACGCAGAATTAGCCTCCTTCCTGCATGTCATCCCAGGGCTTCATTTTTCTCAGTCAAATATAAACTTCCATCCCTGTGCATCGGCATAATTCCCCTCTGTGCCACCTCCATCTCCCACTCCGGATTGTATAATCTGGGAGCTTCCACATAAAACTAGGATCAGAGGAACTGGGGTGTATTTGTGTTGCTAGTGCTGGTACTTGTTTAGAGAAAAGTGTGGGACATACTCCTGCAAGTCCAAACTGAACTGTGGGTATGTTTCTACTCCTTATGACTCCATTGACTTAGTGAGCTGTGAGAGTGTCACTCAGTCACTCACGTGCCAATAGGTTGCCAATTCCTGAGTTCAGACTCCTCCACTCACTGCTCTCATTGTTAATGCACTTAAAAGGAAGTGCTTTCACCATATAAAAATGTAGAGTAGTCCTGAGAACTGGTCTTTATATCAAGAAAATTAACTTACATTAAAATTAACATATTTTTTCTCCTATACTTTTAGTCTAATTGGGCCATAGGGAGTGTGTGTGTGTGTACTTGCACAAAAATAGAACATTTATGGAAGGATATATAAAGAAATGGAAATTGATTACTTTAGGGAACCGGACTGATGAAGTGGGGTCGGAAAGAGACATGTTTTATTTTAAAACCTTTTGGGTTATTTTAGATGGCTTCTTAATTCATTAAGTAAGAGACTATATCTGAATGATCATATGATCCTAAGTCCCTTCCCTTTGTGTCTATAATTCTCTTGAACTGAGGGTATATTTTGTACTTCTTTCTCTGATCTCTTTACTGCATTCAACTTGGTTGCTTATAGAAGCATCTTATTTTTCCAGAATTGCCTGAGAATGAAATTTTCTGCACTAAATTCTCCAGGTAAATGAATCTAATTCTTTTATATACTTGAAGTTTAGGATAATTTCTAATGATATATTTGTAAGTTGTATTACATATCTTCCTATCCACTTTTATTTACAAATTTATTGAGATACAGTTCATATACTGTAACTTTTACTTATTAATAGTTCAGCGCTATTTAGCATATTCAGAGATGGGCAAATAGCACCACAATCTAATTACAGAGCATTTCAACACCCCCCCCACCACAGAAAGCTCTAGTCCCATTGAGCCATCATTCCCACTAATCTATTCCCATCTATGGATTTGCCAGTTCTGAACATTTCACTCAAAAGGAATCATATAATATGTGGTCTTTTGATCCTATCCTATTTAGCAGAGGAGAGTTAATCATGTTTTACCTTTCTTGATAAATTGAGCCGATTAATATCAACAGCATGTTCATGGTAACCTCAAGAAATATTGAGGTGGGGGGTGTTGACTTCCAGATTCTGGCCTATTAAGATGTCTGTGACTTTGTCAGAGGTCTGTCACTCAGGCCATTGGATTACTTCTTGAATAACCTGTCTTATGCTCTTAAACCTGTTTAAACCATCGTTTACTTTCTGGAACTCTTATTTTTGCAAAATTGGACAACTAGTATATAAATTATATCAGTCCTGAGGTCTCATGCCTTTTTTTGATCAAGGCTCATAATGTTACCCAGCATTGAGCCTCTTCGCTGTTTTTCTGCTCTTGAAGTAATTAACTCAAGGCTGAATTCTTCCCTTCTTTTATTGCTATCTTGAGTATCTTGTATCATCCAGTCAGCTCAATGCCGTCTTAGCCATAAATCCCCCGCAAGTATTTTATATCTCTGGTTTAAGCACTCTTAAACCCTTTGATTCCTTGTATCCTTCCTCTCCCCTTTCTTAAAATAGTCTCATGTCAAGACTTTATCAACTTCCCTTTCTCCAATATTGTAATATTGTAAAAGAACACGTTCCCTTATTTCTCTTGAAACATATGTATAATCCAAGCATCCTTGAATACAGCTCTCCAGGCAGGGTGGGGCAGGGCAGCCCCTCAGTTACTAGAAAACGTGTCCACCAAGTCCAAGAGCATTTGAATATTTGACATCTGAGCTGTCCTGGGAGGTAGACTCTCTGTAGTTTCTTTACCTTTTGGTAGGAATGGGTGAAAGGAGAAAAGTCTAACTTGGAGCACTGTCTCAGCTCTGGGCCAGACTTAAAAGGGTTGTTTAAAGTTTGAAACAGTTTGGCAGGCGCTGCACTCACTGTCCTGAATTTGACTGGAAGAACATGGCAGGATCTAACCAGTGTGTCATGGGAATTTGAGATTTCAGGACTCGCGTCTTAAGCTCATCGTGAGGACAAGTTCAGAAGTTTGAGGCATGCTTGCTGAGAGCAGTTCTGTTGGTTGTGATTCTGGACACCCAAGGAATTCCAATCGAGGTCAGGAAAACCAACCTTATATTGGGCCTGATGTGGCCAGAGAAAGGATGGCTACTAGGAGAGTGATTGGCACTTAGCAGATACTGGGAAAATATCTGTGGAATGACTGGCGCTCTGGTGTCGGGTCTGAGCAGTTGGTAATGACTGTCTGGCATGAGATGCTGAGAAGGATTCTCAGGCCAGGTTCAGTGGGCAAGCCTGCAACTTATAATCCATCTGCTATAGGTACAGGTGAAGGAGTGGAGAGAAGCAAAGTTAGTGCAGATCCTGGTGAGAGAAGAGAGAACAGATTCAACTCTTGAAGACACAGAAGGAGTCCTAAATTGCAGGGCATCTTAAGGAATGAGAGAAGAGTTTGGGTGCCTCCAGCTTTGGACGACCTGATACCAGGGGACTCTGCTGAACTTACATCCAGGCTCAACCCGAGGTGACCAAAATTGCAGCTGACCGCCTCCATAGCAGCTAATCTTGTTGAGCCTGCATTGACTGACAGAAGCAACTCCTCCACAAGTGACCCAACACTGCCCTCTGCTGGTGGGACCTATCAACTGCACACTTAAAAGCATTTCTTTGGGAGCTGCTTTTATTTACAATTTCTTAGCGGATATCTTCAGCGCTGGGCTTGGAGACTAATTTTACTAACTTCCATGAGCCCGATCCTGTTGTGATGTGAGTATATTCATCAGGAAAAGCAATGTACTTCATTTCTCTGTCACCAGTGGCCTGAAACAATTCAGTCATCTTTTAAAAACTACCATTTAGGGACCTCCCTTGTGGCACAGATAATTGAGCGCAGCGCTGTGAAGCTGTCCGCAGCCTCTGCAGTCCCGGTTCGATCCCTGCCGGCCGCGGAGATACCCACATGGTGAGGCAGACCTCTCCTGTCTCGCCCGCTGCTCCCCTCAGCAGTAAGTTTCAGTCCGTCTGCCTGTTTTGTTCCCGGCTTTGTCTCTGGTGAATCCTCTCACATTTGACCTATACCCAGGTTCTTACATAAATAAATAAATCTTTTTTAAAAAATTAAAAAAAAAAACAACTACCACTTAGTGAACAATAAATGGCAGGCGCTGTGCTAGGCTCATTATTTGTCATACTTGTAACCCTCTAGGAAAGCTGCTATAATTATTTGCATGTTACAATGAAGAAATGGAGACTCAGGAAGTCTCACTCTTGCGTGGAGAATAGGACATGCAGTTCCTGTGCCACTAACCTGTTAGTGATATGACCCTCACCCTCTATCCCAACCCTAGGCCGTGGGGGTGAGGGGAGTGAAGGGACAGGGAAACTTATTTTTTGTTTTCCAAATCTATTTTAACAGTGAATAGGTATTGCTTTATATATTTTTAGCATTTAGGCTGAATTCTGGGTGTCCCCCTGATGGAGTATTGCCTGTCTAGTATATCCAGAAGAGGGCACGTAGGAAATAGGGATAGGGAACAAGACTGGAGCTCTTTCTCTTTGAGAGACATGGTTTCACGGGAATATGGTAAATGTTTTATGGCTTCCAAAGTAAGCCAGGGGAGCAGGTTTATTCTCTGTGTGTTCCCAGTGTGCAGACCCAGGGCCAAATGTGTGGAGTTCAGGGCTTGTCGAAGAAGCATTTTGTTAACCAGCAGGGGCTGCCTCGCCAGTACAAAATGGTGAACTTGGAGGTGGGGACTCTTTTGAAGTGCTTGGGTGGGAAGTCACGAGGCAATTTATACAGGAGAATAATTTGTAGGTTCTAAAGCCTTGCAGCCGCTGATGTCTGTCAGTCCTGTGAGCCTTCTAGTGGGCAGCAGTACCTGCTCTCGCCTGTAGGTGGCATTAGGCATCCAAGCCTGTTTGGTGTGGTTAGACCCTAGAAATTCTGGTTTTAATGGGTCTTAGGGATTTTTAGAACTCCCAGTGGTTCTAGAGGGCATGACTATTTGAGTACTTTGACCCTACCATTTCTGTTGGTTGTTTCACTTTATTTCACTTTATACTATAGGGGAAAACTGGGGTCAGAGAAAGAAAGTAGAAACATCAAAATAGATGAAGCTATACGGAATACTAGTTAATTACAGGAGAGAAAATAAAAACAAAGAGGAGAGAGGAAACAGGAGCCCAGTGATATGAGGGAGCGATAGGTATTCAATTTCCTCAGGAAACAAATTAAATCAAGCCACAGAGAGGACAGAGGTGATACACTGGACTGGGAGACTCAAGACCCGTCTCTCTCTTCCAATAGCAGGAGCTTCAGTTTGTAGCCAGGCAATGGTTGTTTGGGAATCACCATCCTTTGGGGAGCTGGAGGTGTGGAAACAGAAATGGATTCACAGAGAGAATGAGGAGCCTTCTCTGGCAGAATGTATCCTGAGAGGAACTGGCACCTGGACATCTTCGTACCCTGGTCTCAGGTCCTGACCTTGCAGCTGGTAGAGCAGTGGTGCCACCTAGTGGTGGACTCGGGCACCATGGAGTGGAAAGTGCCAGGCGAAGGACCAAGATGCCCAGAAGCTTCCAGGAGAAGCTTCCTGTCATGTGTGACTCTGACACACATAGGCAGCAGTTGAGGTGCCCAGCCAGGGACTGTGTGAACAGACAGGCCAGGAGGTAGGGAAGTATGAGGTAGTGTGGCTGGCGCCCTATTAGTCCCCAAGGATTGGGTACCCCCGGGTAGGAAATTTCCATCACAGTCTTACACAGCTGCAACCTCAAAGCAGTCACTTAACCCCTACTTCCTCATCTGGAAAACTAAAGGGTTGCATAGACCATCTCTGCAGCTCCTGTGTTCTTCAAAATTCTCTGTCCGTGTCTCTAGTTAGGGGGACTCATGTGAGAAAGCCAGGCCTGGGAGAAACAAGATGCACTCCTGTGAAGGGCACCCAGAAACATGTAGAAAGGATGAGGACACAGACACTGCTGGGTGGGTTAAACCAGGAGAGCCTGAGGTGTGTTAGGATTTCAGCACATGAAGGAGAGTGGTTGGCAGAGGGAGCAAAGGCCAGCAAGCCTATGCTATGGGAGGTGGGTGGGGTATGAGTCCAAGGTGGGGCCCAGCAGGGGCCGTAGCTGGTGTGTAGGCACAGCAGAGACAGAGCAGATCAGCCAGGCCTGACTGAGCTGCACCCTAACCAAACTTGGCCCTGACCTGCCTTGACACTCTTTCTTTCGGCACATGGTGCCTCAGGTCACCACATCTTCACATCACCAGCCTTTAAAATCTCAAATGGGGTTCCCATGAAGCCATGAAAAGTAGGAAGTTTCTTCTTCCTTTTGCTGTAATGATTAATATTCAAGCCATCTTTTCAATCTCAGGAGCTCAGGATGATTTAAAACTTAGAACTGCTATAAATATTTCCTTACAGAGATGGCTAGAGCCACAAAAAATGTCCATGTTCTTCTTCAACCTCGTATGTCAGACAACAAACAAAGGCAGTAAGTAGATTGCTCAGGATTACAAGCAAGAAGAATTAAGAGGACAGGCGGGGACCCAGAGGGGGTGATGGTTAATGCTGTCCTTCCTGCATAGTCCCTCCACCAGGGGGAATTCAAATCTTAGCTTATGGGCCTGTTTGGGGTTGAGACATTGGGGGTACCTCACTGCTGACAGAACCTATTCCAGGCTAGGGGGACAGCAGGTGCTGCCTCTCTGACCCTCTCTAGGAGGACACGGGAGTGGGGAAGGAACAGGTGGCCGGGAGACACTCTATTTAAGGCCTCTGATGGCAATGGGACTGCTGAGGTCTCAGCCGAAGTGCTGATCTTCCCAAAGGGAATGGCCCCTAGTCTCTCAAAAAGTGAGAATGATCCCCATGGAGGTGCACGCTCTTGGCCGTGGGAGATGAACCGTGGCTATGTCAATTTAATTAGTGTACATTTATCAATCGCTCATTATACTGCACATAAAATTACGTGCCCTGGAGTTATCATGGGACTGAAAGCAAGGCACTTAAAAAGGGGGAAACTGGGGCCTCCCCGGTGGCTCAGCGGTTGAGCGCTGGGTTGCGAGGCTGCCCGCGACCTCTGCGGCGCCGGTTCGATCCCCAGCTGCTCCCCGGCCACCTGAGGAGGGTCCCACATGGCGCGCAGACCTCTCCTGCCACCCGCTGCTCCCCTCAGCAGTGTACCTCGGTCCTTCTGCCTGCTCTGCTCCCCGCTCTGGCTCTGGTGAATTCTCTCACCCTCCCGCGCTTCTGGCTGTACCCAGTGCATGTATAAACAAAACAAACAAATAAATAAATAAATAAATAAATAAATAAATAAATAAATAAATAAATAAAAAAAGGGGGAAACTGGTATCCTTTAATGTACTGTCCAACAAGGGGCCCTCACGTCTGAAGGTTCACTTTGCTGAAGGCCTCTTGGGAGGGGGTGGAAGTGACCCTGGAGTGTCTATTAGGAGAGCACCGTGGTGACACAGGTGCACTCCGCTAACTGGCTGCTGTTGTCAGTGCTTCATCAGCACAGTTGGGTGCCGGGATGCTAAGCTTTGGGGTTCATGTGGTAAAGAAGGCCCACTTCTCTCTGCCTCCCTGACCTACTGGACTTCTCCCAGAGTGGGATGTGAATGGTCACTGGACTGCATACCCCGCCCTCTGTACCCCATAGGAGGCGCCTATTTCAAGCCTGCCCACTTCCCAGAAAGCTGCCCATCTCCGAGAGTAGGCCAGAGGGTGGAAATGGCTCAGATGCCCCAGGCCAGTGGGCCCACAAAGGAAACAAAAAAGAACATTTTATGTTTCTAGGTGTGAACTGTCATTGGAAATGCTGGCTTTGCCCCTGGGGAGGATACCAGGATGCTCTCAAAATAAACACATACATACCAAGCCCTGCTTTTTAGCTCTGAACACCTGCTGCACAAGGGACTGAGACCCCAGGCCCAAAATAGGCGCAGCTGCGGCAGACACAAATCTCACCGAGGCTGAGGCTGAGCCGTATTTGTAAATGTCTATCCTGCCACACAGCCCCTGCCCTTCCCGCTCTGAGTCTCTCTTGCTTTTCCTGGTCTGTTTTGTTTTGTTTCGGTTTTTTGTGGGCACTGCTTCTCCTTTTCCCAGCTCATGGGCATAGCAGGCAGGTGGGAAATACAGAGGGATGAATACATGTAAAAAGAACCACAGACCGGGAACGTGGAGCAACCAGGCTGGGAAAGATGGATGCTGGAGCGCCGGGCCGATGAGCGGACGGTGTCCTGTCTTCACAGGGCAGTACCTTGCCCCAAAGGGCCTCCTCACTGATACCCAATACTCTCCTGGGGCGTATGAGCCTGCATTGCAAAAAGCCACGCCCAAAGCAAGTTCCTGGTTAGGAATGCTCACAAATTAACAAAGAACCACTTTTGAGTTATTAGGGTCTCTTTATTACTGATGGGCAGAGGCAGAAAGTCAGTGCAGAAAGAATGTGTTTGCCCTGAGAGCACGGAGTCCCAACCCCTTTACTTTCCCTACAGGAGCTGAGTTAACCCCTCATGGGGTGGCTGCTGTGCACAGAGCATTGCACTTGCTGCAAAGGCAGCTGATCTTTGGGTCTCTGATAACAAGATATCACCTGTCACCCAATCACCTGCCTCAGTTTCCCATTTCCTTTGGTTTGGTTTTGCTCTGTTGTTGTGATTGGGGTACTCGCCAGAAATTGCCCTTGAGGTCTGAGGTTCTGTCTTATCTATGTGGATGACAGCTGTCTTTCTTCTTTAAGCTGACCCTCCTCTCAGCAGACTGGTGTCAGCTTTCTTGGTGAGGGTGGCCTAAGGGGGTCTGTCACCTGCTCGCCTAAATAAATACCCCCAAGCTTCCTGAGCAAGGTCTCGGTCTTGTTTGACAGTCCATGAAGAAAGCCCATAAATGCCCAGGCCTCAGGGCTCCTTGTGCCTCACTGCCATGAAAAGCATGAAACATCTTTGATAAAAATAGTCGCTGCCACCCAGGGGCCCTGGCTTCTGGTGGCCGGCTGCCCAGCTGCCGGGGCGTGGCAGCCTCCGGAATGTCTGAGCATTGCTCAGGGTAACTGGGTCGCTGCGCAGGCCCAGCAAACAAAGCCTCTCCGCCTCAGCTGTTCTGAGTGGAGGGATTAACAGTAGGGGTGAAAATAGCCCTTCGTATTCTAGGTGGCTTCCTCATACCACATTCCCAGGCACACATTGCTTTATTAAAGCTCTCAGCTGTTATGGTGATCCAGGCGAGAAGAGAGGAAAGACTGCTTCACCAACTGCTGGCAGGTTGCAAGTGGCCACCAATTTTCCTCCATAAGGACATGTTACTCTGGTTAGAAGCTGTGCCCATTGCATGTCCTTAAGAAGGGGACCATCTGTCAATCATAAATCAAGATGTCCTCTGTCCCAAATAAGGAAGGAGTCTACTATCCTAGCTGATGATCCCCTTCGAGTTGAAAGTTAGACATTTTTAAATCCTGTGCTTCAGTATGTATTTCTTGTGAATTCAAAAAATCAGGAAATAAAAAATAGAAATCGATTGCTAAGAGATTTGAGACTCAGCAAAGAATTCAGAAAGTTGGAGGTAATTGAAGAGTATAAGAATTACAGGGGGGAATAAATAAAATCTATGCTCATATACCAAAAAAAAAAAAAACCAGTAAAAGAAAAGGAGACTATTTTTTTAATGATTTATTTATGCATATAAGAACTCGGGTGTAGGCCAGAGGTGTAGAGGGTGGGGTGAGAGGATTCACCAGAGACAGAGTGGGGAGCAGAACAGGCAGATCTACTGAAATACACTGCTGAGGGGAGCAGTGGGTGAGACAGGAGAGGTCTGCTCTGCCATGTGGGTAACTCCCTGGCTGGGGATCGAACTCATGCTGCAGCGGCTGCCAAAAACTTGATAGTGCTGAAACTTAACCCCTGTGCCACCAGGGAGACCCAGGAGGTTATTTACAAAAAAGAAAAGTCATTTGAGATGACCCTCACTTTTGAAATAGTGGGTTTCTATGGGGAAGGACTGTAGGTGCTACAGTGCTGGGAAAATTATGGTCACCACACCTGAGGGGAGAAACCTATATTGTGAAAAAACAAACAAGGATATAAAATAATGGTACATCATTAATAAAAAAAATTTTTTTGAAGGAAAAAAAATAACATAGTGGGACTTACCCTCATAAGTTAGCCAGACAAGAAGGACACTTTACCCTTTTTGGCCATTCTATTTTGAGGGTCATGGGCAAATAAGCCAGCAGATACTTCAAATGAGCTACAGATCACCCAGATTCCTGTGGAATGGTCAGAGGGCCTGTGCAGGGAGACTATCTGCACACACGGTGGGCTGAGTTGGCGGGCAGCAACAGAAAGTGGAGGAAGATAGCAGAAATAGTCAACAGTAAGTCACAAATGAAAAACCGTACACTTTGGGTTTTATCCGCCCAGTTCTACCACACCATTGCCCCACACCCCACTTTCTCAGAGAATTTCTCATGTTTGCTTCCCTAGCTGCTGAGGTAGACAGAGCTTTGCAGCATCAGGAATTCCTGGGAGCGAGGCAGAATCCCAGCCCCACCATTTTGACCTTGAGCAATTTACTCTTGTGTGTGCATGTTTCTTCTTCATCTGTTCTATGAAGCCAGGGTGATATGGCCCATCCCCCACCCCAAATAGTTACCCCGATGATGCAAGGTGTGTGTGGTGAGGGCCCGTGGTAAGAGTCCAGTAAATAGAGGCTGATGTCACTCTCCTCCTCTCCGGTCCAGGACCAGCCTTCCCTCTCCTGCCAGGGCTGTGTGTCCTTATTTGGGGTGAAACATGTGCTTTAGTTTTCCTCACTCAGTAGCAGGACTTACATTTTCTATAGGCATGGACAGCCTTTGCTTCATGCAATAAATAAATACAAGAAAAGTTGGTCATAAAATCAACTCTTACGAAATGAATTTTATCCACTTAATATTCTTCACAAAATCAGAGTTAATTGTCACGGAACATTTCCAGAAGCCAAATCCTTACCTTGTGTGAAATATTGCACTTTGCAGGTAAGCCATGCCCTACAACTTCACTGCTTACCAATTCTTTAAGTCTGCAATTCTATAAAACAAGTTCATTTCAAAGATAGTGTCTCCCTGCCTTTCTTTCTCTCATTTTCTCTCATCCTTTCTTATCAATAAGTATTTTCACATGTACTTTCTAATGATAGGTGCTGTTTTAGAAAATACAGTCATGGTGTACCTAGATAGTGAATACAAATTCCATATTACCATCAAAATATTGAGTCAAGATTCAAATTTTACCATTTGGAGTGTGTGTGTGTGTCCTGACAGGATCCATACAGAGCAGTTGGTGGGTAGTTCTGTTATGTCTCTTTTACTCTCTTGTTCCCCCTTCCATTTCATTTACCCTCTTTTTCTTTGTAAGTTATTTATTGAAAAAATCTGGATAGTGTGTTCTGCTGAGTTCCCCACATATTGGAGTATATTGGTTGTATCTGGATCTCTGCATTTCCCAGAAGTTGGTGGTCATGTTCAGAAGTTTGATCAGATCTAAGCGTTAGACTGTTGGGTGGAAATCCTCCCTTGGCGGTGGGGTGTACTTCCAGGGGGAGGCAAGTCACATCTGCTTGTCTGTATATTTGGATATTCGTAGTCATAATGCATTAGGCGTTCATAATTCATAGCAAAATGGTGGATCAGACTTGCTTCCACTGATGGTTTCCTCCCAACCACAAACACACATGTTACTTTTTAGTCACAGTGTTGCCAGGAAATGTGGGAAGCAAGTCAGAGAGTTATTGTCTTTGAGACAAAATTATCTGACATCAGCAATTGGTCAAATCTGACATGCATTGAGTATGAAGTGAGCTCCCCTGGTCTTTAATGCCCACTGAGTCAAATTGTGTCATTTCCTAATCTTCTAAAACTGATAAAGAGGGGAACTTGGCAACTATTTTTGGTAAGTTTAAACGTGATGAAACCCAAATGCTTTCAGGCTAGAAGATGCTATTTCCAGTTCTGACTTCCTACCATACTTTTCCTCTTAGGGTAAAGATAGGTTTTTACTTGGATGAAGGGGGAGATTTTCTGTTGTGCAGCTTTGAAATAATAGCAGACTGGGCCAGTCTACTCAGTGGTAGATTTAGAATAAGCATTCAGAGGGGCCAGAAACTGCTTTATTCACCTGTGTCTTCTTATTACTTAGCACAGCACAGTAAATCTCTGCCCAGCAAGCATTCACTGGATTTCAGAGGTCATTCCAGAATGTGGAGAAGGGGACTCTGTCTCTTGCCTAACAACCCCATTCAACTTGAAACAGGGTTCTCCCCAGGCGATTCTCTGTGTTTCCCTCATATCATTTTGAGGGACAAGTCTTCTGGGTGGCCTCCCTGTCAAACCGTGATTAGCTTAGGAGTATTTTTTCTTTCTGATCTAAAGTTCAAACTAAAAAGCAATCTGTCCCTGTCCCCACATACACACACCAATGAATTTATCAAGCCATCTGCTACCAAGATTTCAGCATTAGGCATAAAGATCACCAGTGAAACACTTCCATGAGGAGCAGAGAAGATAAATATAATGAAACAGCACCCCAAATTGAAAACAAGGCAAAGTTTATTGCAGGTGAATAGCAGTCACATGAAAATGAAATCTAATGATCATGAAAATATACATTTTGCATATTTTCTGTCCTGTTGCAGAACTGGGTAGTTCACTCTTCACTCTCATGGACCACCATCTGGAGAGAGAGTAGGCATTTTTAGTTATGTCAGGTGCCAGAGACTCGTTTATTCTGGCTCCCTCTCCCTGCAGGCACCAAGGGGTTGTTTGCATGTGTATTTCAATAGAACCTGGGATATTTTTGGACCTCAGGAGAACACATGACTGCATACATGGAAGAAATCACCTGATAGCCTGTGAAACTGGCTCTCAAAGAGACCCCAAAGGCTGGAAATTCCTACAGGTATTCTACCTACTGTACAGTGACTGAAGACTAGTGCCAGCAGAGGGCGCCAGAAGATCTCACTGGAAAAATACTCATTCCTTTTCAGGAAGGTGTTTGAGACTTACAGACCTGGGCTCCAGCAAAGCTCTTTTCAGCTAAGTGACTTGAGCAAATCCCTTCCTTCCTGCGCCAGAGACTGTCAGTTATAAAACTGAGGATTCTCAGGCCTCCCTGGTGGCGCAGGTGGTTGAGCGCCGCACTGTGAAGCTGTCCGCAGCCTCTGCAGCGCAGGTTCGATCCCCATCGGTCGGCCGGCGAGAATCCCCCATGGAGCAGCAGATCTCTCCTGTCTTGCCTGCTGCTCCCCTCAGCAGTGTATTTCGTCAGTCTGCCTGGTTCTGTTCCCTGCTTTGTCTCCAGTGAATCCTCTCACCCTCCCCCGCATCTGGCCTTTACCCCGTTCTTGTATAAAAATAAATAAATCTTTAAAAAATAAAATAAAACTGAGGATTCTCTAAGGTTCTCTCCAGCCCAAAAATATCTACATCATTGTGTGTTTTTCCCAGGTCTTCCTGGGGGTGCAGCTCTAAGCCACACCTGCTGCTCCCCCTCTAACCAGTGGGGTCACTTACCCTGCTGGAGGTGAAGTCTCGGGTCTTTGCCCGGAGCTTATTGACTTGAGATTCAGCAATATCAGCACGTTCTTCAGCCTCCTCGAGCTCATGCTGAGCTTTTCGGAATTTGGTGAGATGAGCGTTGGCTTGTTCATCCTAAAACCAAAGAGCCCAGGCAGATAGACCAACATGCACCTCTCTTAGAGCTCACAGGGAGAAAAGATCAGGCTGCTTCTGTAAAATCTCAAACGTGTCTGACTTACTGCCTCCTCAGCCTGCCTCTTGTAAGACTTGACTTTCACTTGAAGTTTATCCACTAGATCTTGTAATCTCAGCACATTCTTCCTGTCCTCTTCACTCTAAAAATGAGAACATGAGAATGGAACTAGAGATGGGGGCACAAGGTCTGACCAGTTTTCTGGGGCTAAAGTGTAGCTCCCTGATTTCTGGAGAGGAAATCCAGAGTGGTGTTTGCACTTGACAGAGAAAATGCCTATAAGGTTTTCTTAACATGCACCTGGTAAGTTAACTCCTTGACCCGCCGTTCATACTTCCTCAGGCCCTTAACAGACTCAGTATTCTTCTTCTGCTCCCCTTCAAGTTCAAACTCCAGCTCTCGGATCTGGGAAACAATTGGGAAATTAGTCTGGGGGTGTAGAGACCAGAAAGCTGTGCTGAGGCTGGAGTGCTTTTTCCGAGTACCCGCGTCTCCAGTTTCTGGATCTGCTTCTTCCCGCCCTTCAGGGCCAGCTGCTCAGCCTCATCCAGACGGAGCTGCAGGTCCTTCACCGTCTGCTCCAGGTTCTTCTTCATGCGCTCCAGGTGGGCGCTGGTGTCCTGCTCCTTCTTCAGCTCCTCGGCCATTATGGCTGCCTGAAATGCAAATCACACCCTCTAGATGCAGAAGCAGCTCAAGTACCTTGAAGCCATCACATCCTGGGCCCCAAGAGGACCAGAGCTATGCTAAAGTAAAAATGGCCGGTGTGTAAGATCACCTAAGAAATGAAACCTTCAAGGACTGCATGGGAAATGGTTTCTTTCCTTTCTTAAACTGGCCTCCTGGGAGCCTTCCCCTATCCTAAGGATATTTTTTTTTCCATTATCACCAATGTATGTTTTCAAGGAACCTGGGATTTAGAGAAATTGAGTTGAAACTAGCATCACAGGTTTGGGGATAGTGAGATTAAAGGAAGACCTGTAGAGAACTGGGGTGTGTGACGGTTCCGGGGAGCGAAATAGTCACAATGTAATGTTCTCCGTCGAGCAGCAGAGGGCGCCGTGGGCCTGAGCCGGCAGGGCGGGCGGGGCCTCCGGCATAACAACTCTCCGTAGACGTAAGAAACAGCATATAATCTCTCCCTGCCTTTTTTTTTTTTTTTGTGGGACCCTCGCTGGCGGCCGGGGAACGAACCGGCGCTGCAGAGGCCGCGGGCAGCCTCGCAGCCCAGCGCTCAACCGCTGCGCCACCGGGGGAGGCCCTCTCCCGGTCTGTTTAACTGTACACTCCATTATTTCTCATGCCCACCTCTTAAATAAGCAAGAGGGCGCACTCTGAGTTCCTGGGGCGATGGGGAGCAGTTTGGAGCAGAATGCACACCAAGTGTGCCCCAGGGGAGGCCCTAACCTGCCTAAGTTGGGGAAGGCCAGGGACTTCCATGAAAGTGGCACCCCTTGGGAGCAGAAAGGAAAAGGCTTACATCCGTGATGGCCTTCTTTGCCTTCTCTTCTGCGTTCCTGGCGTCCCTGCTGGCATCCTCAACCTCGCTCTGCAGCTGCGTGAGGTCTGTCTCCAGCTTCTTCTTGGTGTGGATGAGGCTGGTGTTCTAGGGTGGGAGGGGCAGGTGTTAACCCAAGTGTGGCGGCGGCCGGACGCCAGGATCTGTCCCCTCGCCCTCCTGCCCTCACCTGCGTGTGCAGCAGCTGCACCCTCTCATTGGAGTCCAGGAGCTCCTGTTCTGCCAGTTTCCGGGCCCGCTCTGTCTGCTCCAGCGAGGCCCGCAGCTCCTCCACCTCGGCCTGCAGCAGGTTGGCTCTGCGCTCCACGATGGCCAGCTGCTCCTTCAGGTCTTCCTGGCCCCGGAGAGCGTCGTCCAGGTGCAGCTGGGTGTCCTAGCCGGACGATGGAGAAAAGGACTAGCTGAAGTGGAGGTGCCTCACCATGGACCTAGTCTTTGGGTGTTGAAGGACAGGACGGGGGTTTCCCACCAGGGGAGCGCTCTCACCTTCAGCTGTCCCTGGACACTCCTGAGGTGCTTGAGGGTCTCTGCAGCCTGGCGGTTGGCGTGGCTCAGTTGGATCTCAATTTCGTTCAGATCCCCCTCCATCTTCTTCTTGATCCTGATGGCTTCGTTTCTGCTCCGCACCTCCGCGTCCAGGGCGCTCTGCATCGTCTCCACAGTTCTCTGGTAGTTCCTCTTCAGCTGCTCTATCTCTTCGTCTTTCTCGGCAATCTTTCTGTCGATTTCTGATTTCACTTGTGTCAGTTCGAGCTGGATTCGGAGGATCTTGGCTTCTTCATGCTCAAGGGCAGCCTTTAAAGAACAAAACCAAGCAGAAGTCATTCCAGGCACTATTCCTGGAGAGTAATAAGCTTCAGTGGAATATCTGTATAACTCTTACTCTACTATATTCAAAGCTATCTTAAAAAAAAAAAATAACTTGGCCTTTTGCTTTGTTTCTTTATAGTCCACATATAAGTGACACCATCCAGTATTTGTCTTTCTCCTTCTGGCTTATTTCACTAAGCATCATCCCCTCCAGTTCCGTGTACATTGCTGCAAATGGCAAGAGTTCATCTTTTCTTATAGCGGAGTACTATTCCATTCTGTATATCTACCACATCTTCCGAATCCAAACCAATAACAAACTCTAGAAATCTGGCTGTAGAACTGAGGATACCAGAGAAGGAGGGCAGGAGGGGAGAGCAAAGTGGGAGGAGACACACTGGATTATGGTGGAGGACCTTTGGTGCCTGCATGGTGGGCATGGTGTGGTAACAGACACCTGAAGGCAGGTGCCCATATGTTCAGATCATCGTTGTAAAGCAATGTTACTGCAATAAAAAATAAATCCCTAATTTATGGTCAGTGGAGAAGTATGTTTCATTGCCATTCTTTTATATGATCAAACAATAGTAGCACTTAAATCATCATATTTCTTAAGGGCATAAAGTGTCTTAGAGATATTTTAAACTCATCTAAGAGTTTGTGGAATCTCATTTTTGGACCTATTTTAATATAACGATTTCTCAAAAAAAATTCAAATTAATTCACAGGTCTTACTTTGTGCTATTTGACAGCAAAGGGGTAGACGTTAGACCACAGAATTTCCTGAGGTAACAATGAAGGGTGAGGTCAGCTAGCTCCTGGACCATATTGCCACCGTTACTGCACCTCCTCCCTCCACTGTGTCCCTGCTTCCGACTCACCTCTGCTTCCTCCAGAGCCAGCTGGACATCTGCCTTTTCCAGCTCCATCTGCTTCCTTGATTTCTCCAGTTCATGGATGGTTTTACCATTTTCAGCAATTTGCTCTGTAAGATCTGCTATCTCCTCTGCAAAGAAATAATTTTGATTGCATCTGAACAGCCCTGTGCAGGTTTCCAGGCCTGGTAAGAACCAGTGGAATACTCTATCATAATTCTGAGGATGGTGTTTTCTAGAGATAAGATATTGTCTATGGCCATGCCATCTTGAACATACTGGAGTTTGTCTAGAGATAAGATATTATCTAGAGAGAGACTCAAAAATCACCAAAGTCATGCCCATCCCAGTGTACACTCTGGCAAGCACATGAAGGGAGAGCACAGCCTGTTTCAAACTGCTTACGTTCTAAGTTCTTATTTTCTCGTTTCACTGTTTCAAGTTGATCCAAAGCTTCTTCATAGGCGTTTTTCAGTTTGAAGAGCTCAGTGCTCAAGGAGCGGGACTCCTTCAGAGATGCCTCCAACTCCGCCTGGCTCTCCTCACACTTGGTTTTCCATTCGGCCAGCACCTGGGGCAGGATGGAGGAATCTGTTGGCTAGCTCTTCTCCTCCAAACATCTAAATACTTAAACCATCCAGGAAAGTCCTCTATAGCTGGGGCTGCAGTTGGCAGTATCTCTTGCCCAGCTCTGTGTTCCTGATTATTTGTCTTTCCAAATATTTACTCAAGACCAATCGTTGACTAGAAACAACTGCCATCTCCAAAAAGCACATGGATCCTTTGAGAAGGAATTAACTGGACACAATTGCACTTCTACATATTTCATTAGAACTTTGGCGCAAGTCGACCTTATCTGCCATCTGGAAAGGGGACTTCCAGAAGGCCTCTCAATGAGAACAGACAGCCTCCCAGACAGACCAGTGATGGAGGGGAAGGAAAATGTTTAGGGCTGAACATTATAGAAATGGGTTTGTCCCCACTGACACTGTTTGAAAGGGACCTCCACCCCCATCCCACCCCCATTTCATTTTACAGAAGGGGAAGCTGCGGCCTGATGATGTCCAGGGACTTCCCAAGGTCACACTGCCAGTGGGAACAAAGGTGGGGCTGGGTCCCATGCTTCCCCTTCCATGACTGTTACATATCCCCTACATGGTGGCTTCTGCCTGCATGGAGCTGACCCCACACCTTGTCAAAGTTCCTCTGCTTCTTGTCCAGAGCAGCGGCCAGGGAGTTGGCTCTTTCAACATCAACCATCAGATCCTCGACCTCTCCTTGCAGCCTCTGCTTGGTCTTCTCCAAGGAAGCACACTTAGCATTCACTGCCTCAACCTGTTCCTCTGAATCTTGAAGGCGCTGAGCAAGTTTTTTCCTTCAAGAACATGAAAGAGAAGCAAATGCTATTTAAATTTCAGTCTTCTTAAACATCACTATTCATCAAGTTAGAATCACTAATCTGTGTGATTCAAGCACCCACTTGCTTTCATGGGCCCAAGAGAATTTCCTGTCTGCTAAACATCAGTGATCAATAATCTGCCTTATCTCTCACTGATCAAAGTTGCTTGTCTTAATGAAATGTGCTAACTCAGGTCCCCCTAACGACACAGCACTGTCTTAAAAGATGAAGGAGATGAGAAGACATCTAGTAACAAAACAAAGTAATCCCCAAGTAGTTCTAAAGTGAGTGACTTTAAAGAGTTCTAGTTCTAAAGGCAGATCGAGTTGCATACTTGGCCTCCTCCAGCTCCTCGGTGCGCTGGATGGCATCCGTCTCATACTTGGTCCTCCACTGGGCGACCTCGCTGTTGGCCTTGGACAGTGCCCTCTGCAGCTCAGCTTTGCCTTCCTGCTCCTCCTCATACTGTTCCCTGAGCAGGTCACAGTCGTGGCGCGAGGACTGCAGGGCGTGGGCCAGGGCGTTCTTGGCCTGAGGAAGTCAAGAAAGAGAAGAGTTCCCAGTGACTTAACAATTTTGTGTCACATGCATGACAACCAAGTATGTCGCTGCTGTCATCACTGTCACCTAGTGCATAAAGTTCCCTTTGTCCCCTGCAGGTGGTGTTTGAAAAACCAGATGACGTACCTTGCTCTCTTCCTCTAACTGCCTCTTCAGCTCTTCTATCTGTTGGGTGAATGCTTGCTTGCTCCTGGAGAGTTGGGATACTATGCTTTCCTTTTCTTCCACTTGGCGGTTCAGTTCCCCTGTGTCCGAAAGGAAATATTTTCACTTTAGCCATTCATTCGCCAAGTTCCTACTGTGTGTTTCTCTGGGGAGACAGTAGACAATAAGTTCTGGTCCTTTCTTAGGGACAAAGAGATGTGACCGTGAAAGGGAAACTGAGAATACAACCTGATAAGATACTATTGTAAACCCCTAAAACTCTACAGTCACTTTTGCAATAAAACCTGCTGAAAACAATTACAAATCTAAACATTATCAAAAGTACCTAAAGACTTCCATTGAAGCTTCCAGTGGCTGGTGTTTGCAACTGTTAATTTGTAATTAATACAACTTTCCTTAGGCCTTCCTATCTCCAATAATTTGCAATTAAACTCTTGGGTGACTATCCTATGCTCAGGTTTATATGTTTACATGGATGTAAAAGAAAAAAGAAGTCAGGTGGAAAAACTTGTGACTCCAGAGGTAAGTTTCTTAAGTTGAAGGGCAACTAAAGTTCTTTTCATCATTGTCTTGCAAAGGATTCACTTATGAGAATAGACTGGGAGACCAGTGGTACATGGAGCCATATATTCCAGACAGAAGACCCAAGTATGGTTCCCCTGTGTTTTTATTATACAAATTGGCCATGCTGCTTTACTCACTGTCTAAAACACTCGATTGCTGATAATCTGCATTTGTGTGAAGCAAGAAGTAGAAAGGCCCTGGAACTTGGTTTCTAGACTGATTTCTGCTTTTTTTACATGCATTTTGTTGCAAGTCCATATTCATTTTGAAAGAGTTTGAACCTGGTGATATTTGGGGTCACTCTCCTTCTGGCCTGCTCTCTCCCTTGCTTTTCCTCCCTTCAGGACACACTGAATAGACCTTTCTGTGGGGTATGCCTACTGCTCTCCAGAAAATAGGTTTTCCTGGAATGAGTTTCCCCAAACGAGCACTACCCCTTAGCTTTGTCCAGTTGCCCCCTTTTAGGGTGTGTGAGGCGTGTCCCCTCCAGGCCCCTCGCTCACCAGCCTCACTCTGCAGCCGGGACTTCTGCGCCGCCAGCTCGCTCATGCTCCTCTGAATCTCCTCGTTCCTCCCCCTGGCCTCACTTAACTGATCCTCCAGCGTTCGGCATATTTTCTCCAGATTTGCCTAAAGCATTGAAAAGGGGGCGAGAATGAGGTCAGTCTTCAGACTTGACCGACCACACGCATCCCTCGTGTGGAAAGCGCGCGCCCACCCCGCTGAGCACCTTGGATTTCGACACACTCTCCACGTTGCTGGCGAGGTCGTCGATCTCCAGCTTGAACTCGCTCTTCTCCTTCTCCAGCTTCTGCTTGACCCTCTGCAGGTTGTCGATCTGCTCCCCGAGCTCGGCCGCGCTGTCCGCGTGCTTCTTGCGCAGCGCCGCCACCGTGGCCTCGTGCTGCAGCGTGGCCTCCTCCAGGTCCCTGCGCAGCTTCAGGAACTCGGCCTCGCGCTTCTTGTTCAGCTCTATCTGGGTGGAGGTGACGCCGCCCGCCTCCTCCAGCCGCTCGCTCAGCTCCTCCAGTTCGCGGGCATAGTCGCTGCGCTGCTTCTCGGTCTTGGCGCGGGTGGCGCGCTCCGCCTCTATCTCCTCCTCCAATTCCTCAATTCGAGCCTGCAGAGGGCAGCGACCACCCGGCAGTCAGCCCCGGGGCGACTCGGTGCCCACAGGCTGCGCCCCACCCCATCGGACAAGCCAGTTCCTGGGCTTCTCTGGGGGCAGTGAGAAGGCTGCTGATTTTTTTTCTTTTATATATTTTATATATTTTTTATATTTTATATAAAAATTATTTTATATATTTTATATATTTTTACATCATTGTTCATTTTTAAACAATGTTTGCTTGCCTCCACCCCCTCGGGTGTAGTCCCCATAGTTTCCTCCACCAGTGCACCCGTGCACCATCACCTCAGTCCCCTGTGCTCCTCCCTCCCTCCCCCTCACCCCTCTCCCGCCTCCTCCCCTGCAGGATGTCTCTGGTTTCTAGTTGTCTGTTTTGGTTTTGTTGTGTTGTGTTTTGTAACAGACTACCTGGTTCAATTGGTTTCAGATCCTAAAGGACAAGAGAGAGAAATAAATCTTTTCTGACTTCTCTTTGAGGCTTGTGTGTACAGATGCAGTCTATCTGACATAAACCTGAGCAAGCAGGTCAAACCACCTTGAACTGAACTCCAGGGCAGGCTGGAGACTGAGAATTCCGAGGAGGTGGGTGAGGCTGGGGCTACCCAGAGGCGGAGACTGCTAGCAGAAATTCAGAGCTCCAGTGTCTGAAGTTTCTTCATACTTCATGTATGAAGTGCCCTGTGACTAGTCAATGACCTTGAGCCAAGTTCACATTTCTTTGCTCTTAACCTACTTCTCAGGCAATATAATATAACTCCTCGGCTCTCAACCCCAGTCCCTAAAACCTATATCATGTCACTTCCCTTTTAATTGGGAGGGTAGATTTGAATTTCTCTCCTACCTCCTTGCCAATCAATTCACAATAAAGCTGACTTCCCTTAGAAACCTGATGGCCTAATCTGATCTATGCATTTCAGGTAGAGACTCCATTTCTCAGTAACAATTATGATTGTCCCCTGAAAATATTGCCCAGTTAACTAAATGTTGACCCAGAATACTTCAATCATGTATTTATTTTAAATTATGGATAAATTATTCATCTCTGCTGTATCAACCTAACAGAAAGGAAACCAATGGTCTTGCCCACTTGGCTCCAAATGACAACGGATAGCACTGTGAGTGATTCCCAGGGCAGAGAAAAATCCCAAACATCTCCTACCTGGAGTTCTTTGATCTTCTTCTGAAACTGGAGGCCCAAAGTCTGCTCATCTTCCACTTTGCTTTGCAGTTGACTATATTCAAAGTCCTTCCTGTAAAGGGAATGCAGACTGTGTGAAGACCCAGTAACTTATAAAATTGAACTCAGAGGTTTTAGGGCTTACTTCTTGAGCCTTTCATCCAGCTGCTGTTTGTCATTCTCCAGGTCTAATATGGACTCTTGGGCTAGTTTCAAGTCTCCCTCAAGCTTCCTTTTGTTCCTTTCCAGGTCTACACGGAGTTTCTTTTCTTGCTCTAGGGAGCTTTCCAGCTAAAAAAGTGACCATTTGGTTTTGAGAACAAATTCTTTGCTCCAGAGGAATCTTGGGGTGCTCTTCCAACCCTGAAGTCTGAGACTCCTAGTTAGCGTTATTTACTTACATCATCAACTTGCTGTTCCAGCTTGCTCTTGATTTTGCTCAAAGAATTGACTTTGTCCTCTTCAGCTTGGAGATCATCCAAGGTCTGCTGGTGGGCCTCCTGGAGGGCCTTCTTCTCCCGGGTTAACTTTGCAATGGTTTCATCTAACCCAGCAAGTTCTTCAGTAAGGTTTTTAACCTAAGAAAACACCACAAATGATTATAAGAAGAAATAAAGTTTGATTTACAAGAACTACATCACACTGGAAAGGCCTACAAAGAGGATACCTTGTTCTCAGTGGCATGCTTCTCCTTTTCCACCTTGGCCAGTGTCAGCTCAAGGTCATCAATGTCTTTCTTCAGTTCTGAACATTCATCCTCCAGTTTCCTCTTCTTGGCGGTCAGCTCAGCATTGATCTCTTCCTCATCCTCAGCTCTCTCTGTCACCTCTTTGATTTTGGCTTCCAGCTGGAATTTGGCTTTAATCAGTTGATCACACCTTTCCTCAGCATCCAACAAGTTTTCACTTTCCTTTAAAAAAAGAATGATAATTTCTTTTAATAAGGCAAGGTTTGTGGCATGCCAGTATTTTATTATATATGAAGTCCCTTATGAAGCATCCAACCAAAAAGTAGAAATTCCACCCAAATCCAGTTTTCCTAAGTCATCAAATATAAAAGGAAATTTAAAAAATAAATAATTCCTAATACATACAGCTTGTACTTGGAGCTGTAGGTCATTCTTCTCTTGTACAAGAGTCACCAATTTTTCCTCTAGCTCCTTCCTTTTTGCCTCTGACTTGGCGAGTTCATCTTTGGTTTTCTGAAACTCTTCCTTCATGGTGGCCATCTCCTTCTCAGTCTCTGCACTCTTGAGGAGGGGCTTGATCTTGAAATACAGCTTCATCCAGGGCCAGTGCTTCACGTTCATGAATGAGCGTATGTTGTACTGAATGCAGAAGATGGATTCCCTGTAAATGAAATACTGGTTATTTCTAAGACAGACTCCCCACTTCCCCCAAAGAGCTCGTATTTGAACAAAGACCCTGCCAGACCTTCGCTGCACCATCTTCTGGAACTCCACACGCATGAGAAACCCTCTGCATACAGCTTGTGTCCGGGTGATCAGTTTGGCCAGGCGGTCATCCCGCATCTCTTCCAGAGTTCCCAGCAAGCCAGCTTTGAAGAACACCTTAGAGGGGAGAAGGATAAGATGAGTTGGTTTTCTGGAGAAGCCTGAAAGGGTGAACAGCCAGCATCTGTCGGAATTAATGCATTACCTTGGTGTGTCCAAATTTGTACTGAGTGTGGTCAATATCGATGGATGCCAACAGCTTTTCACAGGCTTTCTTGCTGTCGATGAACTGTCCCTCAGGGATGGCACTGGCATTCAGCACTCGGTATCTGCCATTGTAAACACAGAAGGGACTTAGCAAAGCATAAACCCTGGAGACCATCTAGTTCATGCCTTTCTTCCTATAGGCAAGAAGGTCAAAGTCTAGAGAAGGACATAAACTTGCCCAAGGTCACACTGCTAGTTTCCTATCTAGGCCTTTAGCTCTTTTTCTGCCATTGCATATCAAATAAGCTACTAAGAAAATGTGGAAGAAATATATATATATCTTGGGAAAGTGGTATGTTATTCATTTTACATGGAAGTCTATAACTGCACTGTTGAAATGGGTCCTTTCATATCAGTACCTGTCCCTCTCAAATTCCAGCATGTATCCATCTCATCAAGAAGCACATCCAGTTGACCCTTGCACAAGATGGGTTTGAACTGCTTGGGCCCACTTATACATGAATTTTCTTGTAAACATGTGATAAAACTTATGGTGTCCATTAGCACAGTACATTACTACAAATGTGTTTTTTCATCCTTATCATTTTCTTAACAGCATTTTCTTTTCTCTAGTTTACTTTATTGTAAGAATATAGTATATAATACACATAACATACAAAATATGCATTAATCAATTCCATAGGTTATCAGTAAGCCTTCCGGTAAACAACAGGTTGTTTTTTTTAATTAATTAATTTTTTAAATTTTTTACATCATTGTTCATTTTTAAACAATATTTGCTTCCCCCCATCCCCTCAGGTGTAGTCCCCATAGAGTTTCCTTCACCAAGGCACCCGTGCACCATCACCTCGGTCCCCTGTGCTCCTCCCTCCCTCCCTCTGATCCCTCTCCCTCCTCCTCCCCTGCAGGATGTCTCTGGTTTATAATTGTCTGGTTTTGCTTTGAACAACAGGCTATTTGTGAAGTTTTTAGGGAGTCAAAATTTTTCTGTGGATTTTTGACTATGGGGGCAGGGGATTGACACCCCTAACCCTCATGTTGTTAAAGGGTAAGCTGGTAGAACATTTTTGGTACACACCTTTGTTTAAAGTCCCCATAAAGAATCCGATTGGGGAAGCCCTTCCTGCAGATACGGATGCCCTCCAGCACACCATTGCACCGCAGCTGGTGGAGGACGAGGCTGTGTTCCATGGCCCCTGAGAACACAAACAAGAAATATCAGCTTCACATAGAATTTCTTGAAAACAGAGCACCACCTAGAGAGCCTGCAGGTGTCTTACCTGGCGTTTTGGTCTCGTTGGGAATTATACAGCGCACAAAGTGAGGGTGGGTAGTTCTTAAATTTGACATCAGCTTGTTCAGGTTTTCCTAAGGAAAAAGATAAGGGATGCACTGTCATGGAAACTAAGACATATCTTAAATTTATCATGAATTATAAAGAATAATGAAAAGATTTAACTTTCTTTTAATAATCCTGTGGTTTGAGGTATAAGCAAATAACTGACTTAATCAGTTATTTTGCTTCACAGTAAGGCACAGACTAAACAAGTACAAAATACCCTCTGAAATCAACTCAGGAAATGTATCCAACTCCACTGAGAACATTAGGTGCTATTTCCTTTGTCCAGTCAGGTGGGGAAATTTGCACGTAGAACTCACCTTCCAAGTCAACCAATCCAGACAGTTTTATTCCAAAATGATAAGTAAATTCACATCCCATATTTGTTAGACTTCATTTATATATTATCATACTGCTACTCAACCTCACTAAGTGAAATAACCAGATAAAGATCACTTTACTCTTCTTTTTTAAAAAAGATTTATTTTTTTTTTATTTATGCATATAAGAACCGGGGTGTAAGCCAGAGGTGTGGCAGGTGAGAGGATTCACCAGAGACAGAGTGGGGAGCAGAACAGGCAGATCTACTGAAATACACTGCTGAGGGGAGCAGCGGATGAGACAGGAGAGGTCTCCTGCGCCATGAAGGTTAGCTCCCTGGCTGGGGATCAAACTCATGCCACAGTGGCTGGCGATAGCTTAATAAATAGCCTGATAACTTTGTGACTTTAACCCCTACGCCAGCAGGGAAGACCCACTTTACTCTTCTTGAATAAACCAAGTTTAGAATTTTTACATGGCTCCTTTTGCAATAACTTAAACCAACTCGGGCAAATACACTTGTGTTTTTCTTACCCTGAAAAGGGCAGAGACAGTTTGGAAGGAAGAACCCTTCTTCTTAGCAACTTTCTTCTTTCCACTGTCAGCTGAAAGAAATAAAAGGTGGCATGTGTGGTTCTATCAAGAATTTTTTTCAGGCCTGTGAATTAAAAGGGTGAGGGGAAAGCTTAAATTCAGGGCACTCTGTAGAGTCTGTTACCATCCGTCGTAGCAAAGGTGGCATAGAGGTGTGCCAGGAGCCTGTTGGAAGACTTCTGGTACAGCCCCACCACGGTCTCATTCAGGGGGTCCTTGTTCTTGTCAAGCCAGCCTGCAATGTTGTAGTCCACGGTGCCGGCGTAGTGCACCAGCGAGAAGTGGGCCTCGGCCTTGCCTTTGGCAGGCTTGGGCTTCTGGAAATTGTTGGACTTGCCCAGGTGCTGGTCATACAGCTTGTTCTTGAAGGAGGTGTCTGAGGCCTTGGGGAACATGCACTCCTCTTCCAGGATGGAGAAGATGCCCATAGGCTAGAGAGGGAAAGCAACATGCATATGGGGAAAATATGAGCTGCAGAGATGAGCATGGAGTATGTGAGAACTTACAGATGGATGGTATAGGATACCTTCTCAATGAGCTCAATGCAGGCAGCCAGGTCCATCCCGAAGTCAATGAACGTCCACTCAATGCCTTCCTTTTTGTACTCCTCCTGCTCCAGCACGAACATGTGGTGGTTGAAAAACTGTTGCAGTTTCTCGTTGGTGAAGTTGATGCACAGCTGCTCCAGGCTGTTATACTAGCACCAAGATAAAATGGTCATGTAGATTATTAGGCTTCCTTCAAAAACCAAAGCACCCCCACTCCCCGACCCCACCCCACCCCATCCTTCTTCCTCATTGCCTCAGGCCCTCGTCAACACATTTGTGCTTTGAGATGTGGCCTTGCTCAAATCACACCTCCTCCTTGGAGTCTTCTCCAAACTCCCATCTAGAAGGTGTTTCTCCCTCTGCTGTGTTCTCATGGTCTGGGGCTCTTCTGCAAACCAACCACAGTAGCCCCTTATTTTGTAGTCATTCTTTGGGGTGTTTTATGTGCGTCTCGCTTTCCTCTCTAGACTATACGCTCATGTTTTATTCACCCTTGTATGTAGTGGATAATAAATTATTTCATAAATGGCTATTTGTTTCTAACCCAGAACCAGTAAGATATTTATGTATATGTGGCATAACTGGTTTAGTATCAGTAAGTCTCAACATGTGGGGTGCTCCCCTGCTTTTTTTCCTTTTCACTCATGTAATTCCACTTGACACACATCTTCCCTCCTCCTGAAATAATAGAAACCCTCTCAATATGGTATTTCTCTTCTACCTGGTCCATCCTGGTTTTCCTAGAAGATCCGATAGTGTGATATGTTGACCACCTTGACAGATACTCTACAGGATTGTGAAAACATACAAAGCCATATGACAACATGAATATAAGTAATGCAAACCTCAAAGATCTCAAAGCCCGCAATGTCCAAAACACCAATGAAATGTTGTCTTGGTAGCTTCGTATCCAGTTGCTGGTTGATGCGAGTGACCATCCACAGGAACAATTTTTCATACACTGATTTTGAAAGGGCATTGACAGCATGGTGAACCTGTTAGGAGAACGATCAGTGAGTGGGTATGAAGGCAATGGCAGTGGAGTACCTGTGCCCCTTCCCAGCTGCTTACCTGATCCACCGTTTGACCTTTGGTGACATACTCATTCCCAACTTTCACTCTGGGGAAGCACAAAGCTTTCAGGAGGTCTGAATTGTTCAGGCCCATCAGATAAGCTGTCTTGTCAGCCACTGGCAAGAAAAGAAAGGCAGTGACAAGGGTGACCCCTGATGCTTGGCAGAGTAGAAGGATGCTTTGAAAGTCATGCAGATTTTTCAAGGCCTGGCTAAATTCACCCTGGTGTGTTTTCTATTCCATGTCTCCAAACGGGTCATAGGTAGCCTATGGAAGCTAAGTCACTCAGGGCATATGACAGATTTTATGAAAAAGCCTGGCTGGGTTCCAGAAAACTGGATCATTCTCATTGTAGCTGAAATGGATTGTTCTAGCATTTCAGCAAAAAGGTCATCACTGCCTATAGGTTCACCCCTCCAGTTGGGAGGATTAATCACTTTAAAGGAGGCAGCAAGTAGTTTCAGTTGAATAGCCAATCACCCAGCTCTGGCTTCTGGTCTGTTGCAGGGATTTTGTACCTTCAGTGCCATCTGGCTCTGCCTGCTCTTCCCTCTGCTTCTGCTTGAACTTCATGTTCCCATAGTGCATCACGGCCCCTGTCAGTTTATAGAGTCCGGATTTCTCCTCTGGAGTGAAGCCCAGGATGTCAATGGCACTCTACATCGAAAGACAGCTCATCAGCCAGAGGACCCCAGGGATGGAAGAGAACCACCTTACCTCTTTCTCTCGGTTTTACTTACATCTGTAGCCAACAGCTCCTCAGCATCATCAATGCTGGCCACCAGGATTTCACCCTGGCTGATGAATGGGTAGTCGTAAGGGTTGGTTGTGATAAGCAGCAGCTCTGAAAGCACCAATAGTTATAGGAGATTGCATGGATTCAAAGAAGGCATCCCCAAGTGACCTGAGCCCCCTGTATTCTGGGTTTACTTTCCAAATTGAATTTAGAATTACAAATCTTTTTTACACAGTCTGGCCACACTCAGGCTGTGACTGAATATGAAGTTGAGGGGAGACTGCAGCTTGCATTGCCACGTAGATTAAGAGCCCCAGAGAGAATATTTAAATTCTCTTGCTTTGCATGTAAATGGTGCATCTCAATGTAGCTTGACAAAAGTTAATAGGAAGACTGGCTGAGAGTGGGTCAGGACGGGAGCCCACTCTGCAGGAAGCACAATTTCGGTTTGTATAACCATTGTCGTTTCCAAAGCCTGTTGAAAAGTTGCAGCCTATTTCCAGGCCTGAGGCCAGAAGGCTGAGCAAACACAAGAGAGGAAAGAAGACCACGGCGTGCAGGGAGGTCTCTGTTGGATGCAGAACAAAGGGCAGGGAAAATACCCACAGGCCTTTCCTGTGGTTTTGCACCTGCCTAGCAAGGTTTGGTCAGAGGCTGGTTGCGGTGTTGGAACACAAGGGGGCGCGAAAGGACAGTTGAATGCTGCTTGTCGGGAAGGGTGTTATAAACCCGCACTGAATTCAGCAGTACTTCACTCTTGCGCTCCTTTGGATTTGGTTCCTTCAAACTGGCACATCACTGTCAAAATAGTCACTCCCATTTTTAAAAGAAAATGCCTTCGGTGGCAGTCTAGCCATCTATGTAAAAGCACAGATCTGTTTGATCCAGTCATCTAAGAACCCCAATACCTTTAAGACCAACCCCTCCGGCTACTTCCTCACCTATGAGCTCTGGCTTCTTGTTGGAAAGGATCTGGTAGAAAATGTGGTAACTTCTCTCAGCCTTCAGCTGGAAAGTCACTCTTGATTTCTCCAGCAGATCTATGAACACAAACACAGGACTGACTGTTTTCCAAACCGCTCCCTGTCACCTGGAGACATCAAGTGACCCTGGTCATTTACTTACAAGTTTCAATATCTGCAGAGGCCAGCTTCCCCGTGGTACCAAAATGGATTCGGATAAACTTGCCCTGTGTGGGGGGAGGAGGGGACAAGGCTAGTGTCTTCGTGTCACTGTGCACCCACTAGTCTCCTGCACAAAGGGACTGGGAGCTTCATCCCCTTGTGGCTTGAAATTAAATATGCCCTCCTCCCGTCTCTTTCCAGTTTGATGTGCCTCTTTTTACTCTACCACTTTGTTCCACACTGCCTCCTAATGGCCCCACTCCCAGTTGACAAAGTAATAGAGTGATTTTTTCCAAGCTAGAAATCAAACCACATCACTTCCCCACTTCTAGAATCCATCAGTGGCTTCCTGACCCAATCTACACGCCCTCGCATTTCCTCCAGGCTCCTCCAAGACCAGGCCTCTCTGCCTTGTCTCAAGGACTCACCTCCTTACCCACCTCACTGGGGTCACTCAGATCCTCTTCAGGTTCCTTGCCCACACTAGGCCCCTCCCTGCCTCAGGGAGAGTGCATTTGCTTTTTTCTTTTGTTTCTGCTCCTCCTGCAGGTGTCAGGGCCACAGGCCCACCCCTGCACCAGGCTTCCCCTGGCAGCCCCACCTAAAGGACACCATGTCCCCAGTTGCTCTGTCAAAGTCCCTGCTTACTGACCCTCACATGTCATTAACCAACTCATCTCTGTGATGTGTTCTGGTCATTCACTGTCTAGCCCCGCTGGTCTGTAACCTCCGTGAGGACAGAAACGTGTCTGTCCTGTAGGCCTTGGAGAAAGTCCCCTTAATTAAACTCAGACTCACAAAGCGGGAGGAGTTGTCGTTCCTCACGGTCTTGGCATTGCCGAAGGCCTCGAGTAGGGGGTTGGCACTGATGATTTGATCTTCCAGGGTCCCCTAGTGTAAGGGATCAAGGTGGGCACAGTGAGAAAAGCTGTCCAGCACTGTCACTCAGCTACCTAGACGCACTGGAAGTCTCTGGGGTGGTCCATCCATCCCACCCCAACTTTCCAACGTGAGAATCGGCCAAGTATCACTCAAAAAATGTTTGCCATTTTGTTACACTTTGGCTATGGTTGGGTCTCTTGCCTTAAAATTCCTTTAATGTTCAATTCCTTGATTCTCCAGTTAGTTAAGGTGTCTGCATTCATTTCACACTGCTGTGATGTTGTCATTTCAAAGTAGACACTACAGTTCCCTCAGGCGGCTTTATATAATTCTGCCATAAGAGAACAAGCTCTCTGAACTGCTCCCAAACTGACCTTAGTTAAGATTTAGAACCTTCTGTTCTAGGAAATCACAGGATCTGGTCCTGTAAGATCAAGCACACACTGGTGTCTGAGATGACTGGCTGCCCTTCAGCATTTAGATTCTTGGCCTGCTCCCCTTTGTGTCAATGGTGAAGAGGGGGGAGTTGTCACCAATCATTGCCCCCTCGTTAAGACAAAGGTTAGGAATGGAAGAAAACCAAGACTTTCTCTCCAAAAAATACCTTCATTTTGGAGTCCTTCTTCTTGGCGAGGTCTCCAGTAGCTGCAATTGTTGCAAAGTACTGGATGACACGCTTGGTGTTCACAGTCTTCCCTGCCCCAGATTCTCCACTGTTTGGAGTGATCAAAAGAGAGAGAAATGAGTCCTGTTAAAATAAGCAGTCTCCCCGAGATTCACAAGAAGCTTGAACTTACTCTAAGTTCCATCAGACACACACCGACCAAATCAGCATGAGAGACCAATGGTGAGGCCCGCGACTGAGTTGGCTCAAGTGAGGGGAATGCAGTTTCTACGGCCTTACTCATACCTCCTCCCATGCCCAATTTATCTTTTCATCATACACTGTGCTCTAAACACTTTCTAATGGACAGAATAGAGCAAGCGGCCCCTTACCTTCTGCAGGGAGAACATAGAACCACGGCTACAAAACTATCCTATACCTCGGATACTTACGTGATCAGGATGGACTGGTTTTCACGATCTGCCAAAGGAAAAAATAATGTGGAGTCAGTGGCAACGCAAACAGAGCTTCCCACTTCCCCATGCTCATGCAGTCAGTGTTCACTTGCACTTCCTCCTCTTTTATTAGTCCTCGATGGGAGTGAGAAGAGCCTCTTTCTTGAGAACGAGTCTCACAAAGGCAAAGGCCCTGCTTACAGCCAGCCTGTGGCTTGTATATGAGGTTAAACTATATGAAATTGTCAATCTTTCTTTTAAGTTCACAGAAATGTCAGTTTCATATGGTTTAATCAATACTCTATGAAATCCAAACTCCTCACCACGGCCTACAAGGCACAGCTCTTGTCACACCCCCTCTGCTGGATGGGGCAGACCTGGGCCACTGGGCCTGCAAAGCCCTGTTGCGTGCCCACTCCCCAGCTCCAGGCTTCGTTTTTGGAAACCTACCAGTCAGCATGAACTGATAGGCGTTGTCGGAGATGGAGAAGATGTGGGGCGGGGCCTCCTGGCGTTTCTTGCCTCTGTAGGCGGCCACCACCTCGGGGTTGTACACCGGCAGCCACTTGTAGGGGTTGACGGTGACACAGAAGAGGCCCGAGTAGGTCTGTGGGAGAGTAAAACACAATGTATGTGTGTGTGTGTGTGTGTGTGTGTGTCTGTAAAATCTTTACCTTTATCATTATTTCACTTCACAATAATCTTGTAAAGGAGGGGAAATATGATTTCCCTTTATAGATGAGGCAGCTGAGACTCAGAGAGGGCAGCAGTTAGACCCCCCACAGCTAGAGGGGTTGATGATACACCCCAACCCCTTCACCCCATCTTTACTGCTATCCCGCTCAGTCTCCCTTCTGCCCCCTTCCTCCTGCCCCTATTCATCACACAGTTTTTCCTCATCTGCCTTTTCTCTTCTCCTTTTCTTGTTTTTTTTTCCCCCTCTCTTTTGTTCAACAACTTCATGAACACTAATCTTTCAAAATCCCGTCATCCACAGGAGCCTCTCCACCTCCAACCTCGCCCCTCCCCCCTCCCCACAATGTCCCGGGAAACCCCTCAGAGATGCACTCACGTAGATCATCCATGAGGTGTAGCGGTCCTTGAGGTTGTACAGCACGGCCGGCTCATTCAGGTGCGTCAGCATGGCCATGTCCTCTATCCGGTCGAACTTGGGGGGGTTCATCGCATACACATCCTCTGGCTTGACCACGAGAGTCTGGAAGGGGAGAGGTGCAAGGCTCACCTCAAGTCTGCACTTTGCTCGCTGCAGAGACATCTCATCCTGAAGAGACCTCTGAGCTAAATGGCAGCACTAGAGATAAGGCCACATGACAGGGAGGGAAGACAAAGGCTGTGGGGGTGATGCGAGGTGATTATTCAGGGCTTTTGCTTTATCCCTCTCCATGGCCTGAGGTGAGGGAAGGAGGATAGAAATGAGAGGATCTCTGTGGATGGACCTGGGGATGCACAGAGGGGAGCCAGCAGGGGCTCTTTGGCTCAGGTACGCGAGCTGGACCCAGCAGCCGAAGGGCCTTCCTCTCTATGACGGGACACAAGGGCCACAGAGGCAGAGACAGATTCACTTAAGCTGCCCGCATGTAACCTGCCCTTCTTGTGAAGGATCTTGGCCTCTCTACATCATTCATTATGTCCAGCCTCCCTTTCGCCACCCCCGCTTCTTTGTAAGCTCATTTTTTACCTCCTTTGTCTGAAATATACAAAGAGCCACCCTTGGGGAGTTTCAACACTTGGTAGCCCTGAGGAGTGTTTCAGTGCCTTTCTCCTTCACCACCACCCCCACCACCCCCACCCTCCAACCCAATCACATCATTTCCTTTACTCTTCTCCCTGGAGTTTTCTTTTCCAGCCCTTGTTCGTACACTCCCTCAGTGACCTGGCCCAAGTGCAGTGGGCTGCAGGGCTCATGGCCTTCACACCGGGCAAGCTGCCACTTTGCCTGGAGGTGGTGGGCCCTTACAAGCCTTCCTCCCTGCCTCAGTTAAATGGCAATTACTAGGAGAATCAGGGAGAGAGCTAGGTGCCCAGAGGAGCGCATACTAAGCAGTCATTTCACTATCAGTTGCCAACTCCACATCCTGGGGGTGCACAGAGCAGTTCCCCTCTGACCTCAAGCTCATGAACATTCATCAAAACACCTCAATGACAATTGCATTGATCAGTCTCAGTAAGATTCTTCTCCCACCTCTCAGCCCAAGGTAACGGTTTGCTCTGCTTTCTCTGAGAACACCTGGGAAGGATAACAGTGGTGCTGTGTGAGTCGGTCTGGGACCAGGGCCCATGGGGAAATGTCAGGGGTGAGGGGATGCTTAGTCGCAGCAACCAGGAGGAGCAGACTAAAGCCAGCCACCTGCAGCGGGGGGGGGGGGGGGGGGGAGGCTTACCCTGTTGTCCTCGGTTTCCACCGTGACCTTCCCATCCTGGGAACTTTTAATTTTCCCCTTGACATATTCTTCCTTTGAGTCAACCACGAAGCAGTAGGTTTTGGCATCAAAGGGCTGATTCTGAGCCTCGATCCTCTCTTTTTCTGATTTCCGGAGGAAGGGAGCGGCTATGCCAAACACTTCCATTTCACCGTCGCTACTCATGGTGTCCACTGCAAGGCAAACGCCCAGGTGAGCCCAGCTGCCGCCTGGGCCAGGCTCCAGACCTTCTTGTGCTGCCAGCTGAGGTGGACTCCCAGAGCCAGCCTCCAGGGGGTGCTCCACCCAAGGCCCCAAATGCCGGGAAAATCTACTGGGCTCATATTTATTGAGTATGGTCTGAGTGGAGGGCACAGAACCTCCCATTATCCAAGCCTCAGGTTGGTGAAGGGGCCACAGAGGTGAGTGCAGCTCCAGGGACCTCACTTTCCTCTTTCATAAAACCTAGACATTGTCCAGGGAGTATTTAAAAATAAATTCCATAAAAAAACAAATGTCACTCTTCAAAGAGAGTGCTAACTGGCAAGTAACTAAGGAATTTGTGAAGCGTTTTGATTCAAGGTGGCTCCCTCCTCACACAAGGAAACGAGCTTTTTGCTGCCTATGAATAGAAGCAGCATTTGACATCAGCATCCATTTGTTAAGTTTCCCCAAATCGCAGTCACCTCCCAGGCCTCTCCAGGCCCATCTCGGCCTATCTGAGCGCTCTACCCTCTCAGCGCCCTGGGGCTACTTCAAGGTGGGGAGGGCCAATAACTGGAGCACAGGGGGACTTCCAGCAGCCCAGAATGTGGCTGGACTCCTCACCTGAGAATCACACCACAGAGGGACAGCAGGAGACAGAGCAACCCTAGAAAATCAGACCTGCAATAAGAACACATGAAGAAAACTCAGGATGCCTGGCAGAGCCTGGCTCAGTTTTCAATCAGTTTGATGAATTAATGAAATAAAATAAAAGACCAATAAGTTAAAAAAAAAAATAAAGAGCCTTGTTCCAGAGCAAGCAGGGGGAGCAGTGGGATGTGACCCTCAAGTGAACCATCAGGGTGGGAAAAGCCCCCATCTGCCTAAACCTGGCCCCTCCAGCCTGCTGTGCTCCTTTTGTCTGCAATGCTTCCAATTTAGAATAGAGGATATACATAGGACTCTACTTAAAAAGCTTGTGATTCTAGAGCCTGGTCTCCTTGTCTGCTGGGATCAGGAAAATCTCAGAGACTGGCTAGTTGATACTCTCCAGCCACTGCCATGGCGGTTCTGAGAGGAGAGAACACCAAACAGGCACCCAGCCAAGTGGGGAAATTGAGGGCAAGGAGAGGCCCTGAGTCCTAACTGCTGCTCTGCATGGCTCAGAAAGGTACATGGAGAGCATCGGACATGGTGGACATCTGAGGCTCATGGCGCGTCCAGAGGGATTCTGCCTGAGAGGACACTCGAAGATGATGTCAAGGGGAGAATGGGGAGAGGGCCAGAAGGACCCCTGCTTCTGTGGGTGTGGGAGGCAGAGGGTGGATGGGCATTTGGGCTTAGGGAGATGGAGCTCAGTATCTAAGGAATTCTTACCAAAGCTAGGTAGGGCCCCAGCCCATCACACGGGCCACCCCGAGTTAGTGTCCTCCCAGCAGAGAGCCCTGCAGGAGGGGACTGTGACTTACCTCGGCCCACGAGAGAACGCCACATGGGGCCGTTGCCGCCTGTGCTTTTATAGTCCCAGGCTAACCCCCTGGCTCATTCCTCCTCTATATTTGGAAAGTGAGTGACGGACACCACAAGCTGAGGACCAGCTCCTTCCTCACGTTTTTTTTGTCATTGCCAAGGGAAAGGTATATATAGAAATGAGCAGGATCCATAACCATTTTTCCAACTGTAGAAAGTTGAGAGTTTGAGATGCCTTTCTCTGGACGTGGGGCTGCTGCTCCCCAGGCCGCCACCCCTCAGGGACACCAGCATGAGTCCTTCAACAAGGCCCCAACACAATCAATCAGCAATTAGCTTAGAGAGCTCATCACGTGGGAAAATGAACGAAACCCAGGAAGAAAATGTTAACATCCTCTTGGAGTTTTGAACAAGACTTTCCTCACAACACAGGGTTAAGGCAGGGCTGTGTGATTGTGAAAGATGCCAGGAACAATAGGGCTTGGATTTCTCCTCCTCTTCTCCGTTTACTGTGTAACTTTCTGTCTCATTAGTATTTTTATTAACTTAATCCGTTCTTAAGCACCAGTAGGACCAACAAGTAAATTAATGACAGGGAGCTATTCGCCAGCCAGTATTCACAGCAACAGCTGCTTAAGGGCCTGTTGTTATTAAGATACATTACCAACTAGGAAGGACCAGCTGCTGGCTTTGGTGGGGGGCCTGGGGAGCAGTGGTGGGCTGCAGAGAAAGGGAGGGCCACCAAATGTGCTGGTTTCTAAATCAAGATCGGAAAAATAAAGCCTCAGGGGAGGGCGAGGGTATATTTGAAGCTGTTGTCCACACCAGTCCTACTTTTTTTTGTTCACTTGTCCCCCTTCGTTCTCGGGGAGGCTGTCTGGGTAGGCTACCTGCGGTTGTTAATTCTGAACAGAACAGTGGGGCAATATTCTCCCCCTTGAGAATTAGAACTGTTCCCACCCAGCCTGTCCCTACCAAGTCCTGCTATGGAGGCTGCTTAAGAGGTGTGATGGGGAAGGGGAAGCCGGGCTGCAGCTCCGCTCTGGAGGAGCCCGCGTGACAGACCACCGAGCTGGCCTCTATACAGAATCACTCACTGCCTTTACCCTGGAGAGTTGATCCAAAAATCATGAGCAGATCGTTTTTGAGATTTAGGTAATTCTGTCAAAGTAATACATTTATGAAGCTCCTGTTCTGGGAAAGCCCAGCAAGGTCAGTGACCACCAAGGGAAAACGTAGGGAAGGGCTACCCACCCATGGGCCCACCCTCACGCCAGTGTGCTGTGGGCCTGGGCACAGCCCATCCTATTCATTGGAACCAAATGCCTCACCCTAGAGCCCCCTCCTCACACCAGCACCAGCACCATTAAAGTGCCACCCATGTCATAAAAGAGAGGGGTCTCTTCGGGGCTCTGTCCTGTCTGGCAGTGATACATCCATCCAAGTCTTTGTGCCACTGGCTGGTCACCTCCTTGAGAGGCCTGGTCAGGACAGTCAAGGGACAGGTGAATGTCACCTGTTCAAGCCCTTATGAGGCCAAGGCGGGTACTTCAGCCCCATCTCTGGCAGTTTGCGGCTTGCTGGTGGGGGTGGGTACTTGCAGCTGCTTCTCAAACACCGCGAGGGTTTGAGACTTTGTGGGGAACATCACATGGGTGAGGAAGGATGTTTCCAGTTGACCCTCTTTCTGTAGGAGCATGTCTACACCCACCTTCCCGGAAACCGAAAGGCCATATTCCACACTGGCTTTCTCTGAGTTTCTTCTGAAATTGCATCCCCATTACATTAAGGAGCCCAAAACAAGCTCTGGAATGGCTGCTGCACCTCCCCCTGCACGCGGCAAATGGCGATGGCCCGCCCACCCCAGTTTTTCCCAAATTACCCATCCTCCCTTCCTTCTCACTACCAAACTCCTCCTCATGGAATCATAGTGTTTAACTGAAAGATCTTAGAGATCATTTGCCAAAAGGCCTCCTTTTGCTTATGAGAATATGGAAGGCAAGAGAGGTGGGAAGTTTGCCCAAAGCAATTCCAAAAAAGAACCTGAGAGCTAGGGGCTAGAGCCCAGCTCTCCAGAAGAAATCTTAAGTGAGATAACAACTGCCACAGAGAACACAATTGAAAAACTAGACATCAGGCATCAGAAGTTACCACCGTTTAGAACATTCACATTAGGAGAAGGAAGAACTGCATGGAACAGTAGCAGCAGCAGGTTGTAGGACAAAGAGCTAGTGTGGAGTCAGACAGGATGATGGGAAACCCAAACGCCCCTCTTGAGGCTTCTGTGGTGGCAGGCTTTGTGCCTAACTGCTCTGAGCATCTGTCTTCTCATCTGTGAAATGGGGATGATAGTGCTGCCTCCCAGACTGCTTATGTGCTCTCAATAGGACATTCCCACAGCAGATGTGTCAGCCATGCTGGCTCTGTGGCACCATGTGGATCTTTAAGTTTCTTTTCCTCTCTAGTTCCCAGGTGACAGCACAGTACAACTGGCCTTCTTGATGACCCTGGGTGGATCATACTGAATATTTGTTTTATCGAGGTGAGGAGGGAGAAGTGACATATACTTTTAAAAAAAGATTCCCCTTCAAAGAGAGAATTTCATAGATGGGACAGCTTTCGAGAGGCTTCAAGAGGAATTCAGGATTTGACTAGGTACCCCTCGTCTGGAATTCCTGCCCTGATCAGCAGCGACAGGTGACTTAGTATATTATTAGTTATTTGGGGCGGGGGGTGGGGGGAGACAGGAGAAGTCCTTGTTCCTTCAGCCATCACCCAGCTAGAGCTAATCCCATAGCCAGGGCTGAGAGCTACATTTATTTCTGCATGAGCCGGAAAAAATGTATTGTGTCTCAGGAATGCTTGCTAGCTTAGGACGCAGTACATGGAGCAAGGCTGTGGCTCCTGCCAGCCGGCTGCTCCCTCCCTCCCAGAGCTGTGACCTCTGCTGCTCTTTGATGTCCACCCTGGTGGACACGGGGCCCTGGGAGGAGCAGTGTCCTCACGCTCGACGAGTCCAGCACCTGAAGTCAGCCTCCTGAGTACATGCCGCCTGGATCAAGTGCCTTCTTTACGTCCTGCTGTGAGGAGGATTAGGTGTCTCTGGAAGTTGGTTATTCTGAGCCAAGACCTTAATGGGACTGGGGCAAAGGATGGGGTCCTGAGCCAAAGCCCACTGCTGACATTTAAGCAGAGAGAGGCCGTGATTCTCTTTTAATTCAACTTGACAAAACCCACTGTCCTGACTTTGCATTATGAACAATTTAAAATTTATAAAGCACAGTTAATAAGCACCCAAGATTGTGATGCAGTTGGGTTTGATGTCAAAACGGTGCTATGAACCCCCTCTCTCGCAGTGGAAGAGGAATTCGGGAATAGAGGGTTGGGGAATGACCATGTTGGGCCAGGGACCTTAATAGAGCAATTTCTAGAAAGCATCAAACCTCATTTTCTAAGTGCAAGGGAGAGCATGTACTAAAGGTGAGCGGGTGGGTGAACAGAGATGATTCCACACACTGAAAACATAAGGAGAGGACAAAAAAGGAGCGTGAGCAAAGGTTTGAGGGACACTTACTGCTTGGAGATGAATTTCATACCTAGGGAGGGCCTGTGGTGGCCACTCTCAGCAGTACTTTTACTCGGATGATTGATGGGGCCTTGTGGTGGGGAGCAGAGCCCCAGGAGTACAACAGGGAAGAGTGCTTTCAGTGGGTCATTATTATTTCTGGACTTTTCGATAATAGCCATTCCAACTGGTATGAGGTAAAATTGTGGTTTGGATCTGCACTTCCCTAGTGGTGAGCCATGCAGCGCCATCCTATATATATCTTTGATGAAAGAGCCTCTGCCCTTGTTTTCATCAGACTGTATGTTTTATTGTCTATATATTTTATTGTTGCTGACTTGCTTGAGTCATTGGGTTTTATTAACCCTTTGTCTGAGATATTGTTCCCAAGGGGAAGAGTTTTTAAAGAGGCAGGTATTGCCTTGGGCCTTGCCAGGGGGTTGGGATAGGAATGAAAAGTTATGTATGCATTTAAGCAACGCCTTAGAGAGGGGAGGAAGCAAACTGGTCCATTAGCTGCCTGTAGTGTGTGGAAGGTAAATTACTGATTGGCTGAAATAGAAAACAAAGGGCACCATGATAGACAGTAGAGAACCTGGAAGAAAGGCCAGTTTCAGAAGTGGGGTTGACTTAAGCCTTAACCTTTCATTTGAAGGATAACACTGAATTTTATTTAAGTTGTGATTTTCAAATTTGGCTATCCCTTAGCATCACCAGAGATGCCGTTAAAAAATAAAAACTTTACACAGCCCATTGGAAGATATGGCTTCATAAGGACGAAGACTCCATAGCAACACATTAGATAAAACACTAAAGAATACACTTATGCCAAATGCAAAGTAATGCTGAAAGACACAAAAGTGTCTTTTTAAATTTTCTCGCTGTTGGATGGCATGATTCAGCATCATAAAGATGTTAATTCCACCCATGTTAATGCATGAACTTAGAGCAATTCTAAGGAAAATACCAAGAAGTTCTTTTTTTTTCCTGACCTAGATAGGTAATACTAGATTTCATATACCTAAAGGCCAACCTCCCAGATAGTAAAATAGAAAGTGTATAGTCTACATAATGAAGAGTGTTGTGTCATACGTGAAGAAACAGAGGACCAAGCACATAATAAAAATTTGGGAAAAGGCCCTAATACTAATGGAAATTTGACTTAGGAGGAAGGTGTCAGGAGCAGAGACAGACTTTTTAATATATGGTGGAGGAACTACTGGTTGGCCATTTGAAACAAGATATATTTGGGTCCATATCTCATACCCCACACCACATTAAATGACAAACGTATCAGATCCAGATGTAAAGAATGAAGCACTTACTAAAAGGAAACATGGGTGAATTTTTTATAGTCTGGGGGTAGGGAAGCTTGATTATGACTCAAGATTCAGAGCAAAAAATTTTAAAACCTGATATATTTATTCTTAAATGTTCTGTAGGAAAAAGACTTTAGACCTAGAAGTCTACACCCAAATTGGCATTTAAGTTTGAGGGTTAAAAAAGAAATTTTTGGATATTGAAAAATTCAGGATGTTTATTTAATTTTTTGCATATCCTCTTTGAAGGAATTATTGGTGGATATATTGCACTTTAGTAGTCCAGGGTGACTATTCACATATACATACCCCAAAATTCAACAAGGAAAACTGGAAAATAAAATGGCATACCTCTACCCTGGAAAATGGACAATTAGCAGGGCATTTTGGGATGAGGGGGAAAAGAAAGTGACAGATGTTAGCTAGATGTCTGTAAAGTTAAACAATTTCACAGTTAAACAATTTCACAGTAGCCATCCTGGCCTGTATTGGAGAAAACTTTCTAAACTACTGATGAGTGGGAGGGTGGAAGAAACTTCCCATGTAACCACCACAGGCAAGGAAGGTGGGAAAAATAAGAGAAGCAAAGCGGGGTGGAAGAGAAATATAAGGTAAATAGAAAAAACACAAAAAGTGAACCCTGATCAAGCCCTGGCTATTTAATTTTCATCATTTATTATGATGTGATTCTGGAGTCTTTTTAATAATCCTCTTTCCTCTGAAAGCAAATTAAAAATGGATATATTCAATATCATAAAAATTTTTTAAAAAATTAATTTATGTATCATACAAGAGCTGGGGTATAAGCCAGAGTTGTGGGGTGGTGAGAGGATTCACTGGGGACAGAGTGGGGAGCAGAACAGGCAGATTGTCTGAAATACACTGCTGAGGGGAGCAGCGCATGAGACAGGAGAGGTCTGCTGCACCATATGGGTCAGTTCCCTGGCCGGGGATTGAACTCATGCCTCAGTGGCTGGCAATAGCTTGATAGTACTGAGACTTAACCCCTTGCACTACCAGGGAGGCCCTCAATATCATAACAATTAAAAACATATGGCAAAACAAGTAGCTCAAGAGACAAGACACATTAGAGAAAATATTTGCTACTTATATCACATAGGACCAATATTCTTTTTTTTTTTTTTTTTTCTGTGGGACCCTGGCCGGCAGCTGGGGAACGAACCGGCGCCGCGGGCAGCCTTGCAGCCCAGCGCTCAACCGCTGCGCCACCAGGGGAGGCCCCAATATTCTGTTTTTAAAAGATTTATTTATTTATGCATACAAGAACTGGGGTGTGGCGGGTGAGAGGATTCACCAGAAACAGAGTGGGGAACAGAACAGGCAGATCGACGGAAATACACTGCTGAGGGGAGCAGCGGGTGAGTCAGGAGAGGTCTGCTGCGCCATGTGGGTTGCTCCCTGGCCGGGGATCAAACTCATGCTGCAGTGGCTGTGGATAGCTTCATAGGTTGTGTCTTAACCCCTTGTGTCACCAGGGAGGCCCAGAACCAATATTCTTAATATATGCAATTCTTAAAAGCTGAGGAGAAAAAGAAAAAAACAAAACCTCAGAAACAAATGGCAACAAACAAGCAGAAAACTCACATAAAAAATGTGCAGATGGTGTTTAAACACATGAAAAAATGCTCGTCCATATTTCAAGAAAATTGCATATTAAAACCACACTTTCTCATCAACTAGAATGGAAATAACTAAACCCTGGGCAGCACGTTCCGTTGGCAAGCTGTGATGAAACACACACTCTCATACTTTTCTGGTGGGTGAAAAACTGTGCAACTGCAGTGGAGGGACCTTTAGAAAAAAACTTGTAGATGCAATTTCCCTTTGACCCAGGAAAACCATTTCTAGGAATCTACTCCACTAATACTAAAACTCAATCCAGGTTATTTACTGTGTTGCTATTATTATAATAGTAAAAGATTGAAAGTAGCCCAAGTATTTATCAATAGGAAATTTATTGAATAAATTAAATTATGTCATCCTAATAGAATATGGGGATCTTGGGCCTCCCTGGTGACCTAGGGTTAATTCTCAGCACTATCATGGTATCACTGTTGTGGCCTGAGTTGGATCTTCTGGTCAGAGAGCTACCCACATGGTGCAGCAGACCTCTCCTTGTCTTGCCCACTGCTTCCCTCGGTGTATTTCAGTCAATCTGCCTGTTCTGTTCCCCACTCTGTCTCTGTTGAATCCTCCCACCACCCCCAACACCTCTGGCCTACACCTCAGTTCTATGCAAAAATAAATAAAACATTTAAAAAAACAGAATATGTGGATCTATGACTATAAAGTAATAAAAAAAGATCACTATGAACTGAGACAAGCAATTTACAGGATATATCATATGTGAAAAAAGGAAAGGTCTAGAACAGTTTGTGTGGGCTCCCTTTTGTGTAAGAAAGGAGACATAAGAATGTACACATTGGAAGGATGAGGCAAAACAAATAAAAATGACTACATCAAGAGGGTAAATGGGAAATAGTAGAGCTGTGCTTTCTTGTACAGTTTAGACCTTTGAACCATGTTTATATATTCAAAGATAAATTTAAAAAGAAATTGAATACAAATAGAGCACATAAACCTAGTTTCAAATTAATAACATAACCACATTTAGAAGGACTTAATTCCTTTCAATTTTGAAAATTATTCTGAACATTTTTAGGGACATGTATGCAAATCGTAAACAGAAATGCAACAAGTTGGGAACTTTTCTTAGAAGGTTTGCTGTGAATGTAAAGCTGGATTATAATTTGAAACAATTTATCTATTTTTCACAATAGTGATAATTAAACATATTCATAGAGTGAGAAACCAAGATTTCACTCTAAGAGAATAAAAGAATCAAGTATAAAAGAAGGTAAGAAAAAAATCCATGTTAATTGTTTACTTTTTATTTCAATAACATTAGGTTACAATATCTCAGCAATTCTGTATTTCATACCATCCATACCACCAAACGTCCAGTCACCATCCACCATGAAGTTAATACCTCCTCTCTCACTCCCCTTTTGGACTACCATTTTGTCATTTTTTTTTTTTTTAAATATTAAATTTTATTTTTATATTCCCCCATACAATTGCAAACGCCCCATTCTGACCCCAATCCTTCCCCTCCCGCCCCCCACCCCCCAAAAAGTGTCTCTGGTTCATAGTTTTTTGTTGATTTTGATTTTCACTTTCTTATATTCATTTTCTTGGTCCCTTATTTAAGTTTTCTAGATTCCTGCTATGAGTGAGACCATCCGGTATTTTTCTTTTTCTTTTTGGCTTATTTCGCTGAGCATGATCCCTTCCAGTGCCATCCATGTTGCTGCAAATTGCATGTGTTTATCTTTTTTGAATGCTGAGTAATATTCCATGGTATATATGTACCACATCTTCTTGATCCAGTCATCTATTTTTGGGCATTTGGGTTGTTTCCAAAGCTTAGCTATTGTAAACAGTGCTGCTATAAACATAGGAGTGCAGGTGCTCTTTGGAATTGATGTTTCTGTGTCCTTTGGGTAAATACCTAGGAGTGGAATTGCTGGATCATATGGAAGCTCTATGTTTAGTAGGTCCAGAAATCTCCACACAGCTCTCCATAGTGGTTGGACCAGTTTGCACTCCCACCAACAGTGCACAAGAGTTCCTTTTTCTCCACATCCTCGCCAACATTTGTTGTTGCTAGTTTTTTTAATATGTGCCATTCTCACTGGTGTGAGATGGTATCTCATGGTAGTTTTGATTTGCATTTCCCTGATTACAAGTGATGTTGAACATTTTTTCATATGTCTGTTGGCCATTTGCATTTCCTCTTCAGAGAAGTTTCTTTTTAGCTCTTCTGCCCATTTTTTGACTGGATTATTTTCTTTGTTGTTGCTGAGTCTTATCAGCTCTTTGCAGATTTTTGTGATCAGTCCTTTATCATTAGTGTTGGGTGCAAAAATGTTCTCCCAGTTGGTGGGGTTTCTCTTTGTTTTTGTTATTGTCTCTTTTGCTGTGCAGAAGCTCTTTAATTTGATGTAGTCCCAGCTGTTTATCTTTCTCTTCACTATCACTGCTTTGGGTGATGTGTCTGTAAAGATGTCTTTGATGTGCAAATCCCGTAGTGTTTCGCCTATATTTCCTTCTATGTATTTTATGGTTTCAGGTCTTATGTCTAGTTCTTTAATCCATTTTGAGTTGATTTTTGTGTATGGTGTGAGGTAGTGGTCAAGCTTCATTCTTTTGCATGTAGCGACCCAGTTTTCCCAGCACCATTTATTGAACAAATTTTCTTTGCTCCAATGCATAGTCTTTGCTCCTTTGTCAAAGATTAGTTGACCATAAATCTGTGGGTTTATTTCTGGATTTTCTATTCGATTCCATTGGTCTGTATGTCTGTTCTTGTTCCAATACCATGCAGTTTTGATGATTATGGCTTTGTAGTATAGTTTGAAGTCTGGGAGTGTGATGCCTCCATTTCCTTCTTTTTTTTTCAGTAGAGCTTTGGCTATTCGGGGTTTTTGGTGATTCCATATGAATTTCATCAATAATTGTTCTATTTCTTTGAAGAATGCCATTGAGATTTTGATTGGAATAGCATTGAATCTGTATATTGCTTTTGGTAGGATGGCCATTTTAATAATGTTTATTCTTCCAATCCATGAGCAGGGGATGTCTTTCCATTTCTTTGTGTCTTCTTCTATTTCTTTTAACAGTGTTTTATAGTTTTCTTTGTATAGGTCCTTTACCTCTTTTGTTAGATTTATTCCCAAATATTTGATTTTTTTTGTTTCGATAATAAAAGGGGTGGTTTTTTTGATTTCTTCTTCTTCAGATTTATTGTTTGTGTATAGGAAGGCTACTGACTTTTGCGTGTTGATTTTGTATCCTGCCACTTTACTGAATTGATTGATGAGTTGAATTAGTTTTTCTGTGGAGATTTTGGGGTTCTCTATGTATATTATCATATCATCTGCAAATAGTGATAGTTTGACTTCTTCTTTTCCTATTTGGATTCCTTGGATGTCTTTCTCTTGTCTTATTGCTCTGGCTAGGACTTCCAGTATTATATTGAAAAGCAGTGGTGAGAGTGGACATCCTTGTCTTGTTCCAGATCTTAATGGAATTGCTTTCAGCTTTTCACCATTGAGAATGACACTGGCTGTTGGCTTGTCATAGATGGCCTTTATGATGTTGAGGTATGTTCCTTGTATCCCAAGAATTTCAAGGGCTTTTATCATGAATGGGTGTTGCACTTTGTCGAAAGCTTTCTCAGCATCTATTGATATTATCATATGGTTTTTATATTTCTTTTTGTTGATGTGTTGGATAACGTTGATTGATTTTCGGATGTTAAACCATCCTTGTGCCCCTGGAATGAATCCAACTTGGTCGTGGTGAATTATCTTATGGATACATTGTTGGATTCTGATAGCTAAAATTTTATTGAGGATTTTTGCATCAGTGTTCATTAGGGAGATTGGCCTATAGTTTTCCTTTTTTGTGTTGTCCTTATTCGGTTTTGGTATTAGTGTAATATTGGCTTCATAGAACGTGTTTGGTATTGTCCCTTCCTTCTCAATTTTTTGGAAGAGTTTGTGAAGGATAGGCACTAATTCGTCTCTGAATGTTTGGTAGAATTCATTTGTAAATCCATCAGGTCCTGGGCTTTTGTTTTTGGGGAGGTTTTTAATTACCATTTCAATTTCGCTGCTTGTAATTGGTCTGTTTAGGTGTTCTATTTCTTCTTTATCTAGCTTTGGGTGATTGTAGAGTTGTAGGAATTTGTCCATCTCCTCTAGATTGTTGAACTTGTTTCCATATAACTGTTCATAGTAGTTACTGATTATTCTTTTGATTTCTGCTGTGTCCGTTGTGATTTCTCCTCTTTCATTTATGATTCTGTGTATTTGTGCTTTCTCCCTTTTTTCTTTGTGAGCCTGGCTAGGGGTTTGTCTATTTTATTTATTTTTTCAAAGAACCAGCTCTTGGTTTCATTGATCTTTTGGATTGTTTTTTTAGTTTCAATTTCATTTATTTCTGCTTTGGTTTTTATTATTTCTTTTCTTCTACTGGTTCTGGGGTTTTTTTGTTGTTCTTTTTCTAGATCTTTGAGCTTCGAGATTAGGTTGTTTCTTTGAGTTCTTTCTTGTTTCTTGATGTGAGCTTCTATTGCTATATATTTTCCTCTTATTACTGCTTTTGCTGCATCCCATACATTTAGGATATTGGTGTCCTCCTTGTCATTCAATTCAAAGAATTTTTTAATTTCTTCTTTGATCTCCTTGTTAGTCCAGTGGTCTTCCAGTAGTGTGGCTTTTAATCTCCATGAGGTAGGATAGTTCCTTGCCTTCTTTTTATGATTTATTTCTAGTTTGATGCCTTCGTGGTCAGAAAAGATGGTTGGTATGATTTCAATCTTGGTGTATCTGTTGATGTTTGTCTTGTGCCCCAGTATGTGATCGATCCTGGAGAATGATCCGTGTGCGCTTGAGAAAAATGTGTACTCCGTTTTTTTTGGGTTTAGTGTTCTATAGATGTCTGTTAAGCCCAAATGCTCTAGGTCCTTATTTAGAGCTTTAGTTTCTTTACTTATTTTTTGTCTTGTTGATCTATCCATTGTTGATAGTGGTGTGTTGAAGTCTCCCACTACATATGTGTTTTCTCTGATGTCTGTTTTCAGAGAGGACAACAGTTGTCTGATATATTTTGGTGCTCTTTCGTTTGGTGAGTATATGTTAATGAGTGTTATTTCTTCTTGAAGTATTGTCCCCTTGATCATAATGTAGTGACCATTGGGGTCTCTTTTTATTTTTTTGAGTTTGAAGTCTGTTTTATCTGATATAAGTATAGCTGTTCCTGCTTTCTTTTTTGGCCCATTTGCTTGTAGGATTGTTTTCCATCCTTTGACTTTGAGCCTATTTTTATCTTTTGTAGCTAAATGTGTTTCCTGGAGACAGCAAAAGGTTGGGTTTTGTTTCTTAATCCAGGCTGCAACTCTGTGTCTTTTTATTGAAGAGTTTAGTCCATTTACATTTAGAGTTAATATTGATATGTTAGCATCTGTATTTGCCATTATGTTTGTCTTTCCTTTGATTTTATTTATTTATTCTTTTAATAACTTTTTTTTTTTTTTTTTTGGTCTTCTTTCGTTGTTATTCGTCCCTCTGAGGTTCTGGCTTTAGGATTCCTTGTAGTATTTTTTGGAGTGGGGGTTTAGTCGCAATGAAATTCCGGAGTTTCTCTTTGTCTGGGAAGGTCCATATTCTTTCTTCATGGAGGAAAGAGAGCTTTGCGGGATAGAGTATTCTTGGTTGGCATCTGTTTTCTTGGAGTCTGTTGACTATGTCCCTCCACTCCTCCTTGCCCGTAGTGTTTCTTCAGAGAAGTCTGATGTCAGCCTGATTGGTTTTCCTTTGAATGTTATCTGTTTCTTCCCTCTTGTCAGCTTCATTATTTTTTCCTTGTCCTGGATTCTTGGGAGCTTTACTATTATGTGTCTTGCTGTGTTTTTCCTTTCGTCGTGGAAGTTTGGTGTTCTTCTTGCTTCTTGTATATCAATTTTCAGCTGCTTCTTCTCATTTGGGAAGTTCTCTTCAATTATATCCATGAATATTTTCTCTGTTCCTACATCTCTCTCCTCTCCTTCTGGAATTCCTATAACTCTTATATTTCCTTTCCTCATGGAGTCAGATAGTTCCCGAAGTCTTTCTTCATTCTTTTTCCTTCGTACTTCTCTTTCCTTTTCTGTTTTGGTTCTTTTTATTTCTGTGTCTTCAAGATTACTTATTCGTTCTTCCATTTCATCTATTCTGCTTTCATTGCTTTTCCCAGAGTTCTTTAGTTCCTCCATTAATTCTTTGATCTCCTGCATTTCTCTTACTTCCCTCTTTAGGGACTCAATTTCCTTCTTCTGATCTATCACTTTTTTAATCATGGCAATTTTAAATTCTCTTTCTGGAAGGCTCAGAAGTTCTTCCAAGTTGCTGTCGTTGCAATCTGGGGAGTGGTTTTCTTTTTGTGGTGTGCTTCTTTCCTGAGGAGTTGTTAGGTTGCGTGTGGTTCTTCTACTCCCTACTGTCTGTTTTCTAATTTGTCGTATGCGTTGGGACACTGTGTTGCTCGGACTGACTGACATCTTGGGTGAACTTCTCCGCTCCCCTCTGGCTCTTCCAGGAGCCATCTCTGTCTTCTGGGGGAGCTTTCTGCTGGTTTTAGGCAGTTTTTACTGAAGAAATATCCCTGTTCTCAAATGGCGAAGCGGGATGCAGTCCCTGCGCCTCCGGTTTCAGGCACACTCTTCTGCGCACCTGGTCTGCCCCGGACGTGGGTGCCTGCTCCCTCTGTGGGCTCAGACTGCTGGTCGGAAGGGGCCTGGCGTGGAATAACTTCCCGGCTGGCCACTGGGTCCTCCAGAAACCTTCTGCCCTTTTCAAGCAGTCTTAAGAAATGTCCTGTTTTATAGGGTGTTAGTGACTTTTTTTTTCCTGGTCGCTAGGTGGCGCCAGAGATCTCTCCTATTGTCCTTGGGGGGCTGTTTTTCGCCTCCCCCCACCCCGTGGGACAGAGAACAGAGCGGGAATGGTAGGGTACACCTCAACAGCTTTGGGGTGCTGTGTCTGCCTTGTGCCCCACCTTCGTGGAGAACCCACGCCCCGAATTTTCGTGCCCCGGGTCTCAGTTCAAAGCCCTCAGTTCCAGGACGCGGGCTGTAGCCCAGTTCAGTGGCGCGGGAATGGCGCCTTTTGCACTCCGCTCCCGTGCCTGGGCGCCTGGTTCCTGCTCACTCAGGGAGGGACCTTCACCTCAGTGAGGACCTCCATGCGTCTCCCCGCAAGCCTAGGTCGCAGGCGCGGGGACCTGGGCAGCCGCGATCCAGGTCTGCACTTGCTTTTCAAGCTCCCCGAGCGCGCCGCGTTTCCGCGCCAGCTTACCGGCAGCCCGGGCTGTGTGCGCGTCTCCCGGGGTCTTTGTTCTTCTCTAATGGCGCCAGGAGCCGTTCGCTCACCGCCTCAGCGGATCCTGCAGGGTTCGCCTCAGCTCCCGTTCACGGGGTGTGGTGGCTGCAATAGTTCCTTTCCGCTCACAGTCCCGCTTGCTGCGTCGTTTGTTCTTGTTGGCCGTTTTGGTTTGTTGTTTCCTCCTCTCTGCCGGTCGGAGAGTGCCGCCTCTGTGGGCGGGGGAGGGGAGCAGGGTTCTGCGCTTCCCTCCCTTCTAGTCCTCTTTTATGGCCACTTTCTTCTTCGGGCAGTTCGCTGGCGTCACCCGTTTATCTTCCGTGTCCCACTTCTCACTGGGACCTGCCGCTTTTCCTCCCTATTAACTTTTTTTAATGGGAGATCTTACTCGCAGCGTCTCCTCGCCGCCATGTTGCTCCGCCCCCTTTTTGTCATTTTTTTTTAAGGATTTGTTTATGTTTTGTTTCTGTGATTACTTTTTTCTTTATGTTCCACAAATGAGTGAAATCATACAGTACTTGTCTTTTTTCCCCTCATTTATTTCACTTGGCATAATCCCCTCAAATTCTACCTATGTTGACATTAATAGCTAGATTTCATCTTTTTTATGACTGAGTAGCATTCCATTGCACACACATACTATGTCTCTTTAATCCAGTCATCTGTTGTTGAGTGCAGGGGGTGCTGTCATATCTTAGCTGAGGTGAGCTGTGCTGCAGTGAACATAGGATGCACGTATCTTTTTATGTTAGTGTTTTCATATTCTTTGGGTAAAAAACTTGAAGTGGGATTACTGGATTAGATGAGATCTATTTTTAATTTTTTGAGGAACCTCCATTCTCTTTTCCAAAGTGGTTGTACAGATTTATATTCACAACAGTGTTCTTTTTTTCTCCACATCCTCTCCAACACATTATTTCTCAACTTTTTTTATAATAACCATTCTAACTGGTATTGTTATAGGACAGGGAGAGGGGCAGCCCAAACCCCGCAAACCTGCCTATTGCCTATTCTAAATGGGTTCTGCCATCTGCTGCATCAACACAAAACATATGAGACTTTAATGGGAAGGAACTTTAATAAAACTAGGAAACAATACAGGAAAGGCAAAGAGTCTAGTTTTTAAATGAAGCACCCAAAGTTACCCGTCCCCTCGTGGGTAAAAGTCCATCCAAATGGGATTGGCCCAGAGCAAGGCCCCAAAGCCTGCCACAAGTCTAAAGCATCTTCCAGTGGGGACCCACAGAAAAGGGCCAGAAACAACCAGACAAGCCCGGAAGGAAAAGAGCAAAATCAACATCAAGATAAAAGCTGCCATTGTCACCTCCCCACGGGTCTCACCCACATCTGCGTCACCCAGGCCACGACCAAAAGACAAGCGCAGTTTCTTCACGTGTTTGTAGGCTCCATGCGCCTCCTCCAGGTCTCCTGGCTCCATTTTGCTTTCTTCCTTCCTCAGTCTCTTCTCCAGCTTCTTCTCTTCCTGCTCAGCTCCACCCTCCTTTGGGTGGGGCAGAGAACCTCCCCCTTTCCTGGGCACCACCCTGTTACAGTATGAGATGAAATCTTACTGTGGCTTTGGTTTACATTTCCCTAATGATAAGAGATGTTGAACATCTTTTTATGTGTCTGTTAGCCATCTATATATGTCTTCTTTTGTGAAATGCCTATGTAGCTCCTCTGCCTGTTTTTTCATGAAGTTGTATTTTGTTGCTGTTGGGTTGTATGAGTTGTTTATATACTTTGGATATTGATCTTTTGTCTTATATGTGGTTTGCAAACATCTTCTCCCATGCACTAGGCTGCCTTTTTATTTTAAGGATGGTTTCTTTTGCCTCGTGACGTATACTTTTTGTCACAGGAGATTAAGCACCTTGCTCTTGTTTAACTATCACAGGGATGAACATCCTCGTCTCTGAGCATTTATCCAATTATTTCCTTATGATAAATCCCTAAAAGTAGGATTACAGAACTTAATGCCTTTGAACACATAACCAACAATAATCTCTTGAAGAATTATGTCCATTTACAATTCCCCATCTTTCTCAAACCTCCCACAGTTACTGCGTAAGGGTTTATTTCCCTACATCTTTACCAACTCTGGGCATCATCACTCAAATTTTTGCCAGCTTCATAGATTAAGACAATTCACTATGTTTTCATTTGCTTTTCTTCTATTATGAGTGAGGTTACCTCCTTTGATATGTGGTGGGTCCTTTGTCCTTCTTCTGGGAATAGTCTTCATATTCTTTGTCTGCTTTCTTTTGAGATGTTAATATTGGCTATTTTAAGAATGTTCACATATCAAAGATTTTAGTAATCTCTTGTGTGTATTGCAAATGTTTTCCCCATGTGTTCCTTTCTTGTTTGTGCCTCCCAGCAATCCCAGGGAATAGGCAGAGCAGGTGCTATTATCCCCACTTATTGATGTGGAAACTCTGACTCAGAGGGAAATGTTTGCCCTTGGTAGGAGGCCACGGGAAGGTTGTTTCTTTGCTCTGAATATGGTGCCCCAAGCTGTCCCACCTGTGCCCACAGGGCATTGATAGCATCTGTTAGGAGTATGGGAGAAATGATGTTTCCCCATACAAATCAAATGGCTTAAATATTTGGGCCTGTTTCCTCTGAAAATGAAAAATGAGTGTTAAACCAAATATTCTTTTATCCTCTTCAACTCAGCTGTCCTCTGAGTGTCCTCTAAGGCACATGAGGGATGTGCATGTATGAAGTGCTAGTGCATGTCCATGAAGCATGCAAATTCCCAGGCGGGACTCCTTCTTAGAGTTCCCCAGACTGTGGATCAGAAGCTGGGATCCAGCCATTACTCTCCCCAATGAAATCTATCAAATGAACAAGGCAGTAATGACAGACTCCAGCATTTCTGCGTAATGACTGAGTTCTAGGTCAGGTCCTCCACACTACCTCCACTCACAACCCCTGCAGACATCACAGGTAGATCAGAGCCCCAGCTTCTGAGCCATAGGTCCATAAGTCCTCTTGGCACCCAATTGTAGAATGTGACTACTATATGATTAAGATCAACATGGGGATTAACTATTTGTTTTCCTGGTAATAGTATGTTTTTCCTACTAGTGAATTTCACATGATACAATTATTATATGCTCACCTAGGCAGGTTTAGAAAGTAGATTCTCAAAAATAAGAAAATAAAAATCATCCAGAGACACAGCATCATTGGGGTATATTTTCTTGTGTTTATACAAGAAATGGGATCCAACTTTTGTAGCTTATTTATTCACTTGAAATACAATATATTTTGGATATCATTCCATATTGTTTAATATTAACTTCATTTTAATGGTCCCTTGGTATTGTACTTATGAATATACCCCTGTAGCTGAGTATCTTACAGAGCCCCTGTAATTGAGCATCTAGGTTGCTTTTAATTATCTACTAGTTCCGTTGTCCACTATTATGAATCTGTTGCAGAGAACAAATCTTTGTAAATGGTGGTTCTTTCCCAGGGTAATATGCAAAGGTGATATTGATTTGTAGATATTGATAAATTGCCAGAAAGGCTGCCACACTTTATATTCCACTAATTCTTTGTGAAGGTCCACTCTCTATACCCTCCTCCTCAGTGGGTAACATTGTTCTTTATAAGGTTTTATCAAATGGAAAAAATTCCATTTTTTTAACTTGCATTATTTGACCACTAGTAATGCTTTCTTTTTTGTATGATTATTAATTATTCGATATTCTTCTATTCTGATCTGCCTGTGTTATGTTCTTTTTTAAAAAGATTTATTTATTTATACATACAAGAGCAAGGGTACCAGCCAGAGGTGTGTGTGTGGGGTGAGGGATGAGAGGATTCTCCAGAGACAAAGTGGGGAGCAGAACAGGCAGATCTACTGAAATACACTGCTGAGGGGAGCAGCGCACGAGACAGGACAGGTCTGCTGCGCCATGTGCGTAGCTCCCTGGCCAGGGATTGAACTCATGGGGCAGTGGCTGGTGATAGCTGATAGTGCTGAGACTTAACCCCTTGTGCCACCAGGGAGGCCCTGTATGTCCAGTTTCTAGAATAAAACAAATGTTCATGTATCCATCACCCAGAATAATAATACCATTTATTTTCTATCTCAACCTTTTAAATTTCTGGGGTTTTTTTCATATGCTATCCCTGGCTAGTAAAGACACCTGTGTTGGAAGAGCATGTCAAATGAAAAAAAAAAAAAAAATATATATATATATATATAATTGAAATCAAAATGTTTGGCGGCTGCTGGAACGTGCCTCTCTTTGTGGGTCCCTCCTCACCTCTGTCTATCTGCTCCTTTCAACCCGGGCTTCTCTTGCTTACTGGTTTGCCTTCGCAAACCACACGGTTCATGACAGCCAGCTCTGGTCCAGCTCTAGCCCCTCTTCACCGTGACCTTGCTGCTTCAGCTCGGATCCCTGGTCAGCCTTCCTTCATTCATATTCTAGAGAGGAGATCTGATTGGTCCAGCCCAGGGACTTGCCAGCTCTTGGCTGTCAGGGTAGAAGATGGGGTACCATAGGTCGTCATTGCCCTTCAGCAATGCACGTGAGGGGGCTGCTGCCTTTAGACACATGGGCAAGTCCTCCAGGACACTTCTGGTAAAGGTACCTCAAACAGGGCCACTGTTCACAGGCATTGCCTGGTAGTGCTTTTATTATTATTATTATTTTAATATTTACATTCTTAATCCATCTAAGATTATTGGTATGGAAGCTATAGAGTAAGAATCCAACTTTTAAAAAATTTCTTTAAGTTCAACAAGTTTCAACAATACTAGTTTTTAGCAGTCTTACCAATACATGGTAAATTTTATAAAATGTGAATCTGTTTCCATATTGGCATATTTACACATAGACACTGTGTAAGCCGCACTGTGCTTTTTAAAAATGACTAAGGCCTTGTGATATATTGTAATGTAGGTAAGGCAAGCTCTTTCTTCTGGCTCTTCTCTCAACTCTTCCTTTATTGGTCCTGAATCTTTCCTATAACTACTTTTCACATTTATTTTTACAGATTAATTTCAGAATCTTTTTGTTGAGCTCCCCAAAAGTGCCATTGCATTTTTAAAAATAAGATTTATTCATGTATATATATTTTAAAGTGTTCAATGAGTTTTGATAAACATATCCAACTGTGTAACCACAACTACAATAAGACATTGATCATTTCCCTCATCCCCCAAAATCCCCTTGTGCCCTAGCAGCCATTTGCCATCTCGATATTATCTAAACTGTGTTGAACATTTGAGAAGAAAATTAGCATATTGACATCATTGAGTCTGCTCATCGAGCAACAAACTGCTTGTTATCCATTAATATCGTGAAATTTTTGTCAAAAATTTTATAATTTTCCTCTGGATCCTGAATCGTTATTACATTTATCCTAATATTCATTGTATGGTTATTGTGAATTTAATAATCTTTCCATCATATTTCCTTTCTGGTTGTTATGACATATAGTACATTTATTGATTTTTATGTTTCTAACTGGACACTGATTTGATACATGAAACACTCAAAAGAGGGTATAATTTTAGGTGTACCAACTGGCAAACTGGTTAAGGCAGAATGATTTAAAAACTAACCTATCTTTGGGCCTCCCCGGTGGCGCAGCGGTTGAGCGCTGGGTTGCAAAGCTGCCCACAGCCTCTACAGCGCCGGTTCAATCCCCTGCTGCCGGGCGGGGGTCCCACATGGCACGCGGACCTCTCCTGCCACCCGCTGCTCCCCTCAGCAGTGTACTTCGTCAGTCTGCCTGTTCTGTTTCCCACTCTGGTTCTGGTGAATTCTCTCACCCTCCCGCACTTCTGCCTGTACCCAGTGCGTGTATAAATAAATAAATTAAAAAAAAAAAAACCAAAAAACTAACCTATCTTTGTTTATTTCCATGTAATGATTGGCTGCTCAGAGGCGTTCTCCAGTGACTGAGTCTATATATCCCTGAGACTTAGCTTCACATAGATATTTTGAAAAAATGCTGAATTAATGAGTGAATCACTCAATGCTCAAGTTCTGGGTTCCTGCCTTTCAGCTGGGCTTTCTGTGTTGATGGGCATAGGTGCCTTTTGTACTTGCTGGGTCAGGGACACAGGAGTCAGGGGACCTGGACCAGCAGGCAATCCATCCAAAGGCTTTCCTGCTTTAGACACTGGATACTTGCCTGTCCTTGCTGAGAATGGAAGCTGGGCCTTGCAGGCTGTCTACTGTAACTAAGCCTCACCAGAGCCTGAGCTCACCAGGAGCTGGGCAGATGTAACCCCAGTTCCACTAATTACATCATCCCTCTCATCAGCCTGATGATCTTAGGGCCAACTGGCGATCACATGGTCCTCAATTTGGCTTCAATTCAATTATTTCAAAACGCCCAAATGGACATACTGCATTTAGTCCTGATAAGGCCTCACAGGCTAACAGTATATTTCGTTCCTTCTTCTGGAACTATATGAACTCAGAGGAGAAACTTGGTATTCTACGCTGAACACAATTCTGACAGGCAATGATATATGTCTTTGATTAAAAATTTTTAAGTGGAGCGTTCAAATAGCTATCAGGAAATGGAATATGTTTACTTGAGAGATTCTTTTAAATTATGTTCAATGGAAGCAAAATTAATTAAATAGCTTCCTGGTCAGGGGAAGATTAATTACCTTAGTTTTCCCTTCCCTATTGGAGAAAAATCGGTAGACTCTGTGGCACAAGGAGGGAAAAAGATCAGGTTGCTTAGAGCAGTGGTTCTCACATGAGCTCTCAAATGGACATAAGCAACACTTGGGGGGCCTTCCTGGTGGCACAAGGGGTTAAGTCGCAGCACTATGAAGCTATCTGCAGCCACTGCAGCATGGTCTGAGTTGGATCCCCTGCTGGCCAGGGAGCTGACCCACATGGCACAGCAGACCTCTCCTGTCTTGCCCGCTGCTCCCCTCAGCAGTGTATTTCAGTCAGTCTGCCTATTCTACTCCCCACTCTGTCTCTGGTGAATCCACTTACTGCCCCCTCCGCTCAGCCCCGCACCTCTGCCTGCACCCCAGTTCTTGTATAAAATATATATATTTTTAAATATATAAAAATAAATATATATATATTTTAAAAACGCAGCACTCGGGGATCCTGTTAACATGCAGGTTCTGATTCAGGAGACCTGCAGTGGCTCCTGAGACTCTGCATCTCTGCCAGTCCTCAGCAACAAATCTGCTGGTCCAGGGAGCACGCTGGGGAGGAGTTCTAGCATTATCTTTGTAACAGACTTGCAGATAAGTCCCCACTGGGCCTTCCTCTCCTATCCAAGGAGAAGGACATGCTGGATGGTCTCTGCCATCTCTGATACTGTGATGGCAAACCACCTCCAGATTGTCAGAGCACATTGCACAGCAGATGCAGAGCCCAGGCCTCTTAGTAAGAACTCTTGCTTCTGGGAGGCTCTCACACATCTACAAACTTCAGGGGGACACTTACCTTGGATGGAAGATGGATAAAGTATCAGCAACTGCAGATCCACCCAAGAATACTTGAGATGGCTTGAGTCTCAGGGCAGAGCCCCTGGCTTATTCCATAAAAAGGGACTCAATCGGGCACCAGTCAGCAGAACAGCCCTGCAGCTTGACTGGCAAGGGGCAGCTGCTGCTCCCTGAAGCTGAGTGACGTGCTTGCTCCTTTACTTTGTTCGGCCCTCAGTGTCCTGGGTCCCAGAAAGCCTCCCAAAGCCCCTGAGCAAATCTCTCCATTGCAAAGCTGTGTCAGATTTAGGTCCCCGTCTTCCAGCTTGGGGGTTACTGGGGCTGCTTATTTCCTGCAACTCTGAGTGGGATGAGAAGCATGGTGTACCTGGCCCAGTCCAGTCCTGCTGGAGTCACATCAGGCCCCAGCCTTATTTTGTGACTCCCCTGTTTGTGCTGAGGCTTGGGGAGACTTTCACCTTCTGTGCAGTCTCCAGTTCTTCTCTTTCCTGGACAATCCGATGTCAGTTACTAGCTTGTCCCAGCTAGAGCGAGTTGCTTGATGCCTTCACCACATCCGTCTTTCCAAGCCGTTCATAGGACACTGCTTGCCTTCCTCCATTTTTTTTATAGATTATATTTAATAAAATGCATAAATATATTTTATGTGTCATCACCCAGATCAAGCTGTACAGTGTTTCCATGAACCCAAATTTCTCCTTGCTCCTGCCCCTTTTCAATGAACCATCCCAACTCCTGCCACCAGTAAGCCTCACAGCCTCGTTTTCTGTCCTCACAGCATGCCCTTTTGTCCCGTTACTCCTGTTTACATAGGAAAAAAAAAAAAAAAAAAAAACAACCAAAAGAAAAAAAAAAACTAAGGCAAGTGTGTTGGCCTTTTTAATCTGGCCCAACCCAAATACTGCCACCTTTAAGCGAGAGGTGGTAGGGAGCCTTCAGGGATTTTTACTCTACACCTGTCTTCCTTGAACTGGGGGCAGTCACAAGGTCCCATGGGTGACGTGGGAAGAGCACCTTCCTACACTGAGCAGTATTGTGACTTCTTAGAAGCAAAAGGCCCAATTACAAACTAACCTTCTATTTGATATTAAGCAAAAACAAAAAAGCCCTTTTTGGATGTGATAATGGGACTGTGTTTGTTTTTATCTGTCTCTTATTGATACACATTCAGGATGGGGTGGGAGCAGGTAGAGGAATAGATGAAACATCAGCAGCCATGTGATGTACATAAAACTGAGCAATATCTGTACTAGTCCTACTAGTGACACTTTTAACATAGTATTGAGTTTATTAACATAACTTGAGTTTGGGAATACAGTCTACATGGATCCTTAATATTCTGGAAAGACATCCACTCCACCCAACAGTGAACAGTAGCTGCCTGTAAGAAGGGCGGGGGAGGTGGTGGGCAGACTTGAGCTTCATTTGTCATGTCTAAATTTTTTTTTAAAGATTTATTTATGCATACAAGAACTGGAGTACAGGTCAGAGGTGTGGGGGGTGAGAGGATTCACCAGAGTGGGGAACAGAATGGGCTGAGGGGAGCAGTGGGCGAGTCGGGAGAGGTCTGCTGCGCCATGTGGGTTAGCTCCCTGGCCAGGGATTGAATTTCTGCTGTAGAGGCTGCGGATAGCTTCGGAGTGCTGAGACTCAACCCCTTACACCACCAGGGAGGCCCTGTGATGTCTAATTTTTTTGAAAGGAATACATCTATGGACTTCTGGTAAAATACAAGACCTTTAAGTGTTGAAGTTGCAAAAGAAATTGTCCAAATATTGTTTCCTGGTAGTGTAACAATCGTAATATTAAAATTTCTTCAATATTTTGGTGTATGATCTGAGGCTATGGTACAATTATGGGGGAATCAATGAACTTCTTTAAAATGCATTTTCTAAAATGATGAGAAAATAGTTACCTCTTAAGAACTAAAAGTGTTAAGGAACACATGGCTAATGAGGTCATTAGTTGCAACTCATTAATAAGAATAACCACTTCATTACAGAGTAATGTAACTCATAACCATGAGTAAAAATGTAACTTAAATGGATGAAAAATGCTTGCATAGATGTTTCTTCTTGAAGCTCTCACACACACAAACCAGATTTAAGTTGTGCAACATGCAGAAAAAGAATTTATTTGGAGAACTATGGGTGATTTGAAAAATTTTTTTTAACCTTTCATTTATAAACATTGAGACACTTAAAAATAGTTCATATAATTTCATATCATTTAGCGAGCTCACATGAGCTTCCCAACTCCATGGACATTTTACTGGTTTTAGTGAATCTTGGCTCTTACACTGACAGTATTAGCTGTCTGATGGACAGCCAGATGCATGAAGAACTTCTGAGCCTACTGCATGTACTGGGTTCTTACAATTTTCAAATAAACAAAAAAGCATTCTTGAAATATTAATTCCTTTAAAGAGTACAGCAAAAATCCCGTAACCCACCCAGGGAGACATCTGCAAGTGCTTCTTTGCTAAAAGACAGCCTAGCTTTTGATTCCCCAGATTCAGTGAAGGTTGCTGTTCTGAGACCAGCAGAGCCACGCTCTCCCTTCCTCACCTTTTATTTTTTTAAACATTTATTTATTTATTTATTTATACAAGCACTGGGTACAGTCAGAAGCGCGGGAGGGTGAGAGAATTCACCAGAGCCAGAGCGGGGAGCAGAGCAGGCAGAAGGCCCGAAGTACACTGCTGAGGGGAGCAGCGGGCGGCAGGAGAGGTCTGCGCGCCATGTGGGACCCTCCTCTGGTGTCCGGGGAGCAGCCGGGGATTGAGCCGGCGCCGCAGAGGCCGCGGGCAGCTTCACAACCCAGCGCTCAACCGCTGCGCCACCGGGGAGGCCCCCTTCCTCACCTTTTAGTTGGAATCACATGGTCATCATGATACCCCACAGCAAATGAAAAAGGGAACTGATAAGAAAGTGGGATCCAGGGCCTCCCCGGTGGCGCAGCGGTTGAGCGCTCGGTTGCGAAGCTGCCCTCAGCCTCTGTGGCGCCGGTTCGATCCCCGGCTGCTCCCCAGCCACCGGAGGAGGGTCCCACATGGCGCGCAGACCTCTCCTGCCGCCCGCTGCTCCCCTCAGCAGTGTGCTTCGGTCCTTCTGCCTGCTCTGCTCCCCTCTCTGGCTCTGGTGAATTCTCTCACCCTCCCGCGCTTCTGACTGTACCCAGTGCATGTATAAACAAAAAAAAAAAAAAAAAAAAAAAAAAAAAAACAAACAAACAAAAAAAACATGCCTCTATTTAAAAAAAAAAAAAAAAAAAAAAAAAAAAAGAAAGTGGGATCCAAACTTAAATCTAGGCTCAAAAGGACAGCACTTTAATCTCTGGGATTTTCTCCTCAAGCATTTAAGAAATTTATTCATCATCTTTGAGACCCCTTCCCAGCTTCTGTTCGCATCCTGCTTATACTAAGCCTTTACATTTACACCGGAATGAAGAGTAAATGAAAGTTTCTTCAAAAGCTGCTTTCCCTTTCTGGATCAACATACAAGCTCTAACTTGCTGCAACAGCTGAGGACAAAGCCTCCATTTTAGCTAGAACAAGCTTAATTCAAAGTGATCCAGTTTTCTAGATTAACACAGACCACCTTTTTAAAGTGTCTGGACTTTTTCTTTGTAACAAGAGTCTAGTCTTTTATTAAGTCCCTCACCTGCTTGACAAGGTTCCTAGGAAGTCATTACAAACCAGCTGCTCCTGTGTTTGCTCACAGGAACTAAATCATCATCATTTATTAAGGAACTTACTGAGAAAGGAGAATGACCATTGTATTAGTGTGCAAGGACTGTTGTAACTAAGTACCATGGACATTTATTTTCTTACAGCTCTGGACATTCAGTCCAATATCAAACTGTTGGCAGAGTTGGCTTCTTCTGGAGGCCTCTCTCTGGGTCTTCAGTTTATCTAATTTCCTCTTCTTAAACAAATGCTAGTCATTTTAGACCATGGCCTACACCAACAGCCTCATTTTAACTTAATTACCGCTTTAAAGGCTTTGTCTCCAAATACAGTCACATCCTGAGGTGCTGGTAGTTAGGACTTCAACATGTGGACTGGGGGAGGGAAGTGCAATCAGTCTCTAACAACTACAGAGGTCATGATTTTTCTTTTCCACATACTTTGACTTATCTACAGAAGATTTAACCTGAGTATTAAAACTAATTTAAAAACCAAAAGATAGGCCTGCATTATGTGTACTGTAAAACACAGCTGCAAAGAGAATCTGCTATCTGACTAGGCATTATCTTGTTGCATTAGCATTTACTGATGTGTTGAGAACTTTGCCTTAGGCAGCAGCTTCAAGAAAGAGAAAAAGATGACAGTAAAGATGGCACCCAAGTAAGTTAAATTCAGAAACAAAAGTCAAGATTCATTTCCCACATCACTTTCCCAAATGGCTGTGTGCACAGGACTTTGTGAACTAATACATCACAGTTGGGTTGTTTTCACCCAGCTCACACCTTGCTTCTCCATCCAAGCTTCTCAGGGCATGGTGCCCAGCACCCGAGGCACTTGGGAAGTCTGTTCTGAATGCAGCTCTCCAAGCCCTAACCTAGACTCAGAAAAATCCACCCAGGCCTGAGAACCTATTTTATTTTTATTTCACACAATGCAATCCAGCATAGGCAGGAAATTACTCCATCACAGTCATGATCAGTACCCTCTTCTTTCCATTTGGTACATCACTGAATACCTGGCACATTCTTTAGTTAAAAATCACACAAAAGATCCCTAGAGAAAATGATCTAATTGTTCCCCCAAAACAATAGATTTCTTCTTTATTGGGTAAATCAGTGCCTGCTGACAGGGGAACACAACTCAAACCTGAGTAAGTCATTACCATGGTAGACAGCACTTCTGCTTTCAAGTATAAAAATTGATATTTGAATGGCAAAGTGCCTAATTTGACTGCAATCAGCCACCAAAAAGTCAAAATGCAAAGCAAGAATACATGGAAATTACTCTTCATAGAAATTCAGCCCACGCCAGTGTGAGCAAGCGTCCAAGACACCAGAGAGGCAGCAGTGCTGATCAGAGGGGCCGTTCATGTGGGGATGTGCATGGCCTGGCCTCTCCCCCAGTGTCCTTCCTTCAGGCCGTCTCTGTGGGCTCCACATCAATTTGGTCCTCCAGTCTCATGGCGGCTATTTGGTTGTAATCTTTATAGTTCCAAGACTATCTTAGCTGATCCCAAGGTCAATGTGCCCCATTCTAAATATAGATGTTCCAGTGGTATGAAAGTAGTCTGCACATACATATATGTTGGCTCCTATGGGAGACAAAGCTTCCTTCCTCTTTAGCAAGAGAACACTGCAGCATCAACACTGCTTGGCTAGCTCTTTTTCCTGTGTTCCCTCATGTGTGCAGCAATCGAACCAGCTATTTCTGCATTTCTCTTGTTTTGGCCAAAATAATCCAGAAACTCACCATCTGGTCCAATCAAGTACATTATTATTGTATGATCCACCTGCAGGGAAAAAGGGGGGGAGGGGAGATGACAAAAAGATTACTAAAATTAGCTGCTAATTTTACAGAACAAATGCTACAAGATGAAAGAACTTCACATGAATGGTTTAATAACCTCTGCAGCATCTATTATTTTTGGAATGACCTGAATCTATTATAGTAAACTCAGTCATAAATGATCTAAAATCGCATGGGTTCCTGAAATTCACACCAACTACTGCTTGAAACACTAGCTAGAACTTTTAATTCTTTCGGTTTAATCGCTAACATACACATCAACATAGCAATGAGAAAGAATGTGCTTGTGAGAAAGGGCTGCTACACCCCACATGAACATTGCAGACTAGCAATGTTTCTTAAAAGAGCTTCCAATTATGAGTAAAATATTCTTTCTGATCCCTTAACCATATTGTAAAGTGTTATCACAGGGAATTAAAAGTTTTGGTGAGAAATTATTTAATAAATTTTTGGGTGTATTTTTCTGTTTTAGGAAGAACCGTTTTTCATTCATTATTACCTAAATGTTGCTCACTATTTTTAGGAAAAGAAATCAGAAAATGAATTACAAATCTTTAACTTATAAATTCTAACATAATATTTAGTCCTGACATTAGTGACTCAAATGGAAGCGTGAAAATAAGTATTTTTATCCCATAAGAAATTTTTATATCCTGCACTGAACAATTCCCATCTGAAGCAAGTCATCCGGAAGCTCTTTAGGAGCCATAAATGCTACATCTCCAATGAGTCATCTTAAATCCATTATCCATTTACCTGACAAAGTTCTTAAAATGTTCCTAGTTCTAACTTTAGATCAGTCAACAATTTTTAGTTATATGCTTCCACAAACCCCAATCTAAATGAACAAAAGGCTTGGCACTTGAGTCCTAGAAATTTATAGCAGATCTGATTACTCTTTGGCAAGACAAAAAGAAAGACAGGAATGTGATCACACATACCAAACTGGAGACACCCCACAAATATACTCAAACGCACATTACATGTTTGTGAGGTTATTTTTCAAATGCAGTTATAAAGAGCAAATGGAAAGATCCATTTGCCTTCTCACACGGGGAAAGAATGTGCAGAGAGCTAGAACAGCTGGTGATTTCATGTGTCTCAGAACAATTTAGTGTAGGAGTAGGACAGGAAATCCATGTTTCTCCATACATTTGAGATTTAAGTCAGAATTAGGTCTCCAGTCTGCTCTTCAAGTCTTTTTTTTTTTTTTTTAAAATAGAGGCATGTTTTATTTTTTTGTTTGTCTTGTTTATACAAGCACTGGGTACAGTCAGAAGCGCGGGAGGGTGAGAGAATTCACCAGAGCCAGAGCGGGGAGCAGAGCAGGCAGAAGGCCCGAAGTACACTGCTGAGGGGAGCAGCGGGCGGCAGGAGAGGTCTGCGCGCCATGTGGGAACCTCCCCCTGTGGCCGGGGAGCAGCCGGGGATTGAACCAGCGCTGCAGAGGCCACAGGCGGCTTTGCAACCCAGCGCTCAACCGCTGCGCCACGGGGGAGGCCCTGCTCTTCAAGTCTTACTCAAGTAGCTTATACTCCACTTCCTCCCTGTTTTTTCTTCTTTTCTATTATATCCCTTAAAAAAAGAATTTTGGTATGGTGGATTTATTTTATGGCATATTCTTAATATAAATTACTTTCTAGTATATAATGAAAATATTGTTCTATCTTTATCTGTCAAACCTGTCAGTGGTCAAGTCTCATATGCAAACTGCCAACTATTTCTAATATACAGTACTTTAAAGTTCCAGTAGTTGCTAATATAGAAGAGGCCAAACATTTATTGACTTTCCTTCATGTGTCATCTTAACCCAGGAGACAGATATCGAGTATTCTACAAATAATAAAACAGGCCTGAGATGGTAAATCATATAATTACTAATAGTCAGACCAAAGCTGGGAAGAGAGATCTGTTAATTTCCTATCTTTTCATATCACCATGTTGCCACAATCCTGACTGGAACTCTACTGGAGGGGAGCAACTAAGTTTGTTCCTAATGTATAAGTTTTGTATGTACATATACACTACTTTTTGAAAAAGTAACATATAAACATAAAACAAACAAAATACAGAATAAACTTATGCACTGAAAGTGTTCCCTTCCTCCTTCCAGATTCTGAGAATCCCTCAGTTCGCCTCCTCAGAGGGAGCCACTAGTTTCTTCTGTATTCTTCCAGAGAAAATCTCTGCATTTATTTGTGTGTGGGGGGTATGTATATGTACACATGCATCTACTTCTTCTTTAACAATATACTGGACACTGTTCTCTTATCAGTATATATATAGCAGCCTGCTAAAAATTGATTGCTTGGACTTCAGTCTTTTTTCTTTACAAACAATATTGTAGGAAGAATTTCAAGAATTAGAATCTGTAACCTAAAAAGTATTCCACTTCACATGTTGATAGGTACTGACAAACTGCCCTCAGTTGAGGGTGTATCAGTTTAATTCCTATCAACAATGCACGAAAGTACCTTATGTTACAACTCACTCCAACAGTGCATTTCCCGTTTTCCCAAATTATTATCTATTTTGACAATACATTTCAAATTTTTACCTTTGTGATCTAAAAGGTGAAAAATGGCATATTATATAATTTACATCTCTCACTATAAATAAACTGGGAATTTTTTTAGGTTTGAAAGCCATTTACTTGTATTCTTTTTCAAAAGTATTTTCTAATTAATATTTATGTAACAATGTAATAGTGTATATACATATGCATATGTATATTTTTAAGTATATACATAAAAATACAATGATGTGCACATTTAGCTTTCAAAGGAAACAACTCACATGTCTGGCACACCCACTTCACACATACTGTATCAGTCTGAAAATTGCTCCAGTATTTAAAGTCAAAAAACTTATCTTTAATTGTTGTTGCCTGAGATTAAGAAACCTCACTCCATTACATCTCAACCTTTGAGGTACTTCCTCATTCTTTGCAGGTCCTTAAATTTTAATAGAAGTTTCCCATACCATCTTGTGAATGAAAATCTGTGACCTCAAGGGACAGAAGTCATACTAATGAAAAAACCTAAAAAGCTGGAGAGTGTCTCCCCCTATTGGTTAATTTAGCTCATGTATACCAAAGAACTCACACCAAAAGGTCAAATTTTTATGGCAGCAAGATCAGTATTTCTCAAAATAGGGTACAGGATGTATTCCAGGGGTCTAAAAGGTCTTCATAGGACTAAAATATTTGCATTTTAATTTTTGAGGTTAAAAAAAGAAGTGTCCATATTCTGAATTTTCCATATGACTCTTTTATAACTGAGGACAAATCTCAGTGACCAAACCTGTTTGATGTTTATGATCTTGCTGGTACATAACTATACACTACTAGGTATAGGCAGACAAGAGGAAAATAATTCATTCTTGCTAAGTCAAGACCAACCAGTCAAGATAGACTACACATCAAAGGTTTCAAAGTACTTTAAAGATTGATTTATTTTTATTTATTTATGCATACAAGAACTGGAGTGGAGGCCAGAGGTGTGGGGGGGTGAGAGGATTCACCAGAGATAGAGTGGGGAGCAGAACAGGCAGATCTACTGAAATATACTGCTGAGGGAGTGTTGCGCCATATGTAGGTAAGCTACTTGGTGGGGATCTAACTCAGGCTGTAGCAGCAAGAGATTTAACACCTCAAAGTACTTTAAATTAAAACAAACAAACAAACAAAAAAACAGAGTGGCAGCTGACAGTATAGTTGGGCATCTAGTGGCAGATGACCCAAACCACACTCCCGTGGTGAGAACACTGCTTTAACTTACACAAAGTATCTCTTATCGTATCAGCTGAATTTTTAATTGAGTTTTACAGGTTGTTTGACTTTATTCGTAAAATCTTTCTGACTTTCGAGTTGTGAGCTATAAACACAAGACGAAGAAATGATACATGGTTTACCATGGTATATAAGTCAGACTAATTAACTCACCAGCTCCTGCTAAATCATACTTAAGCTCAAAACCAATTAACTCTCTTCTAAGAAAGAATACCAAGACCTCCTCTCTCAGGCAGGCACTCCTCTGTTCTCTCATTTTCTCATGTTGCTGATGCAACAAGAGGAGGAAACCAGAATAAGGTCTACTTTCCTTAAATTTAAGGCTTACAGCAAAATGCTTGTTTTCTTTTTTAAATCTTTTTCTCTCATAAATTCAAGTTTCTCCTAAGTCTATGAGGCATCGGAGTTGGAAATAAGATTACTGTGCGGGTTTAAGGCAAAGGGGCTCAGAAATCTATTTTTAATTTATATCACAGACCAGATGGGCACACAACGTGCTCCAAGTTCAAAGGTGATGGAGACCACAGTGGGCCATAAACAAAGCACTGCAGTGAGATGTCCCTTTTGCACATGGCTCTTGGGAACTGACCATGGTAGCTGGAAATACTTAGATTCTGGCTATCTTTTTGTAAAAGTGGCTTTGTAGCTGCAAAGACTCATGACTAATCACTCTGTCCAAACTAAAGTACAGTATGGTCAACCAACATCATAGAAAAAACAAAATGTGACAATAAAGGGGAAAAAGTAAAATAGTACTGAACTAATGTCAACTCAATGTGGACATTGGAAAAATGTCCACATTGAGAAGAAAACTGGGTGGGTAGGGGTGATGCTATGCCCGTCATTGGTGCTTCATGTGAAATCGCTGATAAGAAAAGAAACACAGAAACTAGGGCATTAGCCTAGGACTGTTTGGGCAGTGTTGATGGATATAGAAACAGCTCTTTAATGTAAAAGCTGAAGAAAAACTTAACAGAATTCTTAAAAAAAAAAAAAAATCAAAACACCTAATTGTGCAAAGCATATAGTACTGATAAAGTAAACCTTAGAAAAGTCTACTTTCTTCTAACTTTCATCCTTTCTCTTGCTTTTACAATTCCTATTCAATCCTAAAATGTAGTCCCCTGTGACATACCACTATTTCTCAAAAGAAGCTTATTTTACACCTCTTCATTAGGCACACAAAGAGAAACGATACAATATTTTAAAAATAAAATGGGCTTTGCCCCAAAATGATAGCTCCTTTTATTTTCAACATGTTATCCAATGTCATATTTTATTTAATCTTAGATACCACTGATTTTATGTGTCACTAGAAGAGAAAAACAGGAAATTAACTTATGAAAAGAGTGAATATATGTTAAATAAGCACCTGTTACAAACACCTATTTCTGCTGTCCTTTGAAATATTTCCAATTTGCAACAAAGTCAGAATTTCTGGCATCTCTAAAGCCAGTAATCAAAGTTACATGAAAGTCTGGGAGCTGCCCCGAAGGTTGAGACCTGAGCATTTACTTACTATATAGTCCTCATCTTCATCCTTGGGGCCAGGGCTATAATATACTCTGTATGCTCTGGCCACTCGATCAATCTCTTCTTTTGTGCCAGTCAAGCCAACAAGTTTGGGAGAAAATTCTAAACAAATGAATTTGAGAATGACAGTGAAAAATGAGAAGCAAAACAATCAACCCCAATTCAAAAAACAGTACCATCTGTAAAGCAGTCCTGTGAGTCCCTAAACATTTTTTCATGATGAAGGAAAAGAGATTCACATAGAACAAATGAAAATCCCTCTTTGTAACCAAAACAGACTACAAACAGCAAACCTGGGCCATACAACAAACCTTGAGAAATTTAAAAGATTAGAAATCAAATAATGTCTGCTCTCAGACTACAATGGAGTCAAACTAAAAATCAGTAACAAAAAGATCTGGAAAATCCTGAAATATGTGAAGAAACACACTTCCACACATTACAAGTCAGAGAAGAAATCTCAAAAGAAATTTTAAAACATTTTGAACATAAATAAATGACTTATTAAAATTTGTGATGCAGAAAATGCAGAGCTTAGAGGAAAATTTATAGCTTTGAATGCTATATATATTAGGAAAGAAGATCTAAAATCAATATCTAAGTTCCTATCATAAGAAACTAAAAAAGGAGCAAATTAAATTCAAAGTTAGCAGAAGAACTAAATCAGAGCAGAAACCAATGAAACTGAAAACAGGAAATAGAGAAAAATCAATGAAATAAACATTTTGGTTCTTTTTACTATATAATACAAATTCTTCTATGACAACCCAGTGATGATTTATATTCTAATTATTTAAGCCACAATTTAAAATGTGATTTGTTTTCACATACTTAAGAGATATTGCTGATGTTTAAAAATATTGCCATACATTAAATATTACACTCTTTCATTGTATCATAAGAAAAAAGAAGTTTGTTTCACAATTAGTTCACACTTGGTCTTAGTTCATTAGTCATTAGTCATTACTTTTGGTCATTAGTTTTGGAGGTCATTAGTTCATTACTTTCCAGTAAATAATCTCATTGCTTGTATTTACTATTAAGGTTTGGAATTTATGTAAGCAAGCTGGTGGAAGTCACTCAAAACATCTAGATTCATCAGACTACTAAGACAAGAATACAACTTTTAACATCATTATCTTCTTCTGAAGGTAAAGAAAGTCTATATTCATTCCTTCAACTAATAATTCATTTGAAATTGACAAATATTTCAGGTATGGAAAAGGCAAGATGGCTTGTCTTTCTTTTCCACTAAGTAAACAAGAAGGTAAATAAAACCTGAATTTGTTGTACATCCAAACCTTTTCTTTGTCAAAATTTCAACAAATTCCTAAATATCAACATAAATGTTTTTAAATCTCCTTAAAAGATGAAAACAATTACATCAATCACTTTGTCTGTGTTGTTGAAGAAAATTCCAGAGGATGACGGTATTTCAGTTAGGTATAGCAACTCAGATGTCCACTCATTTGGGGGTATTTATGGTCTAGTGAATATGTGATTATAAATAACTGCCAGTGCAAAACACACTTAAAAGGAGGTGACTTATCTCCCAATGAGTTATAACTACCTTTTATTGCCTTAGGAAGGAATTAATCTATTGTCCAAATTTCTGACAAACTGCAATGTAGATACAAATTCTACTTATATATAATAAAAACTCTAATAAAACTTCAAGGAGAATGCATAAGTCTTTGTAATCTTGGGTTAGGCAAAGATACCTTACATATGAAAATGAAAGCATTATCTCTAAAAGAATTAATAAACTTCATCAAAATTGTTCTTCAAAAGACATGGAATGACAAGCCACAGACTAGGAGAAAGTATCTGCAAACTGTACACCTGATAAAAGACTTGTTACCAGGAATATAAACAAATAAAAATAAAACAAACAGCCCCATAAAAAATGGGCAAAGGATGTAAAGAGATATTTCACCAAAGACAGAAATGGCAGATAAGAAAATAAAAAGATGCTTAACCTTAAGTTGTTAGGGAAATGCATATCAAAACCACAAAGAGAAATCACTAAATTTAATTTAAGTAGTTAAAATGTAAGGGTTAACCATATTAAGTATGATGAGGATATGAAGAATCCAAAATACTCTAGTCCAAATGTAAAAATCTACAACCACTTTGGAAAACAGTCTGTCAGTTTCTTAAAAAGTTAAACAGACTTTTCCATATGATCCAATCACTCCACTCCTACCTACTTACTCAGGAGAAATGAAAGTATGTGTCCATATAAAGACTTGTATGAATGCTCTTAGCAGCTTTATTTGTAATAGCCACAACCTCAGTGTTTTGGAAATAATTCGAATGCCCATCAATGGAATACTATTCAGCAATAAAAATGAATGAACTACTGAATCATGTCACAATATGAACCTCAAACTACTCATGCTGAAAGAAGACATTCAAAAAAATATACATTGTTAAGGAATTTCAGTTTTGGAGGCTATGCATTACGTTTTGTTATAAAATGAAAATATAAAACTATCAGTCTTTCTGACCAGTAGCTTAAATCAATCTCACCATAATTAAACTTCAAATTCCTGATTTTTAAACACCAGTGTTTCAGACACTAACATAGAGTCAACAAAGCTCACCTGACCAGATTTTTATTTTCATCACATTTTTAGGGCGAAGAAACTTGAACCCAAAAAAATTAAGCAACTTGCACACTTATAAGAAAGTAAGTATTCACCCTTAATTCTATCAAAGTTTACAGTATCTTAGGATAGCTTTTAGCCTGCATATTGAGACATTTGAACTGAAATTATTTAATACTTATAAATGTGTCTCTATAATAAATGTTCTGGATTTATGAAATACATGCTGAGTTCAAAATGTGCTTCCATTAACTTTTATCTTAATCCCTCACTGTACATACTCCCATGATATGCGTTTACCTTAATTTTACAAAGGAGAGAATGAGGCAGAGTTGGAATTGGAAGCGATGTATCCTTACTCTCAATTCAAGGCTCTATTAACTTTGTTGATATCAATTATTCCTCTGTGACAAAAAGAAAAAGTGCACTGCACCAGGAATTGAGAAACCTGTTTCTTATTTATTTACTAGCCACAGTCACAACTCTGAGCCCTACTTTTTGCTTGACTTTTTTGTTTTCTTGTTTCATAGGGTATTATAAGGTTCAAATAAGATGACCTTCCAAAGACTCTAAGAGCTAAACAGATACAGGGATTAATCAAACACACCTTTCACATAATTTGCGATGGCTTCTTTTGTGTCTCTCTCTGGGTCAATAGTGATGAAAAGTGGGGTTAAATTTGGCAGCGTTGGAATACTATCTGAAAGAAAGTTTAAGTTAGTCAGTATTCACACTTTAAGGGACAAGACAAAGAAAACTAGCCATTACAACTGTCAGACTGCTATAGAAAAGGTGTTCAGGAAACATACAGGGACATCTAACATTGATGTGAGATGATGGGGAAGGGGAAGTGACAGCTTCTGGGAGGAGCAGATCCATGTATCTGTGGAGGAATCAAGTCACCTAACCTATCAAATACCTGCTCCAGATCATACGTATCATTGCCTGGATCATATCATGTGGAGGTTTTGCCTCGTAGTCCAATCTAATATATACAGAAATTGTTATTGCCCTCTTCTCGTCCACTCTAATCCATGGGCAAGGTAAACTATTCACTCTCATTGCTACTAACAAATGCCACACATTGACTAGATTATGTGTATCATAAACTAGAAAAGACATTTCCTAGTCTAACTATCAAAGTCACAGCAGTGTGAGGGATGGAAGGGTCAAAATGTTAAGGGAGACCAGACCATACTAATGTCTTTTAAGCAATCTAATATTTATTATCAAAATAAGCTTCCTTTGGTGAATATGGTCAGAGAATCAAAGGAACAAAACAGTCTAACAGTAATATAAGAATGTGAAAGTATAGTGACATTAAGTAAACAAACTTTTTCTAATTAGCTTTCTTACCTATTTCATCCACCACTTGAATCATTTTTTCCAGTTCTTCTGGACAGACATCAGGACAATGAGTAAAACCAAAGTAAATCAATACCCATTGACCCAGGTAGTCTTTATCCGTTTTGGGCTCTCCAACATGAGTTGTGAGGGAAAATGGGCCCCCAAGTAAAGGCTTTCCAATGCTTCGCTGCCGTTGCTTCTCTAGCTCTTAGAGATACAAACACGCACCCAAAAAAAAAAAAAAAAAAAAAAAAAAAAAAAAAAAAAAAAGTCAATCTAACCACAAGTACTCAAATGCCTGATACATGCCAATATATCACGAATAACTGATCTGTCAATGCTATGTGAATGACTGAAGGGGTGGGGTACAAAATGTAGAACAGTCTCAGCCTTTAAGAAGTGTAAAAATCCATGGAAGAAAAACAGCACAAAACAACAAAACAAAATTGAATTAAATGCTATGCTGTGTAGGTAAGGACTGTAAGAAAAAAGTGGTAAAAATATTTCCTCCTGTTTCACAATTTGATGTTAAGCCATCAGGTATGGCCGGGATGGGACTGGGAGAGGGCACAGCAGAGCAGATGCTTTGAGCCAAGTGGGTGGGGGAGAGAAGGGAGGTTTTGGGAGTCAGTCAGCTGAAAAGGCAGCTGTATGGGGAGGAAAAGCAATGACAGTAACTTAGTAACACACGGGGGCTTGATCAAATAAGTAGAGACATTCTAGATAAGAGTTATACATAGAAAAGGAGCTAAAACAATGGAAAGAGAAAACTAAATGAATCCTGCGATACTGGAAAGAAACTGGAGATAGCAGTATAAACTTATGGTTTCAATATATATAGATACAGAAATAATATAAATACATACATCTATTTCCTAACTCTGTCCATTGAAAGGACCCAGGAACACTGAGCTCCTAGCCTAACTTCTAAATATTGTCCTGGGCTTCCATGATGGCCTAGGGGTGAAGTTTCAGCACTACCACTGCAAAGGCCCACCATGATGGCCTGAGTTTGATCCCCTGCCAGGGAGCTACCCCACATATGGCGCAACAGACCTCTCCTGTCTCACCTGCTGCTCCCCTCAGCAGTGTATTTCAGTAGGTCTGCCTATTCTGCTCCCCACTCTGTCTCTGGTGAATCCTCTCACCCCCTGTACCTCTGGCCTGTTCTATGAGTAAATAAACAAATCTTTAAAAATAAATAAATATCACCCCCCACTACAAGGAAATAGGGCTTTTTAGAGAAATGGTAATATCAGGGTTGGGGCAGAAATAGCAGATGAGCTTGGAACATTTTGTGCGATAATTAACTCAAAGAATACTAGAGACATATTCAGTGGAAACAAGCCTTTTCAATGGGCTCCCCCTGACCAACCTGGAATACTTTGAGTATACAAATAAAGATACTGTATAACAACTCATCAACTATACAGGAAATCACAAGTCTATCTCAATATAAAATTGAGTTTGATAGGGAACAGAGTGTTTCTGTGCATAAGTTGTACAGAATATTTACATGTGTAAATATACATCACAAAATACATATTACATTTTCAGCGCAGAAGCCTGAGAGACACGATCTTAATCAAATGATCAAACTGAACATAATCAGTAATGGGACCAACTGAAATCATGTGGCATCTATATGTGCTATGAGAACACAGTACCATATAGGGACTATTGCTGCCAAAAATGGACAACCTGAATCTTAATATGAGGCAAACTTAAACTAAGGGACATTCTACAAAATACTTGCCTGTAATCTTCAGAATTGTCTAGGTCATAAAGTTACATAAAGACTGAGATGCTATTACAAACTGAACACAGACAACTCGGCAGGAGGTGTGGTTCTGAACTGGATCTTTCTGCTATAAAGGGCATCAAATTGCAGACCCCTTGCCTGGGGTCTGAAGAATGAATGGTAGTAGCATATCATTGTTAATTTTCTGATCTTGATTAATTGTGGTTATAGTGGAGAAAGTTCTTTGTAAGAAATATACAATAAAGTATTTGGAGATGATGAAGCATATTATCAAATGCTTTAGAAACATTTTTAATATTGTTTCATAATTTTTATAAAACAAATGCTATTACAAGTGAACTTCTAAACTAAGTCAAAAGAGGCTTGCATATTCCAGAGCTATTTCTACCACTGCTTTCCTAGCTTCTCAGTTTTCTTTGCGAAACTCAAAGAACATAACTGCTTATCAGAATATATATGAATACTACTTGTTATATAATAAAAATGTCTATATATCAATATGGATCTTCTTATAGTGCTAAAGTTCTAAAGCCTATGAACTCTCATGCCTAGATTTAAAGATAGACAAAATTTATCTTTTGTATAATGGCATCAAAAGAGAATCAGGTCATGTATTTCTTATTAACATTGTTAGACAGTAGGATCTGGGATGGGATCCCGGAATAGATAAAAAACATGGACACAAAAACAGGTGCAATTAAAAGAAAGTTGGTAGTTTAGTTAATAGTATTGTACCTATTTTAATTTCTGATTTTTGATAAATGAACCATGATTGTATAAAATGTGAATGTTAGGGAGAACTAAGTGAAAGTTAATGGGAATTCTCTATGTTATCTGTTATTTTTACAGCTCTTTGGTAAATCTAAAACTGTTTCAAAATTTAAAACTGAAAGGTTCTAGTCTTCAGCCAGAAAGAATTTTATTCAAAGCTGACCAAGATGACATCTACTTACTCTCTGTCTTTTCTTTCTTGAAGTACTTCATCCCAGCCAACAAAGCTCCACCAACAGCAAATGTGAATGCTAAAGACTTCCAGGAAACAGGCTACTGGGGCAGAGATTTCAAAAAGAAAAATACTGGTAAGGCCCAAACATTTAAACATGCTAAATTATTAGTAGCCTTTAATACATATAACCATGGGCAGGCCACGCTCTAAACGTGCAGAATGTTTAATGTTATGAGGTAACCTCAATGTAATTTGAATGGATGCAGTTAAATCTCTGTTCCTAACACAGACAACACAAAGGCATTTTCAAGACAAAGTCCCTTAGGTCATTTTCCTTTCATGTGAAAAACGACCCAAAGGCCAAGTGCCATGACTGTTTCTACCCTGACTCCAACTGGTGATAAAAACACGTTCATTTCCTGCTTGTGCTGATACAGCATATAAGTAAGACCGATTCAATTCAAGCGCTAAAGCCAACGCTGACTTGGACAAGTAACAAAGGCGGCAGAAGAGACATCTAAAAGGGTCGTTTCGTGAAAACTGCATCAAGTTATTTCTGTGTAGTCTTTTTCAAATTCCAAGCAGATAAGTCGATAAGAAGTCGACCACCGGGGGTGTCAAGTGACCGAAATCTAAGAATGCTGACTCCTCAGCCTTAAGATAAACTTAAGGTTGAGGCCTCCAAGAAAACATAGTTTTCAGGCAAGAGCAAAAGCGAGCTAAAATCCAAGCCCGAGAAGCAAACCTCGCGGAGAGAGGGCGGCTTCCAGGCACTGTCTTGGAGGCCGGGCCTTCCGGCAAGACGAGGGGCCCAGGGCTGAGGCTGTGACCGAGGACAACCTCAGGCTAAGTCGCGTGGCTTCTGAAGTTATGCCCGACTGGCGTGGGCAGGGCCCGGGGCTGTCTGACCGCCGCAGCGAGCACACCAAGGACTCACCCCCGGCTTCGAGGGGCGTGTCGGGTCTCTGCGGTCCTTCGGGTCCGAGCCGGACGGCCCCGGCGGTGGCGGCAACGCCGCGCTGAACAGCCGCCTCCCCCGGCAGCAGCAGCCAGCGGGCGCCGAGGGCCGCCACCCCTCCGCTGGCCGCGCGCAGAGCTGGCCCCGCCAGACCCTCGCAGCTCCTCCCGCGGGGACCCCAGGCAGGAGACGCCAAAGCAGAACGCCCGGAGGCCGCATGACCTGTGCGAGCCCCAGCACCCGGCCCGCCATGAGCTACGGACCGCGCCTCCTTGGGCCCGCCCCCGGACTTCCGGCGCCGTGGCCGCTCCCCCGGAAGTAGGGGAGCCGCTCTGCTCGCCCTACTCGCTCCGCTCGATGGTGCGCGGCCGCCGGGCTGGTCGTCCCGGAGCGGGTAGCTCTGGAGCCGGCGCGCGGTAGGTGGGTCCTCGCGGTAGGAGGCGGGTTCCGCCCGCTCTGGCGGGGATGGGCGGCAGGCTCTGGAGAAGGGAGCCGCCTCGGGGTTCGGTGTGCGCCGCTGGGTCTGGGCCGGGGTCCTGATGGCTGAGGCCCCCCCCATACCGCCCCCCGATCGCAGCTTGGGGGACTGCCGCTCCCCCTCGAGGGCTCTGGAGGGGAAACGCGGCCCCCAGACCGGCGCCCAGTGTGGGCCCAGTGTGGAGGGCGGCCGCGGGGAGCTGCGCGGTTGGCGGCCTCTTTCGTCTCCACACGGACACATTGCACTTGACTCTTGACTTGGGGTCAGTTGAAAGGCTAGGGGGGCAATGGGCGGGTGAATGTGACTGAAGCGCCCGGCTCTTGTGTCATTGCTGTTAGACGGCAGCACTGTTGGGAGTGGTGTGTAACCAGTCAGATTCCTTTCCTTAACCCTTGTCTCTCCGGGCACCAGCCCTTTTCAGTTTCGTGGCTTAAAGTATGTGGCGTTCCTCATTTGGGACTGCCTGTCTTGTTTGAGTACAACCCCATGTTGCGGGGAGAAGACTGGGGCGAGGCAGGAGGTGCAGGGGTGAAAGAAATCACCCAACAGAAAAGGGCGATTTATTGAAATACACTGCTAAGAGAAGCAAGACGTCTGTCTGGAAGAAGTGTTTGGTGCTCCTTTTTTTTTTTTTTTTTTTTCTTTGTGGCTTGACTTTTTTTTTATCTTTTAAAAAAAATTTTTAAAAATTGTTTACATCCTTGTTCGTTTTTAAACAATTTTTGCTTCCCTCCACCCCTCAGGTGTAGTCCCCATAGAGTTTCATTCACCAGTGCACCCGTGCACCATCACAATCCCCTGTGCTCCTCCCTCCCTCCCTCTCACCCCTCTCCCTCCTGCTCCCTTGCAGGATGTCTCTGATTTATAATTGTCCGTTTTTGCTTTGTTGTGTTTTGTACTGTTATTATTTTTTTTACACTGATGTCTTATTTGGTTCCCCGATATTCCTGCTATAAGTGAAACCATCCGATATTTTTCTTCTTCCTTCTGGCTTATTTCCCTGAGCATAATTCCTTCTAGTTCCATCCACGTTGCGGCGAATGGCATGAGTTTTCCGTTGTGTATATATGCCACATCTTCTTGATCCAGTCATCCATTTTTGGGCATTTGGATTGTTGCCAGGTTTTACTTATTGTAAATAGTGCTGCAGTAAAATGGGCAGAAGAACTTAAAAGACTTTTCTCCAAAGAGGAAATGCAAATGGTCAACAGGCATATGAAAAAATGTTCAACATCCCTGATAAACAGGGAAATGCAAATTAAAACCACACTGAGATACCACCTTACACCGGTAAGAATGGCACATATAAAAAGAAAAAGCAACAACAAATGTTGGAGAGGATGTGGTGAAAAAGGAACTCTCCTACATTGCTGGTGGGAGTGCAAACTGGTCCAACCACTATGGAGAGCTGGCTGAAGGTTCTTCAGTCTACTAAAAATGGAGCTACCATATGACCTGGCAATTCCACTCCTAGGGATCTACCCAAAGGACACAAAAACATTGATTCAAAAGAACGTCTGTTCACTTATGTTTGGTGCTCCCTTTTATAACCTGTTTCCACAGACTATTTGTGATTGGAGAGTTGGTTTGGAACAGTTAGTGCTGGGATGTCTAATCTTGTGCTTTGACCTTTGACACCGAATGTGTTCTGGCCCTGCTTCCCTATTTTAGGGCAATGTGGTCAGTCTTAAGGCCTAATTTCCATAGCAACCTTATCAATTCCCTTTATCCAAGCCTCCCAAACCTTCCTGCAGTGCAAGGGGTGGGGCCTTAGATTTTAAACTTATTAAATGATACCCCAATACCCCATCCTAATGTGGCTGACAGCATTTGCAAGTTTTCATTCCTTGTGAAATGAAATTAACTTGTGTGTGCACACTTTACACCCAACCCTTTCTCCCTTGACGGGTTTGCACAATGCAGAAAAAGGAAGAAGTCACCTAAATCTCTTCTTTAACCTCAGATCCTGTTTTTACATGAATTTTATCACTGGGTCTAACTAAGCAGAAACCCATGGCCCAATGGTGTTTGTGAGCTGGTATGACTACCGCAGTAAAGTTGTCCTCTAGCATGAAACAAATTAAAAAGTGGAGTTAGAAGACCATCAAGGAAGAAAAACTTATGCAGAAATGGAACAGGTACTTTCCATTGACAAAGCCATAACCATCCTAAATTTGATAGCTTTCATCAGTTTATCATAATACCTCTTAACTAAAAGTTAGATATCTTAACATATAATAAATTGTACAACTTTAAGAACACTAAATTTTTACTAAAAACTTGCTAGTTTCCTTTCTTTTCAAAAACAAAGTATTTCCCTAATTCTGCCCAACTTTATTTTCTCTAAACTTTAGAAGGCTTTTTATAAAACTGTATAATAGGCCATTAAAAACAGAAAAACAGAAAGTAAACCTCCTAAGTCCATTATTACCTTCAACAATTATTATCATCTACTCATTTTTGTGTATGTATTTATTTGGGGGATTATTTTGAAAAAGTCATGCAACATTAACATGCTTGTTAATTCTAAATATCCCCACTTGAGGTGTCTTTAGTTTTTGATCTGTGTCCATGGAGATTGTTCTGTATAAACTCCTTGGCATCTCCCTGAGCCATAAAAAAAAAGCCTCTGAGTTGGTCAAGAGAGTCATTCCCTGCTCACTGGTATCGTGTGACAGAAATCTTAAAGCCAGTTCAGTTTGGCTTTAAACTCAAAGGAGAATTTATTGGCCGATATAACTAAATGGCCAGGACTAGTTTTAGGAGGGAGAGGGGGATCCGGAGTTTCTAGGACTTTTTTCCATTATTCAGATAGCATATTTCTGGGTTGGGTTTCTTCTCAGTTAACATTTCACTAACAACTCCAGTCTCAGTTATCAGCTCAATGGAAATAGTTTCAGCATTGTGAGTAATTCCAGCAAATGTCCCAGGATGGATGCTTTTTGACTGATCTTGGGTTACATGCCTACCCTTCAGAGGGAAATTGGGGTGTTATAGGCCAGGCGTGGATCTTGTGACTGACTCTCCCCTTCCCCAGCCAGGGAGTGAAGGATAAATCACAGGAACTGGTAATGAGAAATTGGGGACTTGCCTGAAAAGACTTTGGGGCACTGTTTCCAGACGAACATGAAATGAATATTGAGTAAGCAAAAATAATAGCTGTCTACTAGACAGCATCAAATTAATTGGGACCTATTTTAGTGCATTTTATCCACAGTACTTATTATCACTGTACAGGCTCTGAGTTTAAAGATAAAAGCTTGATTGGCAGGAGATAAAAGCATTCCCCAAACAGAAGCTCCTGGTTTGATTCTCTTATTAAATATGAAGTTAAATACTGGAATTGCAAATATTAGAAGCCTATTAAAATTAGAGAGTTTCAGCTGATTTAGGTGAATTTTGCATTTATTGTGTCTGAGTTCTTCACCTTTCAAATCAGATTATCTTTTCTGTACCACCCCTCATTCACATCAACAGCCTTGATTGATATCTAGGGGGATTTTCAGATGGGGACTACAGGAAGAAATAAAGAAATGAAAAGGAAAAGGAAAAGTATAAGAACACCAAGCTTTTTTCAGGATTTCTACCTCTTCTTGCTACTGTTTTATCTGTTTTAGGGCTAATTGTATCCAGATTAAGGGAGAAAAGAAAGTAGCTGAAGCTCATAACTGTGGGGATCAGATAGAAGGTCTGACATTAGAGCCAAGTTTTAGAATGAAAAGAAGCTCCTAATTCTCATAAAGTCAAACTGAAGTCTCATCCTTACTGCTAGTTATGGACTTGGCACCTCCACCTCTGATGGGAGTGCCTTGACGGGATTTCATGTATCTGCAGGGGCTTGAAAAGAAATCTGTAGGTTTATTAGACAATGATTGAAGACCAGTAGTCTGAAAGTAATTTTAGCAATTCCAAATGAATGAAAAGATTTATAAATTTAGATTGTAAACAATCTAGTAAAATAGTAGTTGCTCTTCTTGGCCACTTAATGCTTGTTCATTCATGGGATAAATTACCCTTTTGTAAATTGTTACTTCCCTAAAGAATAGCAGGGCACAGATCATGTGTAAGAAGAAAAGATTACATATTTTCTATTTTGGTTGTAGGTTTAAAAATGCTGATTCAAGAATAACTATAATAAAGAAAAAATCAAAATCAACAAGCAACTATAAACCTGAGACACACTATGGGGGGGGCGGTGGGGAGAGGAGGGATTGGGGTCAAAATAAGGGGGGTGCAGTTATATGGGGAATATAAAAAAAATCTTAAAAAGTGTAAAAAATGCTGGTTTAAATTCAAATGCAACTATTGAAGACAGTCACTACTACTCAGAGAAAAGAAAATATTGACAGTTTTTGTGGTGGATTTTTGTTTGTTTGTTTAAAGTTATCCTCTTATCTTTACCATTTTTCCCTTCTTATTCCAGATGTAATGTATGAGAAACTTATCACAAGTAATCTACTCACCAACAATGAGAAATAATCCACCCTGACACAAAATAAGGCATAATGGGAATCTTAGTATATAAGGTGCAATGGATGAATGTAGCATACAACTGTCAAAAAAAATTTTTGAAGTTTTGATAAAATTATTTTGATGTTTATGGAAGAAAGTGAGTGTATGTGTATGTTTAAAACTAGTGCTTGTTTCTTAAAAGTTAAAAGTTTTACCAGATTCAAACTTGAGTTTACTAAATTTAGAATGCCTGTTCATTCACAGGATGATATTCTTTTGTAAGTTGTTGCTCTTCTGAAAGATAGGAATTGTCATCTATTTTTCTGGTGCAAAAACTGAAGTCTTCAGAGAATTCAGTAATTCTGATCTAAGACCATCAGACACTTAAGCCCATGTACTTTTCTTTATACCACACGACCTCGGAAATTAACTTTTAAGCTTAACCTTCATTTTATGTTTTCTTTTCAGTTCATAATGATAACTAACTTGTTTATAACTTAGTTGTCTTTTAATTTCAGTTTATCTGGAAACCAATTTGGAGGTTATGGATGATAAAACCAATCCTGGAACCGAAAATGAGAACTCAGACCTTCTTTTCTCCTTTGGAGTCATAGCAGATATTCAATACGCTGATTTAGAAGATGGATACAATTTCCAAGGAACCAGACGGAGATACTACAGACATAGTCTTCTTCATTTGCAGGGTGCTATTGAAGACTGGAATCAAGAAAGCAGCCCACCTTGTTGTGTGCTTCAGCTTGGAGATATCATTGATGGATTTAATGCACAGCATAATACATCAGAAAAGTCACTGGAAGTTGTTATGAACACGTTCCAAACACTCAAAATCCCTGTTCATCATACTTGGGGAAATCATGAATTCTATAATTTTAGCAGAGATTATTTAACAAACTCTAAACTCAACACAAAGTTTCTAGAAGACCAGATTGTACAACATCCTGAGACCGTGCCTTCCGAGAACTACTATGCTTACCATTTCACACCATTTCCTAAATTCCGGTTCATTTTGCTGGATGCTTATGACTTGAGTGTCTTGGGCTTGGATCAATCTTCTCCAAAATACCAGGAGTGTCTGAAGATACTAATGGAGCATAATCCAAATACAGAATTGAATAGTCCTCAAGGTGAATTATTCCTTTGAGCTGAAAACCTAATACATAGTCTTTAAATTCTTCAGCTACCTTTTGTTCAGCTGAAAGATGAACGATTAAGGTAAAACTATGCTGTCGTTGTTGTTCAGGGTCAGGATTTCTCACAAGCCTCATGGCAAGTAGATTGATTGGCTGCTGTTGATTGAGAAGTTAACAGATACCTAAATGCCTATTCTAGACCTTGACTACCTATGCAGAAGCTGTAGGCAATACTGACAAAAATCAGGTCAACTAATCTAAGAAACAAGATTATATTCACAGTCATAATGTTACCAAGAAAATACAGAATAATAATACAGAACAGGAATGGGGGACTGTTTTATTTTAGGTGGTAGGCGATAGCCTCTCCAAGGAGAAAAAATATTTACACCGAAACCTAAATGCCCTTGGGAAGGCACAGGGACAGTATTCAAGACAGAGGGGATACAGCTGAGAGGGGCTAAGGAAAGTAAGATTTTGCCAGTCTTGAGTGCAGAAAAGAGCCAGTGGGACAGGACGATTTTATAATGGCTTGGTGAACATATTCAAATATCTGTATTTTATTTCTAATGTAAAGGGAATCTAGTGTAATAAGTAGAGGAATGTTAAGAGTAAGATACAGTGTGACTTGTATGTTGCTCTAAATTCTTGTGGTTTCCTGTTTAAAATCAAGGTAAAAATAACACTTGATGGGTCTAACTCACTGAATTCATTTCAGGACTTTCTGAGCCCCAGTTTGTCCAGTTTAATGGTGGATTTAGCCAAGAGCAGCTGAACTGGTTGAATAAAATTCTTACATTCTCTGACACAAACCAAGAAAAGGTGGTAATTGTCAGTAAGTATTTGTATGATTTGGTTGTTTCAGCATTTTAGAGGATGACAACAATTAGATTTTTGAAAGACTACTAACAATGTATTATGCTATGCTCTTTCTATAGGATGAATTTAAATTTTTTTAATTGTTTTATTTTTATATAGCATTAGTGACCTAAGTTATTTTGCTGTCCTGTTTTTGTAAATCATATCAAATTATAAAAGAGGATTCTAGCATTAGGTGTTTTATACGTATGTGTATATGCTGTCCACATAGACATAATGAATGATAAAAATTTTTTATTGAGAAACAAGCTGAGTATAAGATTAATATCGAAGGTTGTGTAAGCAAAGTATTATAAAATAACAAATATATCTTGATAAATGTTACATCCTATAAGTTGACCTTTTAGGTTTCAAAGTAGAATTTACCCAAATGGGATCAATTCATATAGTAATATTTAAGTGAGAGATTCAGTCCAGGTCTTACTCCTTCAGAGCCTACTTGTCAGTGCAGTTGCCACCTGAGACTTCTGCTGTGTAGATGAAGCCAGGGACCAAGTGATGGAGGCCAATAAATTGGCAGTGAGCATTTCAGTTCTGTATCCTGCCACGTGGTTATACTGAAATCCAATTTATGTTATTTTCATTTAGAATCACTTTTGACAGACCTACTGCTAGCTGAGTTTATAGGACCTGAAGGTGCTTAAATTACACTTAGATTAGTGTGTGTACATGAGTGCACATGTGCAGAGAACTGAATTTGGATTTGCAGTGTGATTGGTGTACTTGGTTTGGAGGCTGAGGTGAGAGCCCATGTTTTAGGGATCTCTTTGATGCGGCATAATGCATGAGGGGACTGGATTGAGGTCACAAGGATGGGATGCTGTTCTAGCTCTTGTTTCTATAAGCTGTGTTGAACAAATGTACAACTGACAAACTGCAGTTGCTCACTATTGTATCAAATGAAGCTATAAAGATGAAAACCCTTTCAAAATAATAGGCTATTGTATAAATATAAAATTATATTATTATCTACAAATGTAGTTTTTGCTTATTAATCTTCCACTGATGTGATAAAAACATGCAGAAGGAGGAATAAATCTGCTCCCATTGGAATATCAAGTGTCATTCAAAGTGTCATTGGAAAATATAAAATCCCCTCATGGGTCAGGGCATGATGTGACACTATTAAAATAAGTGGTCTCAAAAACTGGGGTTCTTCTTGATTGGAGCTAAAAGGGATCTATAGATTCATATAGTCAAATTTTTCCATTTTAAAGACAAGGAAACTGAATCCAGGAAGATTTAACTCCATAGCTAAAATCATACAGCTACAGACAGAATCCAGACTTGAGTCCATGTTTTATATTCCTGTCACCTTTCCTATGCTATGCTATCCTGTATTCTTCATGTTTCCCATTTGTTTTTAGTTATGTCATTGCACCTCTCTACATTAGCAATCTCTTAAATTTGTTCCATGCTATAAGCTTAGAAACTGAATGAGTAAACCTTTAACAACTGAGTGCCTCAGATTTCTTTAGCAAAGTTTAAAAGTGACTGATAGACATTTTCTTTCATCTTTATTTGCTTTTCCACTTTCATTTTGGCTACTCAGAGGTCATTTTGCTACATCTTGAATTTTGGCCATGGAGCCGGAAGGATAGAATTGCAATTAGCTGAGATGGAAAAATGCAGAAGGGAGTTCAGGAGTTCAAGTTTGGAAATATCAAGTTAGATGTCAGATACCTGTTAGACATCAGGGTGGATGGACATGTGAGTCTGAAATTCAAAATAGAAGTTTAAGTTAGATACATAGATATAGAAATTGAAATAATGTGATATGTTTAAAACTATGTAAATTACTAAGAGGTTGCCAAGCCAATTGGTGCAGATAGAGAAGTGAAACTCAAGGACCAAGCATCCAGGCACTCCTAATAAGACAGTGGGAAATAAGGAACCACAAAGGAGAGTGAGAATTAGTGGCCATTGAGTTTGGAGGAAAACTAGGAGACACCAGTAAAAAAATTAGTGATATCCTAGAGGCCAAGTGTTTGAAGCAGACCAGAATGACTAACTGTATCATTTGCTACAGGGACTTGATAGATGAGTCCAGTATGGTATCTAGAGCTGGAAAGTCCCAGCCTCTTTGGACTCATACACCTCATCACAGCTTGAAAAGTGGTCATCAGTGTGTGTGTGTGTGTGTGTGTGTGTGTGTGTGCATGCATGTTCTTGTGTACAGACACATAAATTAACAGTCTCCCCTCCTTTCTTTAAAAGCTGGTGTTGAGACTAGCAGATAATAAGGAGAAACATGTTCAAAATCAGGATAAAAATAAATAGCATTAGAGAGGAAAAAAGAAAATGATTTAATGGGAAGAAGCAAGGACCAGTGTATTATACCTGCACTTCAGAGTGAAACTGTGGCCTGATACATGATGTGGCATCAGGAATTCAAGATTCTCCTGGCTCTACTTCCACATAAACGTTCCCTTCTTTGACCAGTTTTTTAATCTGTAAAATGACTATAGCTACCTTGATCTCATGGAAGTGTTTAAAGTGGCACAAATCAATTCCGAAGCATTGAGTGTTTATATAAATGACATATAACCCACAGCCCATCCCTAAAATGTGTTTTTAATTAGGAGTACATCTCTTTGTGTAAGTAATGCTCATATTTAAGGAAATCAATGAGATTCTGGGCCAGTATTGGCCTGATTTCTGGCCACCATCACAGAGCTCCTGAACAGGAAGCCCTTGAACTCCTTGGTGTTTGCACATTTTGTAGAAATCTCAGGGTTTCTCTCTCCAGTGATCTCTTCCCTTGCCTTACTCTTCTGTCTTTGCTCCACAGACATGACTGTAGATTATCTAGTTTTTCTGGTATGTGGATTCTTTCTGGTTTCAGTCATTTGGATAACAGGGTCATAATACACTTTTTTTTTCCTGAACACTAGTTTTAGCCATTTGTTTTGGGAAATTGATATTTCTTAATTGGCTTCTAATTCTTCTTTTCTTTTAATAACAGGCCATCTTCCCATTTACCCAGAGGCTTCTGACAGTGTGTGCCTGGCCTGGAATTTTAATGACGCCTTGGCAGTCATTTGGGCTCACAAGTGTGTGGTGTGTTTCTTGGCTGGTCACACTCATGACGGTGGCTACTGTGAGGATCCTTCTGGTGTGCACCACGTCAACCTAGAAGGGGTTATTGAAACAGCTCCGGACAGTCAGGCTTTTGGCACAGTTTATGTCTATCCTGACAAAATGTTGTTGAAAGGGAGAGGCAGAGTTCCAGACAGAATTATGAATTACAAGAAGGATAAAGCTCTCCATTTTTAATCTGATTTCTTTTGTTTACCATTACAGAAAGAGAATGACTTACATTTGTGTTTTTGTTCCCCTCTCCCCACTAAATCCTCAGCCTCATTGTTTATTCTATTTGAATAAGAAAATTTATTCATGGCTTCAATGTGCATTAGTGCATATGATATTCTGTCATTTTTGAATAATATATCCAATGCTGAAAATTAGAAACAAAATGAATGCAAGTGGCATAAATAAACCAGGAAGAGACTGAGGGTGGAAAAATGTAGTCCTCAAAACAGCGTTTATAAAGCCTTATATGAACATTTTTACTTTTTACAAGGAGAATCTATTCATATGTTAACTATGTACTTCAAATTCATAAGAAAGAAATAAAAATAAGCTCAGGTGAATTTTCTCTTTTTACCTTAATGTGTGAATGAACTTTGTGGACGTATTTTTCTCAGAATATCCATCAAGTTTGTACTTTTATAGGCATATATTTCTATTTTGTAAACCAGAAACATGAATAGTTATTTCACAGGTGAATGAATGGTGTTCCCATCACACAGGTGAATGTGTGGCTTCCCTTGAGAGGATGTAAGTAAGAAGATCCTGTAGAGAAGTCAGAGGATCCTCTTAGGATTCCCAGAACCACTGTGTCTGCTCGCCTGGTCTGTGTGAGATGACAGTAGGTAAATGAATTTACCCTTTACAAATAGGACATGCTTAACTCCATTGTCATATGTGCTAAGGCTTACTTGTAGAAATGCTTCCTAGGTGGAAATGGGATTGTTCAAGTGTAGAGAAAGTTTGATTCAGGGCCTAGAAAACAGTAAGAGATAAAAATCCAATGCCACTACACAATGTAAGTGTGCCTGCTGAGTACGCAGGCCCCAAAAGGTAGTGTTTTTTATATATTTATTGAGATACAAAAGGAACTATGTGTATTCACAGCATTCATAACCTTATATGGGGGGAGATGCAGATAGAGTAAAAATGTATATTGAATCTTACTCTCTTTTTTTTTTTTTTAAATAGAACAGTACTGTCTTTTAAGTGCAGAATCAAGCATTACTTGGAGACCGGGTAGGTGTTATGTAGAATTTGTATGTAAGTCTTTGTGTGTCACTTTAATAGTTATACTAAAAGAGGGTATAAAAGCCATAAGTATCATACAAGCTAAATGTACACTAGAACACTCAAATCCTTTCTATACATTTGTGTTGATCTATATATTTGTGTTGATAATATATAGTTGCTTCAGTAGCAACCAGGTTTTTTTCTCCTTTGTCCTAATCTTGATACAAAACTTCTGACTGGAAGTATTTGTAGCATACTTAATACTGTTTTAAAAACTATGAAAATATAGAGACAAACTACCAGACTCATTTTGTTACAGGGCAGGGAGAGGGGCAGCCCAAACCCCGCAAACCTGCCTATTCTAAATGGGTTCTGCCATCCACTGCATCAACACAAAACATATGAGACTTTAATGGGAAGGAACTTCAATACAACTAGGAAACAATACAGGAAAGGCAAAGAATCTAGTTTCTAAATCAAGCACCCAAAGTTACCCGTCCCCTCGTGGGTAAAACTCCATCCAAATGGGATTGGCCCAGAGCAAGGCCCCAAAGCCTGCCACAAGCGTAAGGCATCTTCCAGTGGGGATCCACAGAAAAGGGTCAGAAACAACAAGACAAGCCCAGAAGGAAAAGAGCAAAATCAAAATCAAGATAAAAGCTGCCATTGACACCTCCCCACGGGTCTCACCCACACTTGTGTCACCCAGTCCACGACCAAAAGGCAAACACAGTTTCTTCACATGTCTCTCCATTCCATGTGCCTCCTCCAGGTCTCCTCCTGGCTCTCCATCCTGCTTCCTTCCTTCCTCAGTCTCCTCTGCAGATTCTTCTTTCCCTGCTCAGCTCCACCCTCCCTTGGGTGGGGCAGGGAACCTGGAACCTCCCCCTTTCCTGGGGATGACCCTGTTACAATCCCCCCTTTTAATTTTTATTCCACCATATCTATGGTGGCACAGATCTCAGGGTAGAGTCTTAGGAGACAGTCTTTTTTCAGGGTTACAATGTGTGTAAGAGAAGCAACAATTAGTCAGCAGCATTGTCCATGAATGTCCAGTAGGACAGTTCATATGATGACATATGGAAGTTACTAATTCTTTTTGAATGGATTTTTTTCTTAGGTTTCATGAAACAGTGTCTTGACTAGGGACTTTGCTGCTAGCGTGAATTAAAAATTTGCATATGCTCTAAAACAGCACTGACCAACAGAAATATAATGTGAGCCACATACGTAAAATATGCTACCAGTCATATTTAGAAGAGTAAATACATTAAGATGTGTGATCCTACACCTCTGAATCATATAGTGTGATACAGCAATATTACCTCTGTTAAAAAAATAAAGTAGAAAGATCAAATGAAACATTAAATTAATTTTAATATATTTTAACACATGCTAAAATATTTTTTCAACATTAATATATTTTCTTACATTATTTTTATACTATGTCATAAAACCTATTGTGTATTTTATACTTGAACTGTCCACCCATTTGGACATTAAGTTTTCATTGGAAATACCTGATCTGTACTTAACTGTCATAAAATTTGCAGTTGAAGAAATAGTGTCACATACTCAAGTTGTTACAAATATATCAAGTTGTTGCAAATATACTAGTTTTCTAATATCTGAATTGACCATTAGTTTTTAAATTAAGTGGAAATTCTAAAAGTTAAAACTACTTTCTCAGTCAGCACACCACATTTCATAGCAACATTGGCTATGGCTACTGTGTGGGAGAATTGAGAATAAAACTCTAAAACGATTGTTTTAAGGTTATCTTGACATTCATTAAAAAAGTACAGATTTTTTTTTTTTACCTCATTTTAAATTTAGAATGTAAATATTATCCCCTATTTTGTTTTCTTTTTGGTCCCAACTTTCTTTTTTCTATCCAACTTTCTTTTCAAGACATGGCTTATATAGTTTATTCCTCCGGAGTCTTAATGTACAGTTCATAGCAGTGTACCAGTTGATGTAATGAGGTTAGTGCATGGGTATAATGTCCTCTTGACCTTTATTTCTATCATGTTACTCAAACCCTACTTCACTTTGTTTTAATCCTGTGCCGGCCTTTGTAACCACTTTATATTTTCAGAGTTTTCTCATACTATCTAGTTTAATTCTTACAACTATTTAAGTAATTAGGTGATCTATTATTAACCCTGTTTTTTAGATGAATACCCACCAGGAGGTTTATGTATCTGTCCAAGTCTCATCGATAAGGATGAAGCTTAGTTAGAATTCATATTTCTGCTATACTATGGTAGAATAAAATGTCAGACCCCATCTTTACTCATCCCATTATGTCGTAGGTGACCTTAAAAAATTCTTAGAATTAAAAAAAAAAAATCACCTCTAATATTAGCTCAAGTTACTGACATAAACACCTTGGAAACTGACTGACTACAAGAATGTTTGCTGAAAAAATTGAAAATATTCATTTTAAGAACAAGATTCTTGACTTCATTTAAATGACTGTCTTGCAGTGAGTTGGCCAGGAAGACCGCATCTCCTTGTTTACATATATGTAGACCCATGAGATAAGAGGGAAAAGAGCAATTGCAGTGGCAATAACCAACTGAGTTCTTCCACCAACTGGATTCCTATAAAGACACACACAAAAAATTATAAGTAAAAATAAAATAAAAATTATAGATTGCTTTGAAAATAAGTATAAAAATTGAATTTGGCAAAACATTACTTTTTATGATTTTATTAATTTTTAAACTGGAATATAACTCAATTGCAGTTCTTTATATATTCTTAATGCAAATCCTTGTTTGTATGTGTTTCAAATAGTTGTTCCTACTCCATGATGTCTTTTGAGGAACAGAGTTACTGATCAATTAAGCTATGTTAAAATTGAATTTTCTCTAGTGATTTTTATGTCCTGTTTAAGAAAACTCCCCTTCTGAAGTCTTGAAGATATTAAGCTACATTATTGGTTTGCTTTTCACGTTAAATATGTAATCTACCTGGATTGATTTTTACAAAAGTAAATTGGTGAAGGGGTTGTCTTCATTTTCACTTTTTCCATCTGTATAGTCTATTGATCCAGTGCTTGTAAAGATTGCCTTTCTTTGCTATCTTGAGTGCTACCATTGCCATAAATCAAAGGTCTCTGTATCTGTTTCTAGGTTCTACTTTGTTTTATTTGTTTATCCTTTGGCCAGTATATATTTATTGTCTAAGAGCTTTTATCATAAATGGAAATTTACAAATACTTTTTGGATAGATTGAGAAAAGTTTAACTTTTTTTATTCTATTAAGGTAGTGGAAAACATTAGTTTTCAAATGTTGAACTACCCATTGCTAGAATAAATCCAACTTGGTGGCTGGCTTATATATTGCAGGATTTTTGTCTGGCAATGTTTTGTGAATGATTTTCTATCAATGCTGAATGAGATTGTTGTAATTCCCTTTTTGTTGATAATGTTCTTGTTAAGTTTTGGTATCAAGATCATTCTGTTCTTATAAAAAGAACTGGAAAAGGTTTCTTCTTTTTCTATTTTCTGGAAGAACTTGTTGAAAGCTAGAATTATATATTTCTTCCTTAAATATTAGGTAGAATTACCCTGTTATGCCATTTGTTCTGGAGTGTTCTTTTAGAAAAATTTAAATTATGGATGCAATTTCTTTAATAGTTACGAGCCTATGCTGAGTATTTCTTCTGTCATTTTGATAAATAGTCCATTTTACCTACATTTTCAAATTTATGGCAAAAAGTTGTTTGTAATATCCTCTTACAATTTTTATAATATCTACAGGTTATATAGTAATGTTCTCTTTTTCATTCCTGCCATTAGTTGGTTGTATCTCCTCTTTCTTGCTCTTGTTTTTTCCCTCTTCCTCACTTTTACTGTTTGCCCTTTTTAGTCTTGCCAGGGCTTCATGGTGTTTTATCTTTAATTGTGTATACAGACAAACACATAAGTGTTTATATCAATGTATATTTATATTTGCACATATATGGAACTCTTAGTTCTTTCTGTCCACTAAAAAGAGCCAATGAGCCACCCTGTAGCAGCAGCGAGCACTCTTGTGCCCAGATTGTGACCTCTAAATGTCATTACCTACCAGAAGTAACCAGGACTTTTTGGGAAAATGGTTGATTTGTAGGTCTGAGGCATAAAATACACATTAGCTTAGAATATCTTATTTCTTTGAAACATCTTGTTATACCAGAAAATAAAGAAGCAATCAAAGACTACCAAGACTATGTCAAAAATAATTCAGAGCCAGCTTGCATAGTATTACTGGTCTAAATAGGAAAGTTTAAGTATCAAAAAAGTATTAACTACCATGACTGAATAATATAAAATACGGTGAAACCCATGACTTTATGATTAATGGTACTACTAAAACAGCAAATAAACAAAACTTACTTTTGAAAGATCCCCAGGCAAGAAACAATTCAACTTGTTTTGAAAAGTAGTGAATTAAGAGAAAGAATCAAGTTCTTGACCTTTCCATTTCCTCTGTACCTCAGAGTAGGCAAAGACTTGATAAGTGAGTTTTTCTTTATAGAATTTTCCAGTTAATAAACAAGTCAAATAAATAGTGATAAAATAGTGCCATTAGATAACTGAAATGAGTGAATGGATTTAAGTAATGATCATCAAAGACTAGCAACATGATAGAGAAACAGCTAGGTGTATATTATGATGGACGTACTTAACACTAACTATGAAATAGTCTTGCCTAATCATCATCATCGTCTAACCACCAATTTATAGGAAATATAGAGCACTGAGGGACAAGCATTTATAAGACATTTGGGGGAATGTAAATATTGACTGGAAGACTTACAGTGCTGGGAAAGTATTGTATTTTTTGTGTGTGCTGATGATAGAGTAGCTGTAAGTAAGATACATACTGAAATATTTACAGATAAAACAATGTGTCTTGATTTATGTTAAAATAACAAGTATGAAGAGGACAGTGAGAAAGGTGAATCAAGAAAGGAATGTATTGGTCATTGTTGAAGCTAGTCGTGGGTACATCACTTTCATTATATTAGTATCTGCTTATTTATATGTTTGGATATTTCAAAATAAATTATTGATAGAACAAAAGAAAAACCCCCAAATCACTAAGAAACAGTCTTCCTTTTTCTGTAATGTTGGCTTTTGCTTCTGCTTTCTTAAAGTTCTATGCTGGCTTTTGTTGGTGTTTGAATAGTACTTTTCCTACCTTTTGAATTTCACTCTTTATCTGTATAGTTAGAGGTTGTCTTTTGTAAGCAGTGTTTAGTTGGGTTTCTTATCCATGTTGAAAATCTTTCACTTTTAATTGAAATATTGGAACAGTCACACTTAATGTAATTTCTCATAAATTTGGATTTAAGTTTCTATCTTAACATCTGCTTCCTATGTTTCCCATTTGTTCTTTATTTTTCTCCCTTCTCTTTTTCCTCTCCTATTCTTATTTCCCATTTTATTATAAACTTATCAAAGTCTAATATAAGTAGTTACTCTTATTACCTCTTCACAGACAATTCAGAGACCTTAGAAAACTACCATCATTGATCCCTACAAACAGACACTACAGTTGTAACTAGTGTTTACTCTTTCTATGCTTAAACCCCACAAACCTTATTATTATTGTTTTATAGAGTCTTTGCTCTTTTCATTCTTTCTTAAATCTCCCAGCTTCCTTCTGAGACTATTTTCATTCTCCCCAAAGATTCCCCGTGAGATTGGCAAGTCCCCATGATTACACTGGGCCACATAGGAAACTAGGGTGTTCATTAAGTATGAGTGATCATGAAACTTTGAGTCAACTATTACTAGTTTTCCTTAGGAAAAGGAAAGGATTCTTTCGGAAGATTCCTGTTTTCCTCTGTGTGTCAGTTTTCCCCCTTACCTCCTTGATCTGACCAACCTTGAAGACATCTGATTTGACTTAATGAATTGAAAACTTACTTTGATGAACTGTGGCACAGGCTCATCCATACTGTGATAATCACCAAACCACACAGCTCCCTATAAAATAGCATACATTTCATATTTTGAAGTAGCTGCAAGGGAAATACCTATCATCCCCTTCTCTCCATGACATTTGATTCTGCTGATTGTTGGATGACTTCCCCCAAGATATACAGCATCTACACATACAGCCATCCAAGTCTGGCCAACATTGACAAGTTACTGTTTTCAAACTATTTAAAACTTTTATGGAAAAAAAAAGTCCATCTTATGGAACAGACATGAGCTCCACAGCTGTCCCCCAACTTGTAAATGAACAAATCAAAATAGAAACACAGATAATCATTTCACATCACCAGGAGGAACAGTTCAACCAAGAAAATGATCCCAGGTTTAAGCAATTCTTTTACATTGTTTTAGAGGGTTTAATGATAGGCAGAATGAACTCAAATATGAATTCTAATCAATAAATAATTTGAGCACCATAGTACAGGAGATTGGGTCACATGCTAGTGGACAGGAATGATTTGTGGTGTGTGTCAGACTAATGATTTTGTGATGGAGCTATGCTTCTAGAAATACATGTTAAAAGCACATAATTTTGTACATAGACTGGGGGAAAAATATTTTTTACTACCACTGGAAACCCCACTTTGAGTTCACCATAGCTATGGGCTTCAAGTTGGTAGAAAAGATTCAATCCACTTGGTTTACATTCCCTTCAACTGACCAAATCAGACCCAGTTTTCCAAGGATTAGGGCCTATAATATATAGCACCTCATCAATGCTGCTTAACTTACAGGTCTCTGAATCTTGGTATTGGCAGATGTTAGCAGTGATTTAGAAAATACAGGAAAGGGGTTATTAGTGAGGTCAGGGAGGAAGGGTGGGAAGAAGCAAAGGAAGAGGAACTAAAAGAGGAACAAATGGTCACAACAGGAATGGGATACATATGAGCAAGGATGACCACATTGGCATAAAATACTGACCTTTGAGGTAGCCCATCACACTTGCAAATAAAATTTTGGCTTGAACCTGAACTGAATCAGAATGCTGACAGTTTCACCCATTAGACTGTACTGGGTATTACTGTGTCCTTGCTTAGTCTATAGGGGCCAAGGTCCAAGAGCCTGATGGTAATGTCCACCCATAGTGGACATCATGGAGTGGGTTAGGGCTGGCTTTGAGTCCTTGCCCCATCATTTTCCTCCATTTCTGCAGCTTATAAAGGAAATATCTTCCCAGTGTAGCTGAGGGGGTATTAAGTCATTGTGCACAGTTAAGATGATGTTGTAAGGTTACAGATTTTGTAGTCTTACCCATCCCTCCAAAGAGCGAGAGTCACTGCTCACCTGCCTTCTTCCTCATGTAAGATGTTCTGTTGTATGTGAAGGAAGAGGTGGTACGCCAAGCTGATAGCCCAGATGACACAAAAGAATATGTGTATTGCAGAGACACTCTTCCAGATACAGTTACCTAAAAATAGATATCTAGATGCTGTTAATCATGAAGCCACATCCCAGGGGGGAAATTGATCTCTTTGATTCTGTTTTCAAATAAAAGTATTTTTAAAAAGCTTGTTGAAGGACATCATATAGAAGTTAAACAGTAATTTTAAACTCAAGTGGACATTTGTTGTTTTGGTTCTTCAGCATCTCCTCTTTCTATAACTACCCTTCCTACACCCCTAGTCCCGGTGTCCCAGACAGCTGGACTTTAACAGTGATATGGCTGAACAGATGACAAGTCAGGGCCAACAACACAATCCTGAGAGTTTGGTGGCACTCTGTTCTTTTGGACTTAGTGTCATGAGGATGTGAACTTCGAGCTGCAGGGCTACTCCATGGAGCCCTGGGCTGAAGTAAGGGCAGTAGATGGTAAGTTAAGTCTCAGTTTTGAGCTTCCACCAGAGCCGAAGCCAGCACTACCTCTTGCCTTCTCAGTAAACTCCCCGTACATCATCTTTTTAGCTTTTATTCTATTTGGGTTGAATTTGTTCTTGCTTGAAACCACACCTTAAATATGTAGAAAGAATTCTAGGAACTTCAATGAGGAGCCTGTGCATCTTGGCACAAAGTTCCCTCCCATGGGTGGGAAGCATTAGTCATTAAGGTCTGAGAACTTCCATGCTCCATTAGTAAAAGCTGTTTCAAAGAAAATGAAGAGTAACCTGTCAAGACTAATAGTCTCCATTGATAAAGAAAATGCGAGTAAACAATGTAAAATATATTTTTTTCTGTTATAAGACACTATTGTGTATATAAAACTGTCCAATATAAGATTTGTTGAGGATTTTTAGGGCCATGAAAGGTGGAGCAGCTACATTTTGCTTAGCATTGAGGTACGTAGCCTGTGGGCAAGACACACCAACTGTTGTAAGTTAACTTGTGACATATCTACCCACCTGCGATGTTTATGTAAGGAGTCCAAGGAGCAGGTTATAAAACATATACATGGTAACACGTGTGATTTACAGCCACCCATTCATACACCAAGTATTACTCATCTACTATATGTCTTGCCTTGTTTAAGCTAGGCTTGTGCAAAGATGGGCTTTGCACCTGCTTTTAAGGGGCTTTTAAGGGGCTTACAGCCCTGGAGGGGAGGCATATATAAAAGCATGCAGTAATCTGCCATGGGTTCTGTAGTAGCACATTAGAGAGTAGGGAGATTAGAGAGAACAGCATGTATTGAAAAATTGAAAATTTTTTATAGACATAAACAATTTCTATAAGTAGCAGTTCATATACATAAATGTAGAATGAATTCAAAGTAAAATGATTAATGGGAATGCTATTGGTCTAGAAAGAATTTGTGAAGAGTCAATATATAATAGACATTGATTGCCACTGAGGATGGGGACACAAGGTTAGCACTTTGGCTGCTGCTGGTTTTTTATTAACTTTTGACTTAAGGGATCAATACAATGACTGAAATCCTCTTGTGGATAAACTGCATAATGACTATTCTACATCTCAGCATAAGAGATCTTGGATTCCAAGTTGACAAAGACAGACATAGTGTGGCAAGTCCCTGTGAAGTTTTCCTGAAGATGGATGAGGATAATCTGCATTAGAAATAGTGCTCTCTTATTATCAGAAATGAGATGAGACCAATTCTTTCCCTAATAGTTGGGTAGAGAGACTATAAGGAAAACTGATTTATCTCCCTTTAGAATCCAAAATTCATACCTGTGACAAGAGGGTTAAGGCCAACAAGCAAGGTCATCACTGCAGGTATGGTATATACTGCCTGTTAGCAAGAGAGATAATTAATGTGAGTGCAGAAGTATACCCAGTGCATCTAGGAAGGAAGGAAGATGACTCAGTGGCTGTCACACTCCATGATTTACCTCTAGACTTCAATAACAATTGAGGAGGTGATAATCTCTAATTTTATGGCACTTACCATGGCAGATTGTGATTTTTGCTGCCTTCCTCCTAGACTGTAGGCTATTGAGGAAGCTCTAGACACACTGACCTCTGAGTCTCAAGCAACATCCATGGCCAAATGGCCTCTCCCTACTTTCATGAAAGAAAATGGTCTTTGAAAAGTAGTGCAAGGGGAGCCATGGCTAGCTAGCAGGCCCTGCTGGGCATGGCCTCATGGACCATCCATCCCAATATTCCACCTCTCCAAGTGAGACCATAGAAAAGTTTGCTAATATGTATAGATCACATGCGCCCAATAAGGCCAGCCTCTTCATTTTGGGAATTGTTGATAAATTGGTTTGGAGTTTAGAAGTCTGGTCCTGAAAAGGTTCTATTTGTCACCTTCCTCCATAGCGTGGCCAAACTTGCTATTGCATGTGTGTTATGGGCAGAAGGTGAATAGGGGACCAATGTTATAATAAGCACAGGCTTTAGCCACATCAGTTGCCCTGACTAGTCAGAAACCTTAAGTTTACTTGGAAGCTGTCCAAGCCTTACAGCTTAAGTGATTTGTTCTCACTATAAAACATGTCCTGGCCCTGAGAAGAGAGAGTGTCTGGATGATCACCTCTGTTCATTTTCCCCTTCATCCCTAGTGATTACTGCATTGGGCCAATATTGACATTGGTAGATCTGGCCACCTCTCCCAGGTGGGCAGTCATGCCACGGGGGGTTATACCACATTTTGCACATTTTAGGGCATGTGAATCACTTGGAGTTCTTGTTAAAATGCAGATCTGATTCTAGAGGTCCGAAATTTCTGCTTTTTCAGTAAACTCACAGGGGGTGCTGTAGTTGTTCCAAGGAACATACTTAGAGTAGTAAGGGGTTATTTTTCCTCTAGTGAAAAATGACATGACTTATTCAGGTTGGGGAGGTGGTTAAACAGAGAAAGAACATAGTATTTAATTATCTCTATAAAAATTGGCAGAGATTTTTAAAATGTGCACTCATATATATCCAATGTCTGTCATTGACAGATTAAGGAATCTAAAATCATATTTCAATGTATTGTAAATATATGAACAAAACAATACTAAATAATGGTTTCCCATGGTGACTGGGAAAGGTTGATTAAGTAGATTAGGAAGGCACAGGAATTTCTAGGGGCAAAGCACAGTAACTAATAGAGCATCCAGGATCAACCTAGGAAGGTAGCTTCCAAACCAAGCTAGGAATGCCATATTGTGGTGAGCTCTGAATGCCAAGTTGGGGACTTTCAATTTAGAGATCTTGGGAAATGACACATTTTGCAAACAGGAAACAATATATAGGAAGTGTTCCTGGTGCCATAGAGATCAGAGGGAGCTAGAAGAGGGAGGACACTATTATTAGGGTCCCTTTGGGGGAAACCAGGAGGACTGCTGGGAATGAGGGAGGATGTCTGTGGGGACACGATGTTTATTATTATTCATATCATGCCATCTAAGCATGAAGTAAAAGGTAAAATATACAGGAATTTAAAACAATGAGTCCCAGACTAGGATTGGGGGCGGGGGGATGGATTCTTTTTGTTTGTTTGTTTTTAGGGAGCTCTCAAAGGTTTTTAGGGAGCCAAGAGATGTTAGAGATGACAGGTTTTGAGCAAGAGTGATTCAGATAATGATTCTGTTGACTGTAGAAATGGGTGACTAGGAGGAGAAGTGGGGAAAAAACTTACTGAGGATTTGATTTCTAAGTTTTCAAGTGCATTAGCAAGGAGGAGGGGCAAATAGAATAAACTGTGTTTCGGACAGCTTCACGTTTCTCTAAAATGGAGAAAAGCAGCTCCTACTCACCATCCACAGTTCTGCATCTGGATCATTTACCTGCAGTACCAAACATCAAATGATTAGCAAACTGTCATGTTCCATTCCTGTATTTGGTCTGCCCTTCATTTCGTTCATTTGTTAAGGGCCAGGTGCTGCAAAGCACCCAGGAGACGAAGTCTAAAGGAATAAGGCAGAGTCCAGCAGATCGCGATGATTGAGGTTTCTGGCTGAACGCAACAGGTGAATTGAACATACAATCCCTATTTGTAAAGAACTACACAGGAACTCTGAAAGTGTGGGCCAAACGCTGAATGGCTATTTTAAGGGCCCGTAATGAGGAAAGCTATTTGCGGGTGTTCCCAAAGCATGAGTGTGCTGTCAAGGGGGCTGTCTTGTGAAGCCCTCAATTGTGAAGCCCTCAATTGTGAAGCCCTCAATTACTCTTTCGCTGGCTGAATTATATAAGAAAGGTGACAGGGTGCTTCTGCTCAGGTCCCTCTCAAAGTGGCAGGCCCTGCATCAGCTCCGTCCACAATCTGAGCAAAAGAGAGGGGTTGGTGTGGACATGTGAACGGTGTCTTAGGTCAGGAAAGGTGTAGGGGTTCCCGAAGCGAATCTGGCCGTGCGCGTTAACTGCCCGCTTTAAGACCCCGCTGGCTAGCCGGGCTGCACAGCACGCCGAGCCTGGGGGCGGAGCTGGGAGCCGTCACCCGGCAGAACTTCTGGGCCCTCTCCCCGCCCACCGCATCCGCGCCCGGGGCCTGACCTGCACCACCGCGGCCAGCGCGAAGAAGGCGGCCATGAGCAAGTTGCAGCCCCTCCAGAGGCCTGCCGCCCCGCGCCCCGCCATAGGCGCCATCGGCTCGGGCGGAGCGCGAGTCCACCCCGACCGGCCCTTCCTTCCGCTGCCGCCCGACCCGACACGCCCCGCCCCAGCCAACCCCCGAGTCGGTCCGGGCCTCGGTCGTAGATCCTAGGTCATCCAGTGGCCTCTGGCCAGCGCACCGGGACGGGAAGAAGCCCGCCTGAGCCTTACTGCTCCAGTAGATCGTGCCCTAAACGTGGCAAGGTGTAGGTATCGGTGTCCCCGTTTCGCAGATGGGGAAAGTGAGTCTGAATCTCGACCAGATTGCACAGCAAAGAAAAGCAAAGGGGAAGGAGAGGAAAATAGGAAGGGAAAGCTCTGTGTGTGTGTGTGTGTGTGTGTGTGTGTTCTTAGTATTTATGTGGGGTGTGTGTGTGCGCGCGCACCTCTTAGTAGTTCTGCGTCTCTTTCCAAAGCTCAGAACTTTCAAAGCCTGTAAGCATTATGCTAATTTCTTAGAGTGAGGACAGTTATATTATCATCCTATACAGCGCACAGCTTTTCTGCAGACAGGCTCATTTATCTTCATGGGCTTTTATTATCAAAGGTATTTACATATTATACATATTTACAATTCATTCCCGCCACCAAAACCAACAAAATTTCCAAACGCGTTGCTCATGAATTTCTTATGAAGACACTGAGATATGCGCTGTTCTCCCCTCCCTTGTTTTACAGTCTTTTTCTGTTTGTAATTTACCCTTCTGATTAGTTCTTCCCCAGACTCATTTACACATCCATAGGCCTCATCATTTTCCCACTTCTGAAGAGTCTTTATCACTTCAAATCAGGAGCATGTGTGCCTGTCCTCCTTCCCTTCTAGCTAAATCTCCTAAAACTCTTCAGGGTGTGTGTGTTGTTGTTGGTTTTGTTTGTTTGTTTGTTTGCTGAATTTCATTCCTTTCAAGAAATGCTTATTTCAAGAACACCCTCTGCTTGGATGCCTGGCCCTGAGGTTGGCACAGGGACCGCTAAGGGGGAGTTGCTGTGTGTTCTCCAGGAAGGGCGCTTGCAGGTGAGCAGCATATAAAGTGGCTGCACAAGAGGGTGGAGTTGTGCAGAGGTTGGGCAGGCACAGCAGAGGCTGCCACTATTTGGAAATGGACAAGGTCCCTTACCAAGTCCCAGCCCTGGGATTGGGGACAAGTCTCGACCAACTGCACTGTCCTCCTCCTTATCTGAAATAAGCAAAAATAATGGAGACCACTATGTACTGAATTGTATCTCCCGTGCCTCTAATTCATATGTTGAAGCCTTAATGCCCAGCACCTCAGAATGTGACTGTATTTGGGTCCTCACAGAGTGTATGAATCTAGACCGTTTGTGTCCTGAAACACTGGAGACCTAATCACTATGGTCAGGGAAAGGGCTGTGCCAGCTACAGGCCAGGATCTGACTGAACGGAAGAGAGACTGGCTTTTGCTGTGGAGCTTAAAGTCCCACACAAACAGGCAGATGATCACAGCAGTAATTGCTGCTGGTGCTGTGAGGGAAAGTGAGGACAGCTGGGGGGATGTACAAAACAAAGGAAATCAGAGCTCTGCCACAGGCCTTGGAGAAACTTCCTGAACAGGTAACTTTTGGGTGTGCTCCAAAAGATGAAGGGTACACGTGGGTGAAGAAGCCTGGGCCAGTGGCTAAGGCATAGAGAAAACCCTGAATTCCTGAAGCTCCCAGGGCAGGGTGTGAGCAGGGAATGATAAAACTGGAAACATGCAGGTCAGGAGTTTGGTTTTATCCCCAGTACAACAAAGAGCCCCGGAGCACTGTGCATAGGGGCAAGATGGGAGGTGTGCTTGAGCTACCTCTGGGAGAGCCAGAGAAGAAGCAGGGATTGGCTTTGAGAGGCTTGTAGTAGAGGGGGGATAGGCATGGTGCTGACCAGAATTAGGGGATAGTAGTGGCCATGGCAAGAAAGGTGAGCCATTGAGCAACACTGAGCAGATAGAATTGGCAGGGTTGTGTGCACAGAATAATGGATGAATCTACTCTCCATGTGTTGATGAATGTGAGCATTTGGGCCTGCATGACTAAAGACTGGCCACAGGAGGTGGGCGAACTTGGCAGTTACCCATGTTGTGATCTCTTCCTCGTGTTCTCTTTGCTCCATATAGGCTCTCTGAGTCAGGGCTTGCGGGTAGTTTACAGGCCTCGGTTGGATTTCCCTTATTTCCCTGTCCTGTGAGGATCTATTTCACTAAATAGCTCCTGGTACTGGAGAAGGTTTCTGAGGTCAAATGTAGACAGAGTCTGAACAGACTGTCCTTAAGCATTTACCTCTTAGCTATTTTAAAGACCAGAGGATTTTCTAAGCTCTGGCTTTAGAGCCTAATTAAATGAAGTCCTATGTAGCGTTAGGAAGGTATGTTAAGTGACTTTCAAGTCATCTCTCTAATCCCCTCGGATTTAGGACAAGGCTGTCAGAATTGTGGATGACCACAAGATGGCGGACTTCTCTACCGAAGGAACCAGGCGGCTCAGAGGCTCAGTGGAAGGGAAAAGGAGAGGGAAGGAAAGGGGATTTTCCTTGGCTGAGTCCGGATGGTTGTGAGGTAGAATTTCTGGGTGGTTGCACAGTTGGTCTCAGCCTGAAGGCAAGGGGTACAAACAACTTCGTACCCAGAAATATTTGCATCCATATGGGTGTTGTGTGAAAAGAATTGAATTTTGCTGGGATACCAGCAGGATGCCATTCTGGGTGTGGTCCCAAGAGTCCAGGAAAATCAGATGTGCATGACAAGGGCAATCCAAAACAATACAGGAGCGTTCCAAATTAAATAATTATGATAATAGCTATCAATAATTGACTATTTGCCATGAGTCCAGCTGTTACCCATTCACTTCATTGATATCTTTAAGTCAGCACATATTCTACATATCTGAATCTAAACATACTATTCCCATCACACAAGACTTGGGGTAACCCCCTCTCTTCTCTCCTCCCCCCCAGAAGTCCTCTTCCTCCACAAGGGGCAACATCATCTTTTCAAGTACTCTTTGGATTAGTAGCCAAGGGCTGCTTTAGTAAATTATCACAAAATTGGTTACTTAAAGCAACAGAAATTTATTTGACAGTTCTGGAGACCAGATATCCAAAATCAAGTTGTCAGAATGGACATACTTCCTTCCAAAGGCTCTGGGGAGAATCCTTGCCTCTTCCAATTTTTGCTGGCTCTTTGGGGCCACATCACTCCAATCCCATCTGTCCATTCACATCATCTCATCATCTCTATTGTGTATGTGTCTTCTCTTTGTTATTGAACCCACTGCCTGTCTGGATAATCCAGATGATATCGTTTCAAGATCCTCCACTTAATAATATCTGCAAAGACCTTTTTCTTATATAAAGTCACATTTAGGTTTTAGTGGCTAGCATGATGAATATATTTTTTTTTTTTCAGGAGCCACCATTAAACCCACTATACTTACTGTAGAAACCTGTGTGTCCTTGACACCTCTTGCTTCCTCCCCCCTCTTCATAAAGCCCATTCCTGATTTTGGTGGATTTTCTGCTCAGTGTCCCTCGATTTTCCCTGATTCTTTGTCCAAGCCACCAGAACTTCTTCCTTAACCATCTAACTGGTTTCCCTGCATCTACTTGGTAGGGACTAAATTGTGTCTCCTCCAGAATATATATATTAAATTGGCATCCCCACTGTGACTGTATTTAGAGTTAGATAAAGTTAAATGAGGTCCTAAGGGAGGGACCCTAATCTGATAGGATGGTGTCCAGCGATGTCTCTCTCTGCACATGCACATAGAAAGGTACTGAGAGGCCATCAAAAGCCAGGAAGAGTGACCTTACCAGGAGCCAGCCCTTCTGCTGGGACTTGCCATCTCCAGAACCGTGAGAAAATGCATCTTTGTTTCAGCCACCAAAGTCTGTGACGTTTTGTTATGGTGGAGGCAAGGAATATACATTATGAGCTTCCTCCCACCTAGTCTCGCACATAGCCAGGAACCTGTACAAGACACAAATCTTAAACTTCAAATCAACCCTCCCTCCCTTGCATAAGTCGATTTGGGCAATGTTCTGAGCCCCAGAGATGCAACCGTGAATGAAGTAGACACCTCCTGCCTGACAGTGCCATATGGTGTACAGTCCAGCCTGCCTGACCTCAGGCCTCTGATGTTCAAGACCTACCTTTGTAAAGTGGTTGTTATAGCCCAGCCTAGTCAGCCTCCACTTATTCCCTGCTCACCTTCCTTCCCCACCTCTTCCTATCCACAGCACCTGCACCTGCAGTTATATAGCCTTCTTCCTTCTCCCAAAACATGGCTCTCTGTCCTTGTAAAAAGCCTGGAGCACCTTGGCCCTTTGGCTTTACAGACTCCCCCTTTGCCTGCCTGGCTCATCTTTCCATGCTCAGCTTCCTCGAGCAACCTGGCTCCATGCTCCCAGCAGCTGACAAGTCTCCCTGGCAGCACTGATAACAATGGCAATTCAACAATGAATCATGCAATTTGTTACTCGGTGTCCGTGTAGCTCAGCAGACTGAAAGTCCCGTGAGGTCTATGCCTGGTTATGTTTCCCATTGCTTTCCCAAGGCTCAGCACGGTGGGGGCATAGCAGGCTCCTGTTAACCAGTGTTACAGGAGTGAGCTGAGGAACCACAGACAGCTCTCATGATGAGCATCTTACCTCCTGTAGAGATTCTTATTTCCAGTTTACAGATGTGAAAAGTAAGGTGCACTGTGGCTAGATCACTGGCCTGAGATCCCCCAGTTAGGGAGAGTTGGTACTGAAATAGGAATCCAGAGCTTCCTGATTTCAGAGATGAGACTCTTAACAGCCATGATTGCTTAAATGGTGGGAGAGAATTCTTAACAGAAAGGCAGAAGCATCCTAAGTAGAAATTCATTAAAGAATAATTTCCTTTATTAAAAAAATATTGCAATCAACAAAAGAATGAATAAATGATCTGTGGTATAATCATAAAATGGAAATGAATCAAAAAAGGGAATCATTGCATTGATGAATTGCAAAACCATTATGTGGAGTCAAGACAAATGCAGAGGACCGTGTGCTGTAGGAGTCTACTTATGTGAAATTCTAGAATAGATGGAAAGCATGAACATTAAATGAATGATTGCTTCTGAGGTGGGGGTGGGAACTGACTAGGGAGGGGCATGAGGGGACTCTCTGGGGTGATGGCAACATTCTGTATCTTGATGGAGGTTTCGTGACCCAGTTGTGTGTGTATTTGTCTTAGAATATGTATGAGATTTGATTATTTTTTGTAAACTTTGCTGTCTGCAAACTTTACCTCAAAAAGAGGAAACGCTTAAGCAAATATTGAAGTCTAGTTAATGATATACATGCTGAAATGTTCAGTGGCGAAGCGTAGTCATGTCTGCATCTTCCTTCAAAATGTATCAAAAAAAAAGATGGGTTGAGGATGGAGAGAGAGATGCACAGATGGATGGACACGAGATAAAGCAAGTAGAAAAAAATGTTAACTGTAGACTCTAGCTGATAGAGTAGGGGTGTTCCCTGTGCAATACTTCCTGCTTGACTCTATGTTTGATACTTGTCATTGTAAGATATTGAAAAAATAAGATGTAAGCTGAGAAAAGGTATATCGAAACTAGGTAATGTTGATCTTAGTCATATGCCAATCCAAAGATGTAGGAATAAAAAATGACTCATTTTACATCAGTTTCAAGGGCATGATAGGTGAGGAGCATATAGTCAAGGGCTGGGGAAGTTGTGAACCAGGTGGGGGTGAATCTCACCAGCACCTGGAAGAAGAGACAGCTGGTGGGATTCTCCCCAGTCTGAATGGCAGCGGTAGCCCTCATAACTTGTTCATCTCTGGTCCACCTGGAAACAATGACACTTTTCGTAAGAACTAAGCTCAGAGGCAGCCTAATGTGTTTTTGGAGAAATTACAATGAAAATGAAACACCACCTTGTATTTTGAACTGGCTCAAGCTGTTTTCTAGAACTGCATATTGACATTAATCATTTGGCAGTCAGTTCAAGTCTTACTCACGGGCCGAGGGAGTGAGAAGCCTGAATGACTGGAGTATGAGAAGTAGGATGACACCTGATACATCAAGTTCTGATCCTGTCCCTGCCACTCACTGGTGATGTGGCCCTGCGGGACCACAGAACCTCTCCTACCTTCAGTGTCCTTATCTGTAAAATAGAAACAATAATATTTAGCTGAAAGTATTGATATCAGGATTACATTATGACTTTATCAAGTTCAACCTTCACCTCCACCTGTGTCTGTGTTGACAGTTCTCAGGTCCATCCTGTTTCTCTTTGCTCCTTTTGACACAGTTGATCAGAACTTCCTCTTTAAATACTTGCTTTGCTCAGTCACAGGACACCACCTTCTCTTGGGTTGCTTCCAACCTCCATGGCTACTTTCTCTCAGCCCTTTGATGGACCTTCCTCATCTTCCTAACAGTTTGAATGACTCCAGGGCTCAATCATCAGTCTTTTTTTAACCTCCCTCTACCTACCTGCAACATGCAATTTTTTTACCTGTCCAAAACCAAAATCTCCACCTTCCTCTTCCCTCTCTCCTTTCCTCCTCCCCCTCTACCACCACCACCACCATGCCCAGTCCTCCTTTGAGTCTACAGTATAAATGGCACCACCAGTTCTTCTAGCCACTCAAGTCAAAGTCCTGGGAATCATCCTTGACTTATTTTTCTCTTCTATACTTAATTCAACAATAGCTCCTGTTGCTTCCACTTCTGAACTATATCCACAATGGACCAGTCCTCTCCACCCATGTGGTTAGCACTGACATTTCTCACCTGTTCATTTGCCTGCATTTCCTGCCTAACAGGAATCTCCCCTTGCACTCTTGCTCTCTACCTAAATTCTATTTTTCCCATAGTAGTCAGAACTATTCCTCTTTTTTTATATTTTAACAAACAAAAACAAAACACCCCTCATCTCAAAACTCTCCAGTGGGACCAGAATGAAGTCCCATGCCCATGTCCTTCCCCCAAGGCCTTGACCTCTCTGATTTGTCCTTCCTCTCTCATTCTATGCTGATCTACTGACTTCCTAGCTGCTCCTCCAACATACCTTTCCTGATGTTCTTTCCTCTGCTTCGACTCTTCTCTCTGTGTGGCTCCCTATATACTTCCCACTTCTTATAGAATTTATCTCGAATTGCACCCTGTGCTAACCACTGCGCTGCTCCATTGGAGATAGCAACCCCTCTTCACTTTGCTCCCTTTACTCTGGTCTATTTTTCTTCTTAGCAACTTCTCTTTGCTTGGTATTGTATATTTATTTGCTCATCTTAAAATTATCTATCTCTTCCCACTTGAATGTGAGAATGCAGTCTTTATGTACTTTATCCATCAGTGTGCCCTTGTGACTTAAAACATCCTGGCGGAGTAGCTTGCCAATGAAGATTTAGGATTTTCCAAAGGAAAATGCACCCACAACATGATTTTTGTTACCATAATGATAGTCCTTCATGAAGAAAAGGGACAAGATTAGAGAGGAGGGGACCAGAAGTTGGAATGTGAGTGGAAAAAAAAACCTAATCTCAATCCCTTAGGCAATTTCATCACAGTTATGAGTCAGAGGTTATTTTGTTGACTTGGAAATTAGAGTGTGAAGTCACCTAGAATTTACTGCCCCCATTTCCTGGTAACTAGTTCTGTCCTCCTGCCTAACCTTTCTTGACCTGTCTCCTGATTCCTCATTTCTGCCTGGGGAGCATTTCTTTGAAGAGATACTAACCTGCCATCACCAATGATTACACTGCTGAACACAGAGACTTACAGGACCGGGTCACCGCACATTTCGACAGAATTGGCTAAGAGACTTTTATCAGAAGTCCACTGGGCATGCTCTGTAATTAGTTGAGCTTGGATATTGGCCCCTCTTATCTCTGCAGACAAATAGATATAGCCCTTTGTAGCACCTGCGGGAAGTGAAGCCTTTGATCTCTGTGGGGAGACCTGATTTAGACTTTTCTTAATAATTGGATTATGTGCTGTGCACATGTGCTTTTAAGACATCACAGTCTATGGAAAGAAGCAGGGTTTATTTATCAGAAAGGAGATTTTAAGTTCTGCAATCATACAACAAATATTGAATACCTACTTGGTGATAATGGAATAATTGTGTTCAGTGAAGTCCAAACACTTGATAGAAAGTAGCAAGACAAAAAAAGGATTGAGAAACACACAACAGGGCTATTTCCTCTCAGTCTCTCTCTCTCTCTTTCTTACTCTCTCTTCCCCTTTCTCTACCCCCACCCATATTTGAGAAAGAGTAGTCCCAAGAGTTAAAACTTATGACTGCATTGGGTGTCCCATTCTTTGCATCTTTACCTAGCTGGTGAGCAGAGAGCTAGGTGCAGACTAAGATTGCTCCTTCCTTTGTTGTAGTTTCTTTTCCTTTATTAGCATCTAACCTATCAGAATAGAAGGTAATTTTCCAGAGAGGCATTAGCAGCAGCCTGACTCAACTACCAAGCAGCATCCAGAGAAGGGCAAGACAGTTTGGCCCCCTTGTAGGTTACAGATGATTCCCCTGCAATCCAGGAGATGGTATGACTTGCTAGATCACAGACTGAGTTGGTAGGGAGACTCCTAGAAGCCTACAGTCCAGAGTTTCAGCTTCCATCCCTCTGCCCATATACATACACTTTGGAGATTTTCCATGGGGGCAGAAGGCAGGAGCAATTCTCCAGGTATCACTGCATAATGGGGTGCAAAGTGGGCACAGAAGGGAATTGGGTGGCTGTGACTCTGGGACTCCATGGGTGGCTGTGACTCTGGGGACTCCATCTATCAGAGAGTTTCCCTCCAGGTTTGTACAATGGATCTGTGAAATATATTAAGTAAAAAAAGAAGTTTGAAAGACTACAGATTGAGAGTACATTTGAAAGAGTAATCCATACAGAAAGACTGAAAAATGTGTTTCTTAAGAACACAGATTCTGGAACTAGACTGCATGGGTTCAAATCCCAGCACATTTCTTTATAAGTATTTGAAAAATAGTAGTTGCTCTTCACTCTGACTTGGGGGCACCAAAGAAGCAGCAGTGCTACCTGCTAGTCAAGTGAGGTCAGAGTTCCCTTTCACAACTAGTTCTCTCAGCCTAGCAACTTTGTACCTTAATACTGATGCTCAGTCAAATTTATAAAGATATTTTTATTTAGTTAGTTAGCCCCTTTGGTTGGAAGACAAAATACTCTGAAAGACAAGAAACAAGTAAAATGCGAGGAAGAGAGGAGAGGTAACTGCTGGTATGCCTCAGGCAGAAAGAAAAGATTAAAAATCCCAGACTATAACCAAGATTGGTTCTCGGACCCAGGGTCCAGTGTGGCATTATTCCCAGAGCCTGGGACCACTTTTGCTGCTGTGTCTTTTTCAGTAATGTTTGCAGACATTTTGGCAGTAACATTCCATCATTAACACAACTCAGTGACTTCAATGTTCATGCTTTGGCCGGTTTCCCACCCCAATGCTCTGTGTTTCTTCCATATCATTGTAATCTCTGGGTCACTCAGCCTCTCTCCACCTTTCTGTTCTCTCATTATTGTTAGCATCATCACCATGATCAAATTTGCAGGAGAAAACATTGGAATGGTCCAGCTCCTCTTATTGCACAAGGTCATACCCTAAGTGGCTTGCCAGCCTTGGATTGGCTGCTCTAGGTCACCTGACCAACCTTGTCCAATGAGCTTTGGCAGAGTGGGGATGTTGGGGGGATGGGAGGGTGACCTGGAACCCAGCTTGTTACCATATCAATCAGCAGGGATGTGGGTGGGGCTATTCTCTGTTATTCTCAGTCTTGGGGCTTGGGTGGCAGTGGATGCACCCCCAACTCTAGCCATCCTGTTCTAGCCACAGGGATGAATTTAGAAAAAAGCATGTGCCTCAGTTTAGGCAGAGAGAGATGAGAGTGACCTCCTGCTTCAGGAAAATAAGCTGCAGTCACTGCAAGTGACCTGCTATCTCATGTGGTGTGAGGACAGGAGGTCCAGTCTGCCAGAGGTGGGCAGCACAAGTTGCCTAAGGATGGCACTGAAGCCACACCAGACAGGAGCAAGAAAGACTTAAAGACAGTTTAATTAGGTGCTGGGTGACATGATTTAAGTTGCTGAATCAAGTCTCATTTGAAACTAGAACTGTGAATTTTTAGTGACTATATTCCTTTTTTGCTATAGCCAGTTTTAATTGGATACTTAATTGGGAACTTTAATTGGGTTAAAAGAATTAAAGAAAAGAATCCTGACTGACATGCCATCTCACCAGTGAACATTTATGGAGTGACTGCCACGTGCTAGGTGCTCTACCCAGCTGGTTGTGTTGGGTGCTACCCACACCAAGGCTAAAACTCATTGGGAAAGGCAGACAATCACATAAGCCCCTGAACTCGTACACGGTCATCATATTAAAAAAAAAAAACAAAAAACCCGCACAGTGTTATGGCTATGCCATGGCCGGCTGCATTTCAAAAGAGTGGCATTTTACAGATCTTTATTGGGCCTATGCACAGGAAAAAATACATAGAACACTATGCTCTCTGGATGCCAGGGTGATCTGTTCTTTCATGCTTTGTCTTATTTCTGCAGTGCACCTTAATCATTCTAATAATTCAGAGGGGAAATGCTATTAAAATCAAAATGATATGCATGATAAGCATTATGCTGGGAGAGATTCAAATGCTGTTAGGAGCACTTAGCAAGGCAGCTGCGAAACTGTGCAGGGAACAGCAGAGAAGGGTCTCTTGTGCAGAGACCATCCGGCCTCACCTGCCCACCCTTTGCCAGGTCCTGGGAGTGTGAGCTGATCCAGGAAGTCAGCCCCAGACCCCTCCTGCAGGCTGTCTGGGACGTGGGTCCCCTGGTCTGACCAGAAAGGGCATGTCTGCCGCTCTCTTCTGCCATGCTGATGGGGAACTGGTTACTGGAAACAGTCTTTCGACGCAGGCTCCAGAAACTGAACATTAAGAAACCATTACAAATAGAGTAATTGTTCAGGATAAGCATTAATGTCCTATTAAAAAGAGGCAGCTGCTATGGCTGTAACCTCTATTCAGCAATGTTTCCTGACAACCATGTTAATGTGATTTGAGCTAATTCCATCCAAGAAGCCTGGGGGCCCAGTCTAGAGCTGGCTTAGGCTGCTGCCTTCGTCTCTGCAGAAGCACAAGAATTCCTCATTCCTTTTCATGGCAGGGGTGTTCTGGAGGTCCAGGTGGCTTCTGTCAATTAGCAAACTGCTGTTGATTGTCCACTCTTGTGCTTGACCTTGTACCAGGTGCTGAGTAGTGGGGATGGGAGGGGAGCAGCACTTAGTTGTGTCTGCCATTAAGTGCATTTGAGGAATTTGGCATTTATCCAAGAACTGTGCTAGAAAATGAAAAACCTAAGAAGAGTATAATATGGAATGTACCTCATTAATTTATCCTTTCTGGGTGTTGGGGGTACAGCTCTGGTCCTCACTCTCCTGGAGTTTATATGCTAATGAGCCAGACATTGAATAAGCACATGCACAGTCACTTTAACTGTGATGGTAATGTGTGTGATGGAGCGTACTGGGTCCCCTCAGAGAATGTGAGGGGGACTGGGAACAGACTTTGCATGCAGGGGGTCCAGAAAAATTCTCAGAGGAAGAGAACTGAAGAAACAGTATGAACAGCAAAGGGGAGGAAGACCCCGCAGGCAGAGGAAAGAATCAGTACTGTTTGGACCCTGAGGGCCAACTGGGAAGGTGGTCCCTGCTTGCCATGGTGTGTGGTATGGTGGCCACCCCTAAAACTGGTTGTTTGGGGGTCTACTCCTTCCTCCCCCTCCTCTAGTTCTGTGTCCTCAGATGAGTTACTCGAATGTTGTTGAGAATCCACCATGCAGTGATCTCTCTGGGTCTCAGCTCCTCAATGGAAAATACTGAAAAATTAATAAGGTTCCTTCTAGTACTGAAATCCTATGATTATGCTCATTCCGTATTCTGGGTCCTCGGTGTGGGCAGGGGTGAGATGGGGCTGGTCTGGAGGGCACAGAATTAAGTGAGGGGAATGTAGGATGACCCAGGAGTGGGTTCTGTGCCTTCCAGTCCCTGAGGTCGCACCACCCCAGCCCTGCAGTGAGCTTCTCTTTCCACCTCTCACCCTTGCAGTCCCACTGGTGGTGCCAGGATGCATTAGAACTGCAGTCAACCCAGTGCTTTCCTGCTGCTCCTTGGACTTGGGACACAATTGCACTCTGTCATTTATGAATGAGAGGATGAGTGAACACTGTGAGTACACCAGACCCCTATTCAGGAACAAAGAACTTACTCCCTCCCCGTATCTGCTCCCTGCTAGGGAGCACAGTCAGAGTTGGTCCTCAGCTGTCAGGCCTCAGTTGCTTCAGCTGAAAGAAAAACCTTTTTGAGGTTGCACTTTTCTTTCTTTTTTTTTTTTTTTAATTAATAAATTTTATTTTTATATTCCCCATACAATTGCAATCCCCCCATTCTGACCCCAATCCCTCCCCTCCCGCCCCCCACCCCCCAAAAAGTGTCTCTGGTTCATAGTTTTTGTTGATTTTGATTTTCACTTTCTTATAGTTATTCATTTTCCTGGTCCCTTATTTAAGTTTTCTAGATCCCTGCTATGAGTGAGACCATCCGGTATTTTTCTTTTTCTTTTTGGCTTATTTCACTGAGCATGATCCCTTCCAGCGTCATCCATGTTGCTGCAAATTGCATGTGTTTATCTTTTTTGAATGCTGAGTAATATTCCATGGTATATATGTACCACATCTTCTTGATCCAGTCATCTATTTTTGGGCATTTGGGCTGTTTCCAAAGCTTAGCTATTGTAAACAGTGCTGCTATAAACATAGGTTGCACTTTTCTCCAGGAGCAACCTGTGATCAGTGACAGTCTGTGATGCAAGCTAGGATGTTAGGGTCTGGCTCCATCTACCCCATTTGAGCAACTCCACAGGGCAGGTCAGCTCCAAACCGAGGCCTTTGTGGGGACTGTGTTGCTGCTTCCAGCCCGTCCCTTCCTGTGAGTCCTCCCTAATGTATGTCCTACCATGGAACCTGTCTCTGGATCTGCTTCCCAGGGGCTGCCCTGTGACAGTGCCCTCAGGCCAGTCCCTTCAAAACCTAAGCGCTTCTCCAAGTCTGGAGAGGTACTTGAGTTTCCCCCTCAATTTCCTCATCTGTAAAATGGGAATAATAACAACCACACCTTGGGCTGTTGTGAGGAAAGAACTAATGGTTACAAGTTTCTGGAGTTGGGATAATTTATAAAGCTTTATATTTGTGTCCTGTCCCATCTTTGGTGCAATATTTGTAAGGAATGAGAGATTCTCTGTTCTAAGAACTACTTTATCTCTGGGTTACAGCAGGTTTTTCACTTCAGGGGGTCAGATAAACATTCCCAAGCATTGTGGAGCTGTATCCCAGGTTTTGTCAGAGACATAGGAACTTGAGACAGGATGAGGATGGCCAGAAAGAATGTTTCTCTGAGTTTGGAGAGGCACTTAGGTTTTATTTTTATGTGAGTGGGGTTCTTCTGCCTGTCTTCTCTCCAGCCTGTATATGAGGCTGAGGTTGGAGCTCCACTCCCTGCATGTCCACCACTGAATCTGCCTGGACAATCGTTGTGCCTGACTGGACAATCTCTTCTTGGCACGAGGACTGGAATTGTGATGGATTTTGTGTCAGATGGCGGCCTTGGCACACACACGGACCTGGGGCACCCTCATCCCTGTTATCCTGACATCTGTGTCTTCTTTACCCTTGGGATTCTTGGATGAAGCCACTTAGCTTCCACACCTGGCTGAGGCTGAATTTTTCACTCCTTGATTAATAGGAATGCCATTCCAGATTCTTGAATTTCTATGCTTGCTGAGTAATTCACACCCTCTGCTCTAGCATGGCTCCTGCCACAAAGTAGATGCTCAATAAATATTCCCTTCTCCTCTTCTCTACCTTAGCCCCCTCCCTGGCCCATGTTCTCTGTGGCAATAAGAGTGGTTTATATAAGCATAGCAAGAGATACAAAATGATGCCTACCATAAGTTCCTAGATACATATGCCTACAATTTAGCTGGTACTCAACTGCCAGTTGCATCAGGGTTATCTCAACCTCATCAGAGTTGACATTTGGTCTTCGTTAATTTTTGTGGTGGGACTATCCTGTGCTTTTGGGGGGTGTTTAAGTAGCATCCCTGGCTTCTACTGACTAAATACCAGTAGCAAACTCTAGTCATGACCATCAAAACTGTCCCTAGACAAGGCTAAATGTTCCCATGGAGGGCAGGGGAGGGGTGGTAAAAATTATTCCAGTTTGAAATTCACTGAATGCAGTGATTCTGCAAATAGGAAAGGCATGCCTCCCTCCCTTCAGGGATTTCACAGCAAGGAATGCCACCCAACACCTCCTGGCTTCTCCGAGCTTGTTACTACCTCCACCATCATCTCCCCTCCTTGGATGGGCCAGAGTACCCCTTGCTGCCTCTATGGAAATAGAGGAGGGACTGGCAACTCATTGCTTTTCAGGAGAACCTGGGCATAGAACTTTACCAGGCCCTAGAAAAAGCTTTCAGTGGGTTCAGTTGAAGATCCAGGTGAAGTTGAATCTGGTCCCATAATTATTCCCAGAGCCAGGTGCAGGCGCAGGCTTCTGACCCCTGGTCTGAGTGTCTTCCTTCCCTGGAAGTTGAGTGAGGTGGTTCCCTGGCAACAGCACAGGCCTGGGGCAGCCCTTGGGGAGCATAGGCTGTGGACAATGAGCAGTGGAAACAAAGGGGCTGGCTGTGCTCCCTGTGGGCATTGTCTTTGTCTGTCCTGGGCAGCTTCTGCCTGTCCAACCTCCACCAGGCTCTCCTCACTAGGGGCAGCAGCCTGGCCTCTGCTCTCCCCACCGAGGTCACCAATCATAACTCTGGTTGCAAAGAACCTGAGGAAGGTCCCTGAGGAGATGTCTTATGCCCGAGTCTCCCCTCTGGATGCGCTCCATGGATGCTAATTCATTCATTCATTCATTCATTCATTCATTCATTCACTCACTCATTTAATATGTACGTTTTGTGCCCCCTCTGTGTGTATTTATCAACTACTTATCGTCTTTGGAAATACTGCTAGTACTTTCAATTTCTAGGGGTAACTTTATTAATATATATTTATTTTGTTTTGTAATTAGGTAAAAGCTACATGATTTCAAAGTCAACCAAGTATGTTTAAAGCATTCTAGCTTTTCTTTATCCTCTTTTTCCTCTCTTTCTCTAACTTTACCAATTTTATGATTTATCCATTCATTGATAAGATCTATCTTATAATTTTATCCTTTATGGAGCAAATATGTGCTTTTAACTGTATTCCTGCTTGTCTTGGATAAGTGGTAGTATATTTTATACAACTGTGGTCTCCTTGATTTCCCCCTCACATCCCGGAAATCACCCTGTCATATATAAAACTTGCCTTATCCTCCTGATCCGTGGTGTACTCTATACTGTTTAGATTGTATCCAGTCTTTTGTTATTAAAAATAGTGCCAACAGAGTATATTGTCACAAAGGGTTAATGAGAGTCTAAAAATAGAGAAGACCAATAAGTTAAACCAATAATCGCTCAGAGATGAAGCCGTGCTTTATAGAAAAAGAAATGCAAATGAGTCTTAGCCATATGAAAATATGCTCACCTTTGCTCTTAATAGTAAGAGAAATGCAAATTCTTATTATCTAGTCTCAGCTATCTGATTAGTAAAAATTCAAAAATTTGACAATGTATTCTGTTGGCACTATTTTTAATATCATCCGTGGGCTTCAGCTGACACAGGAGTTTGGACTTTTCTCCCCAGGGGCTGGCCAGGGGTGGGGGGCAGTGGAGATGGCAGCTTACCACTTCTCTCCTAAGCTCAAAGCCACCCATTAAAGAAACCATCCTCTGCTTAAGCAATCCCCCATTGCCCAGAGAGCAAATGGTATTTGCGTTGTTTCCTCTCCTAATGTGCCTGTACATATTCCTTTTCCAGTTCGTTTAGGCCCCAACAAGGGGGGATGTTTGTACTGACATTATCTAGGCATGGGGGTGGGAGGGGCTTGGCAGAAGCCTTTCTAGAAAATCACACATTCACCTCCCCTTGGGCTGGGAAGCTGTGGGCAGCGAGGGGATCCTTCCAAAGGCAGGAAAAAGGTGTTTGAAGAGGTGTGAACAACAGTGAAGCTTGTCTTCCTTAACCATTGAGCAAACACATTTTAATTAAATTGCAAAGATAAAATCTCTGATTCACTCTTGAAATCCAGCAGAATGTACGCCAGGAAGGAAAATGTACCCAGGGAGAACAGCCAAGGAAGGGGTGTTTTATAGTTTCTAACATCAGCAGGGAAGGGAGGGGCAGTGCTGGAGTGGCGATTTTCGGGTCCCCTGCTAAGGCTTTCACTGAGAAAAGGCTTAGAAAAGAATCCTCACCTTACAGGGTTATGTTTACTTGAAACTTGGAATAAATTGTTTGTCTCAGTTGGCTGATCTTCCCTCTAAAGGAGAAATTACAGGAATTAAGATGTGAATGGGGTTGGGAAGCCACTGAATGGAGCAGGATGTTGGAGATACTACGGTCGCTGCCATTAGTGGACGGCTGTCAGTCCTTCTACTGCATTCAGTCAGCCCCTGTGGTGAAAGCCCCTCCGAGACCCCTTCCTGATTGTTGGTTGCCTACGTGCTCCCAGCCAAGGGCATGAAGTCCTTGCAGAGGAGTTTGAGTTTGAGCCTTGTCTTTGCCCTGTTCTTGCTGTGTGACCTTGGTCAAGTTCCTTAGCCTCTCTGAGCCTCAGGTTCCTCCTCCATAAAATAGAGATGATAGCCAACCCTGCTGTTTAGGGTTTCTGCAAGGAGTAAATAAGACTGTCCATGATGTCTTTCTTCCCCTTCCTCCTCCTCCATCTGGGGACCTTTCTCCCAGAACTTTCTGAGACATGAGGAGGTATACACTTGCTGACTCTTCTCCCTGATCTGCTCATGGCCTTCTGTTGTTACACCTCTGTCCACTGTTGGCTTGCTGTATGGTCTTATTTCTTCATGTTCCTGCCTCTCATGTTGGAAGTCTCACAGTCCCTGCAGAACCATTAGCACATCAGGACCTCCCTTAGGCTGAGACTGCTTTGCAAACTGTAAAGGGTTTCCAACCACCCTTAGGCGTCATCACCCATGGGAGCTCTTGTCTTAGCAAAGTCCCTCCTCTTAGCAAAGAAGAGAAGTGTGCTCAGGTCCAGCCTGCAGAAAGAGGCAAAGACACAAAGAAAGGAAGAGGAGTCCCAGGTGGCCACTTGCTGAGTCCATCCCTCTCACAGCCCAACTGTGCGCTACCTGGTTGGATGTAAGCCAAGATCCTCTTACTCATTCCTGCATGATTCCCTGCAGTTTGAAGCTAAAATGTCATTAAACTCCCTGATGACTGGACATGGGTGCTTTGTTGGCCTCACCCAGCCAGCCCCTGTGGCCTTTGTCTCCCCAGCTTGGGGAGCTGGTTCTCATCACCAACCATCTCTGTGACTTTACACCACATACCTATTATTTTCACAGTCTCCTGATGTTCTTATCTATAAAGTGGGATGGTGGAGAATCAAATGAAATAATGGGTATAAATTGCTTCCTGTTGATCCCTACTCACGTGTGCTCAACCTTGGCTGTCCATTAGAATCATGGGGGTGTTGAAGTCTAGTGTTGCTCTCTGCAGCTCCTTCCACCTCTTTGTGACTCAGTTGGTATATTTTAAAAAACTCCTCAGGTGACTGATCGGTTGAACCAGGGCTAAGAACCACTGTGGGCTGCCTGACCCACAACAGTGTCTCCCTGTTCTGACTGTTGTCGCCATGTCCAGCTTCACCCCTATTGCAAGTCCTTCCCCCTCTTAGCAATGTGCTGGATATCTTGCAGTTCCCCAAAGGGAATAGGCTTTCTGTGCTCTCTTTACCATGGGACACCCTGTTCTCCATTCTAAGAACTCTCATGCCACCTTCCTGATCTGGCCATCTCCTCCTCCCACGGAGCCCCAGTTCTTCCCAGGAACATTTCCTGACCTCCTAGTCTGGGATCGGCACTCTCCACATCCCTACCAGCCCCACTTGCTCCTGCCTGGATGTTATCTCTATGTATCATAGGATATATGTCTTAGTGCATGGGGTGGGAGGCCTTGCTCAGAGCTCCTAGCTCTGGCCACCCTGCTTTCCTTTCTTTTTTTTTTATTTTTTTTATTTTTTTTATTTTTTTTTTATAGAGGCATGTTTTATTTATTTATTTTATTTGTTTGTTTGTTTTGTTTTTACATGCACTGGGTACAGTCAGAAGCGCGGGAGGGTGAGAGAATTCACCAGAGCCAGAGCGGGGAGCAGAGCAGGCAGAAGGACCGAAGTACACTGCTGAGGGGAGCAGCGGGCGGCAGGAGAGGTCCGCGCGCCATGTGGGACCCTCCTCCGGTGGCCGGGGAGCAGCCGGGGATCGAACCGGCGCCGCAGAGGCCGCGGGCAGGTTCGCAACCCAGCGCTCAACCGCTGCGCCACCGGGGAGGCCCAACCCTGCTTTCCTTTCTTCTTCGCCTTTCTGGATCAATTTTCCCCAGTGGTTCTCAAGCTTTAAAATTAGTCCAAAGCAATCGCCTGGAGGATTGCCCACCCTCCACCCCCGTGCTTTATTGAGGTATAATGTACAATTAAAAATTGCATGTATTTAAGATGTACCACTGCTGATTTGACAGATATATATATATCGATATATATATGGTGACATGATCACCCCATGTCAAAGTAAGCTAATTACTTACATTGTCTCATACAGTTACACATAGTCACCATTTTCTTCTTCTTTTTGAGGTGAAACTACTTAAATCTACTTTCTTGGCAATTTTAAATATGTAATTCAGTACTGTTAGCTGTAAGGCACATTATACATTAGATCTCCAGCATTTGTAAAGGGTTACTATCCAAAAAATATCAAAGGAACTCATACAATTCAGTAGCAAAAATTCAGTAGCCCCAAATGACTTGATTTTAAAATGGGCAAAGGACTTGAATGGGCATTTCTCCAAAGAAGACATACAAATGGCCGACAGGTGTATGAAAGGAAAGGCTTGAGCATGATTCTGATGGGGAAATACAAATCCAAAGCACAATGAGACCACACCTCACATCTGAGGATGACCACTATGGGAAAGAGGAAAATAACAGGCATCAGGGAGGACACGGAAAAGATGGAAGGCTGGTTAAATACGGTCATGCAGATTTAATGATGGGGGTGCATTCTGATCAAGGCCTTGTTCGGTGATTCCATCATGGTGGGACCCTCATGCCCAACTGTACAAACCTACGTGGGTCCTTACCACACACCCAGGCCATGAAGAAGGGCCTTTTGGGACTACCATCAAGTCATCTCTGTGGTCCAAAGCATTATGAATCTGCACATGACGACTGTACAGATGACGGGACCCCGCCCCAGTTTCTGATTCCATAGGCAAGGGTGTGGGGGTTGAGAATGTGCATATCGAACCCTTCCCCAGGTGATAGTGATCACACTTGGAGACGCAGCTGCTTTAGAGACGCAGCTGCTTTTTTTGGAGACGCAGCTGCTTTTCTTGACCTGGCGCCACTGCCATCATCCTGGACTAGATAGTCTTTGTGTTGAGCTGGGTGGGGGACACCATCCTATGTGCTTTAGGATGTTTAGCAGCATCACGGGCCTTCACTCACCAAGTGCCTGCTGACATTGTGACAACCACAAGTCTCCAGGTGTTGCCAGTGTTCCTGGTGTACAGTCACCGTGGTTGCAAACCAATGCTTTAGGACTTTTTGTCCTGAGAATGGAGGTTAGGTGGATTCTTTGATGGTCTTGGCAGGTCCACTTCAGGTGGACCTATGTTCCAGCTCCTGACCTGTTATTATCAACAAGGGCTGGTGGAAACACAGTTCTACCTGTTTATCGACTCATGTATGCTGCTTTCTTGTTACAATGGCAGAGTTGAGTAGTTGTGACTCACCATCTGGTTTGCACAATTGAAATAGTTTACTCTCCGCCCCTTTGTCAACCTCTGTTTTAACCTGAAGGGGTCTGGTAGACTGTGAGGAGGTAAAAGGACCCTGGCCTGCCCCTCCCTCCAGATATTAAAGAGGATGGGTGGAAGGCAAGGAGGGGCTTCTGGGCAAAGAAGCCTGTGGTCCATGTCCTCCAGGCTTCAGCTGGATAAGTTGGGGATCTATGAATTGGGAGAGGGAAGGATGATTCCTACCTTGAGCTGGATAAGGGAGGGCTCCTGCCCTGAGCTGGGTGAGGGAGGACTCGTGCTCTGAACCAGGGTTTCCTGTATCTGCCAGTGAGGCATTGAGGCTGGGCAGACTAGAGGACAGGCTGGGGATTTTCCACTGATGCTGGGTTCATGACCAATCTGTGCTCACCTCACATTGACCAGATTTGGCCTCTTCTAATCTACTGGGTAAACAAGAGCTCTGCACGCAGCTCCACAGCCAGAACCAAGATGGCAGATTATGGGATCAACAGGCCAAACTGCTGTGTGCACACAGCATTCAGGTCTGATGCTTCTGTGAGAAAGGGGGCACTGGGGCCACTTGGCGGGAGCAGATACCCCTCATTCATTGACTTGACATTTGTGGAGCACCTGCTTCATGGGAGGTACTATCTTTAGGATCTGATAGCTTTATGGGAAGACAATCAAGGAAGATGATTACCCTGGGAGAGCACAGGGGTGATAGGAGCACAAGAGGCACCACAACCACTCCTGGGGTGGGGTCAGAGGGGCTCTGAGAAGATACAGGTACCTATTTGTGACCTTTGAGTCCGCTCTGGCCCCTACTTCAAATAGGCTGCTTTCAGCGTCCTCAGGTCTGTACCCTCATCTCCACATCCCCTTGCGCTGACCCCCATGGGGGAGGACCTTGACTTCTGTTTCTCTTACACAGACCAGGGGGGTGCCAGCTGCTTGCAGCCACAGTCTTGCAGGCCAGCTGAGTTGCAGCTCTGTGACTGTCTCATACCAGTCATGCCTCCTCCTCCTGTATCCTGGCACTTCTCCATCCAAATCCACCTCAGATTTTTCCAGGCCATCACAGGTGCTCCTTCATCTTTAAAGGCTGGTTGTAGTGGTACAGCTTGGGGGTTGTTCTGTTTACTGTTTTGTGTGAGTGGTTTCGGGACCAAGTAGCACTCACCTCCCCCTTCTTTGAGGGCTAACCTAGCACTGTGCCCCTGGAGCTTCTCAACAAGAGCTTCCTCCTAGTAGTATCCTAACACAGACAGACGAGGAGGCCCAAGTGCATCGAGGTGTTGCCCAGTATGGCTGTTTACATCTGACCAGCACTTAACAGCTTGTAGAGCACCTTGAACTTTTACCTCATGAATCCCATGCACTTGTGAGGTCAGGATTCTTTGGTAGTGAGCAACAGATGATGGCTTTTGGTCAATTGAATCAAAAGGCAGGTGTGGGAGAGGCAGTAGGCAGTTCACAGATTAGGTGGGAAACTGAGGGCCTAACTCAAAAAGGATCCATCAAGGCAGGAATGAGGCTCTTCAGGTGACTCCACAGAATCATTCAGTCCTGCGTCCCTCTGCTCAAGGCTCCAACTCCTTAGACAGTGCCTGATGGGCTTATTTAGGGCAGAGTCCCCACATTTCAGGTGTGATGAAAGCGCCCCTGAGGCTCCACAGGCATTGTTGACTCAACATCTAGCCCTCAGCTCATTCTCTCCACTTGTTCTGCTTCCCCCACAGCCCAGTCTGCCCTGACTCCTGCTCCCCAGCTTAGGTAACAGCACATCATCACCCTTGTCCTCCACACTGGGAATGGGGGCCTTCCTCTTCTCCAGGCTCCCTACTAGTTGGTTCTGACTTGACCTATTTTGTCTGTAGCTCTCTTCTCCATCCCTGTGAGCATGCTCGAGTTCTAGCCCTCTCCTCTGGGTGGCTGTGGTCTTCTCCTAAAGGGTCTCTCTCCCATGCTGGCCTGCTCCCAACCAGCCTGAGGGATCTTGATAGGCTGCAGATCTGATCATACCATTCCCCTCCTTAAAAAACTTCAAACAGCATCTTTCTGCCCATAGCCATGCCTTTCAAACTTCCATGACCTAACCTGCAGTAAGAAATTTATTTTACATCGCACTGACTTCACAATACACTTATTTTTATTATTGAAGCAAAATCTCCAAGAATCGATACTTACCCGAGTTTCTATTCTTTCATCACTTTTAAAAACTTCTGGCCAAGACCCACTAAACTGATTTCACAATCTACTCATGAGTCATGATCTGTTTGAAAAACATTAGTTGAAAGGATAAGGCCAAAGTCTCCTGGAGTGGCATCAAAGCCTCCTTCTCTCCCCAGCCCCAATCCACCTCCCAGTCTCACCACTACCCCTGCTCCAACTTCTTGTCAGCCCATCTCTTTGTGTTCCTTTGTGTGTCCTGCATGGGGCCTCCCCTTGAGCTGTTGCTCACCTCATTCCCTCTACCCAGACTGTCCTCCTTCCTCATGTCCCCTCTTCTCTCGTACTTGAAGACTAAGTTCACCTCCAGGGGTTAGGTCAGAGGGCCTTTGTACCCTCAGAGCACCTCGGGGATGGCACTGGCTTCTGTTCAGGTGTCTACATCGGTTCAGGGACCCTGCCTCAGATCCTGTGTATCCAAGACCCCATCAGTCTTTATTTATTTTTTTATTTTATACAAGAGCTGGGATATAGGCCAGAGCTATGGGAGGGTGAGAGGATTCACCAGAGACAGAGTGGGGAACAGAACAGGCAGACTGACGAAATACACTGGCGAGGGTTGCAGCGGGCGAGACAGGAGAGGTCTGACGCGCCATGTGGGATTCTCCCTGGCTGTCTGGGAATCGAACTGGTGCAGCAGAGGCTGCAGACATCTTCACAGCACTGCGCTCAACCCGCTACACCACCGGGGAGGCCCCCTATCAGTCTTTATTAAGGTGGTAGGCAAGTCTGCATTTTTACTTAACTACCCCACTGATCCTTATGCACATTGTGTTTATGGTTGACATTGATCAGACCCATCAGCAACTCCAATAGGCTGTGCTGTTCACTCATGTACATTCCAGTAAAAGCTGAGACCTCCTTCCTGTGTTTGCAGAATTCCCTGCCATATTGTCTTATTGGGAGACAAAGCCCATTTCCCCACAGAAGCTATAAGGAGTAGGTACTGTACTTCCAGTCCCCAGCCCTATGGCTTTGTCTTCAGCCAAGCAGTCTCACCTGGGACTTAGAATCAAGACCTAAGGACCCAAGAAACAGGCACAGGGGAGAACGCTGTTGCTGGAGATGGAGCAAGCTGAGGGATGTGTGCTCACGAGACAGGAGCCACACGACTGGCTCTGGCATGATTTCAGTCAAGCTTCCTCTTAAGTTGCCATTTTCAGAAGCAGACTCTGCAGTGGCCATTCTGGACTCACTTGATGACCTGTCAATGAACTACTTTATCTCTTTAAACCAACCAGAGCTGACTTCCTTTGCCTCTCACTTGTATAAACCTTCAAAGCTGCATTTCCAACTTTCATCTGCATTTCTCTCAAGTCTACCCTAACACCCCTCCTGAGCACTTAGTAGCCAGCCATGACCTTGGACTTCTTTCCTATCAGTGAGGCCTGGTGTTGGTCAAGAAAAGGCTTGTGTTTCTTCCTTAGAAGGACAGGGCTAATCCCCACGTGACTCAGTGATGACTGTGGCTAAGGGTGTGATAAGTAAGCAGTCATGTGGGGCAGGAGAGTGCTGCTCCCAGAGCAGGGATAATGGATTCAGGCTTTCAATATTCCCAAACAAAGCACAGAAAAGCAGCAATTAGAATGTTCTCAGACTTTGGCTTGCTAACTAAGTGTATCCAATTGTCCTCTGGGGACAGGAATTCTTGTGGAGAAAACATGTTTTCTCTTCACTGGTGATCATCTCTCCACTTCTAACGACCCCAAGCCAACCAGCTGAGATCAGTGACTAAGACTTTGGGTTCCAGAAGACAAAAAACAGCCAGTTGGCCAGGAAGGCTCCTGGGCCCCTGCAGACCTCCAGGCTGCCTCATGCTTGGGGTGATGGTGGGGATGGTGAGATGATAACACATCAGCTGTTCCGGTCAGCCTCTGGCAAGAAATGGGAAGCACCCACCAATGGTGCCCTAGGAGTTATTTTATTTTATTTTTTTAAATAATAAATTTTATTGTTATATTCCCCATACAATTGCAGCCCCCCATTCTGACCCCAATCCCTCCCCTCCCGCCCCCGCCCCCCTAAAAGTGTCTCTGGTTCATAGTTTTTTGTTGATTTTGATTTTCACTTTCTTATAGTTATTCATTTTCCTGGTCCCTTATTTAAGTTTTCTAGATTCCTGTTATGAGTGAGACCATCCGGTATTTTTCTTTTTCTTTTTGGCTTATTTCGCTGAGCATGATCCCTTCCAGCGCCATCCATGTTGCTGCAAATTGCATGTGTTTATCTTTTTTGAATGCTGAGTAATATTCCATGGTATATATGTACCACATCTTCTTGATCCAGTCATCTGTTTTTGGGCATTTGGGTTGTTTCCAAAGCTTAGCTATTGTAAACAGTGCTGCTGTAAACATAGGGGTGCAGGTGTTCTTTGGAATTGATGTTTCTGTGTCTTTTGGGTAAATACCTAGGAGTGGAATTGCTGGATCATATGGAAGTTCTATCTTTAGTAGGTCCAGAAATCTCCACACAGCTTTCCATAGTGGTTGGACCAGTTTGCACTCCCACCAACAGTGCAGAAGAGTTCCTTTTTCTCCACACCCTCGCCAACATTTGTTGTTGCTAGTTTTTTTAATATGTGCCATTCTCACTGGTGTAAGATGGTATCTCATGGTAGTTTTGATTTGCATTTCCCTGATGACAAGTGATGTTGAACATTTTTTCATATGCCTGTTGGCCATTTGCATTTCCTCTTCAGAGAAGTTTCTTTTTAGCTCTTCTGCCCATTTTTTGACTGGATTATTTTCTTTGTTGTTGTTGAGTCTCGTCAGCTCTTTGCAGATTTTTGTGATCAGTCCTTTATCATTAGTGTTGGGTGCAAAAATGTTCTCCCAGTTGGTGGGGTTTCTCTTTGTTTTTGTTATTGTCTCTTTTGCTGTGCAGAAGCTCTTTAATTTGATGTAGTCCCAGCTGTTTATCTTTGCCTTCACTATCACTGCTTTGGGTGATGTGTCTGTAAAGATGTCTTTGATGTGCAAATCACGTAGTGTTTCGCCTATATTTCCTTCTATATATTTTATGGTTTCAGGTCTTATGTCTAGTTCTTTAATCCATTTTGAGTTGATTTTTGTGTATGGTGTGAGGTAGTGGTCAAGCTTCATTCTTTTGCATGTAGCGACCCAGTTTTCCCAGCACCATTTATTGAACAAACTTTCTTTGCTCCAATGCATAGTCTTTGCTCCTTTGTCAAAGATTAGTTGACCATAAATCTGTGGGTTTATTTCTGGATTTTCTATTCGATTCCATTGGTCTGTATGTCTGTTCTTGTTCCAATACCATGCAGTTTTGATGATTATGGCTTTGTAGTATAGTTTGAAGTCTGGGAGTGTGATGCCTCCATTCCCTTCTTTTTTTTTCAGGAGAGCTTTGGCTATTCGGGGTTTTTTGTGATTCCATATGAATTTCATCAATAATTGTTCTATTTCTTTGAAGAATGACATTGAAATTTTGATTGGAATAGCATTGAATCTGTATATTGCTTTTGGAAGGATGGCCATTTTAATAATGTTTATTCTTCCAATCCATGAGCAGGGGATGTCTTTCCATTTCTTTGTGTCTTCTTCTATTTCTTTTAACAGTGTTTTATAGTTTTCTTTGTATAGGTCCTTTACCTCTTTTGTTAGATTTATTCCCAAATATTTGATTTTTTTGTTTCAATAACAAAAGGGATGTTTTTTTTTTTATTTCTTCTTCTTCAGATTTATTGTTTGTGTATAGGAAGGCTACTGACTTTTGCGTGTTGATTTTATATCCTGCCACTTTACTGAACTGACTGATGAGTTGAATTAGTTTTTCTGTGGAGTTTTTGGGGTTCTCTACGTATAATATCATATCATCTGCAAATAGTGATAGTTTGACTTCTTCTTTTCCTATTTGGATTCCTTGGATGTCTTTCTCTTGTCTTATTGCTCTGGCTAGGACTTCCAGTATTATATTGAAAAGCAGTGGTGAGAGTGGGCATCCTTGTCTTGTTCCAGATCTTAATGGAATTGCTTTCAGCTTTTCACCATTGAGAATTATACTGGCTGTTGGCTTGTCATAGATGGCCTTTATGATGTTGAGGTATGTTCCTTGTATCCCAAGAATTTCAAGGGCTTTTATCATGAATGGGTGTTGCACTTTGTCGAAAGCTTTCTCAGCATCTATTGATATTATCATATGGTTTTTATATTTCTTTTTGTTGATGTGTTGGATAACGTTGATTGATTTTCGGATGTTAAACCATCCTTGTGTCCCTGGAATGAATCCTACTTGGTCGTGGTGAATTATCTTATGGATACATTGTTGGATTCTGATAGCTAAAATTTTATTGAGGATTTTTGCATCAGTGTTCATTAGGGAGATTGGCCTGTAGTTTTCCTTTTTTGTGTTGTCCTTGTTCGGTTTTGGTATTAGTGTAATGTTGGCTTCATAGAACGTGTTTGGTATTGTCCCTTCCTTCTCAATTTTTTGGAAGAGTTTGTGAAGGATAGGCACTAATTCGTCTCTGAATGTTTGGTAGAATTCATTTGTAAATCCATCAGGTCCTGGGCTTTTGTTTTTGGGGAGGTTTTTGATTACCATTTCAATTTCGCTGCTTGTAATTGGTCTGTTTAGGTGTTCTATTTCTTCTTTATCTAGCTTTGGGTGATTGTAGAGTTGTAGGAATTTGTCCATCTCCTCTAGATTGTTAAACTTGTTTCCATATAACTGTTCATAGTAGTTACTGATTATTCTTTTGATTTCTGCTGTGTCCGTTGTGATTTCTCCTCTTTAATTGATGATCCTGTTTATTTGTGCTTTCTCCCTTTTTTCCTTTGTGAGCCTGGCTAGGGGTTTGTCTATTTTATTGATTTTTTCAAAGAACCAGCTCTTGGTTTCATTGATCTTTTGGATTGTTTTTTTAGTTTCAATTTCATTTATTTCTGCTTTGGTTTTTATTATTTCTTTTCTTCTACTGGTTTTGGGGTTTTTTTGTTGTTCTTTTTCTAGATCTTTGAGCTTCGAGATTAGGTTGTTTCTTTGAGTTCTTTCTTGTTTCTTGATGTGAGCTTCTATTGCTATATATTTTCCTCTTATTACTGCTTTTGCTGCATCCCATACATTTAGGATATTGGTGTCCTCCTTGTCGTTCAATTCAAAAAATTTTTTAATTTCTTCTTTGATCTCTTCATTAGTCCAGTGGTCTTCCAGTAGTGTGGTTTTTAATCTCCATGAGGTAGGAAAGTTCCTTGCCTTCTTTTTATGGTTTATTTCTAGTTTGATGCCTTCATGGTCAGAAAAGATGGTTGATATGATTTCAATCTTGGTGTATCTGTTGATGTTTGTCTTGTGCCCCAGTATGTGATCGATCCTGGAGAATGATCGTGTGCGCTTGAGAAAAATGTGTACTCCGTTTTTTTGGGGTTTAGTGTTCTATAGATGTCTGTTAAGCCCAGTTGCTCTAGGTCCTTATTTAGAGCTTTGGTTTCTTTACTTATTTTTTGTCTTGTTGATCTATCCATTGTTGATAGTGGTGTGTTGAAGTCTCCCACTACATATGTGTTTTCTCTGATGTCTGTTTTCAGAGAGGACAACAGTTGTCTGATATATTTTGGTGCTCCTTCGTTTGGTGAGTATATGTTAATGAGTGTTATTTCTTCTTGAAGTATTGTCCCCTTGATCATAATGTAGTGACCATTGGGGTCTCTTTTTATCTTTTTGAGTTTGAAATCTGTTTTATCTGATATAAGTATAGCTGTTCCTGCTTTCTTTTTTGGTCCATTTGCTTGTAGGATTGTTTTCCATCCTTTAACTTTGAGTCTATTTTTATCTTTTGTAGCTAAATGTGTTTCCTGGAGACAGCAAAAGGTTTTGTTTCTTAATCCAGGCTGCAACTCTGTGTCTTTTTATTGAAGAGTTTAGTCCATTTACATTTAGAGTTAATATTGATATGTTAACATCTGTATTTGCCATTGTGTTTGTCTTTCCTTTGATTTTATTTATTTATTCTTTTAATAACCTTTTTTTTTTTTTGGCCTTCTTTCATTGTTATTCATCCCTCTGAGGTTCTGGCTTTAGGACTCCTTGTAGTATTTTTTGGAGTGGGGGTTTAGTTGTAATGAAATTCTGGAGTTTCTGTTTGCCTGGGAAGGTCCATATTCTTTCTTCAAAGAGGAAGGAGAGCTTTGCGGGATAGAGTATTCTTGGTTGGCATCTGTTTTCTTGGAGTCTGTTGACTATGTCCCTCCACTCTCTCCTTGCCCGTAGTGTTTCTTCGGAGAAGTCTGATGTCAGCTTGATTGGCTTTCCTTTGAATGTTATCTGTTTCTTCCCTCTTGCCAGCTTCATTATTTTTTCCTTGTCCTGGATTCTTGGGAGCTTTACTATTATGTGTCTTGCTGTATTTTTCCTTTCGTCGTGGAAGTTTGGTGTTCTTCTTGCTTCTTGTATATCAATTTTCAGCTCCTTCTTCACATTTGGGAAGTTCTCTTCAATTATCTCTTTGAAAATTTTCTCTGTTCCTACTTCTCTCTCCTCTCCTTCTGGTATTCCTATAACTCTTATATTTCCTTTCCTCATGGAGTCAGATAGTTCCCGAAGTCTTTCTTCGTTCTTTTTCCTTCGTACTTCTCTTTCCTTTTCTGTTTTGGTTCTTTTTATTTCTGTGTCTTCAAGAGAGCTTATTCGTTCTTCCATTTCATCTATTCTGCTTTCATTGCTTTTCCCAGAATTCTTTAGTTCTTCCATTAATTCTTTGATCTCCTGCATTTCTTTTACTTCCCTCTTTAGGGACTCAATTTCATTCTTCTGATCGTTGATTATTTTTCCCTTATCATTGTTTTCCTTTATGACTTCTGTCAGTTTTTTAATCACTGCAATTTTAAATTCTCTTTCTGGAAGGCTCAGAAGTTCTTCCAAGTTACTGTCGTTGCAATCTGGGGGCTGGTTTTCTTTTTGTGGTGTGCTTTTTCCCTGGGGAGTAGCTAGGTTGCGTGTGGTTCTCCTCCCTACTGTCTGTTTTCTAATTTGCCGTATGCGATGGGACACTGTGTTGTTGGGACTGGCCGGCATCTTGGGTGAGCTTCTCCGCTCCCCTCTGGTTCCTCCAGGAGTCATCTGTCAGTTTCAAGCAGTCTTTACTGGAGAAAGGTCCCTGTTCTAAAATGCCGATGTGGGGACACACTCCCCTGTGCGCATGGTCTGCCCCGGCGGTGGGTTCCTGCTCCCCCTCTGGGCTTGGACTGCAGGCCAGAGGGGGTCTGGCGTGGGTGAACTTCCCCCGCTCACCTCTGGCTCCTGAGGAAGCCTTCTGCAGGTAGTCTTTACTGAAGAAATGTCCCTGTTCTAAAATGGTGATGTGGGACACACTCCCTGCGCGTCCGGTCTCAGGCACACTCTTCTGCGCGCCTGGTCTGCTCCGGCTGTGGGTGCTCGCTCCCCCTGTGGGCTCAGACTACTGGTCGGAAGGGGCCCGGCGTGGGCTAACTCCCCAGCTGGCCACTAGCTCCTTCAGGAGCCTCTGCTGGTTTCAAGTTGCTAGGTGGCGCCAGAGATCTCTCCTAGAGCCCTTGGGGAGCTGATTATCCACCCCGTGGGACAGGGAACAGAGCGGGGATGGTAGGGTACACCTCAACGGTTTTGGGGTGCTGTGTCTGCCTTGTGCCCCACCGTCGTGGGGAACGCACGCCCCTAATTTCGTGCCCCGGGTCTCAGTTCCAAAGCCCTCAGGTCCAGGACGCGGGCTGTAGCCCAGTTCAGTGGCGCGGGAATGGCGCCTTTTGAATCCCGCTCCCGTGCCTGGGCGCCTGGTTCCTGCTCACACAGTGAGGGCCTCCGCGCGTCTCCCCACAAGCCTAGGTCGCAGGCGTGGGGACCTGGGCAGCTGTGATCCGATCCGGATCTGCGTTTGCTTTTCAACCGCACTGCTTTTTCAACCGCACTGCTTTTCCGCGCGATCCCGTTTCCGATCCGCGCCGCTTTTCCGCGCAATCCCGATCCCGATCCGCGTCTGCTTTTCCAGCGCGCTGCTTTTCCCCCACAAGCTTACCGGGCGGCCCGGGGCTGTGTGCTGGTCCTGGCCTCCTCCCCGGGGGCGGGGTCTCTCTTTAATGGCGCCTGGAGCTCACCTCCGCGGAGAATCCTGCAGGGTTCTCCAAAGCTCCAGTTCATGGGGTGTGGTGGCTGCAATAGTTCCTTTCAACTCACAGTCCGCTTGCTACGTAGTTTGTTCTTGTTGGTCATTTTAGTTTGTTGTTTTCCTCCTCTCTGCTGGTCGGAGAGTGCCGCCTCTGTGGGCAGGGGAGGGGAGCAGGGTTCTGCGCTTCCCTCCCTTCTGGTCCTCTTTTATGGCAACTTTCTTCTTCGGGCAGTTTGCTGGCGTCACCCGTTTATCTTCCGTGTCCCAGTTCTCACTGGGACCTGCCGCTTTTCCTCCCTATTCACTTTTTTTAATGGGAGATCTTACTCGCAGCGTCTCCTCGCCGCCATGTTGCTCCGCCCATCACCCTAGAAGGCGTTATTAAAGGGGCTATTTACCAAGGTGTGGGAGCATTAGGAGATACCAGTAAAGAGATTTGATGAAGCACCAGGACTGACAACAGCCAGGATCAAACCCCTCCACCTCTAGCCTGAGGGGCAAAGAGAAGGAACTGAAACTAGAAACTGGAGAGGGGAGCTCTAAGAGAAGGTGCCTACTGGGCTGTGGTCTTCTGGACTGAGACAACAGGGCTACCAGTCCTGGAGCGTGGGAGTGGGGGATAAATATTCTGATCTCTTTCTTCTCCCACACTTTGGCTTTCCCTCAGCTTTTCTCATTGACTGAACCCAACTCAACCATTTTACAGATAAGTAAAGTGAGGGTAAATAACTTGTCCAAAGTAAGTGAATCTAATCTGTGTTCTTAAGGTCTGTGATGAGAAGTCCAGTCAGATAGCCACTGGCTACACATGGCTATTTAAATATAAATTCATTGATATTAAATAATATGAAAACGTCTACTCCATCCCATGAACCATGTTTCAAATGCTCCCTTCCCCCACGGAACAAGTAGCTACCACATGGGACAGTGTAGATGTAGAACATGGCCACCCTTCTGGAGAATTCTACTGGACAACCCTGCACTAGATCTGGACACTTTGACCTGGACCCTTTTAACCCCTAATCCCTTGCAAGCCACACATATGCCCTGTGGGTAGCTGTGGTATTCCTGTGGTGGAGAAGACAGGGGTCAGACTGGTTTAGAGAGTTTTAGGACATTTCATTGCCCTCTTGATGGTTGCCAGACAATGTGGCCTCAAGCAAGCGCAAAAGAGACAAATCTGAGATGGTTTTATATAGGCCATGCCCTTTCTCATAATCTAAAGTCCCTTTACTGTTATACTCTCGATATATCAGTATCGAGGACAGCAGCAGCATTTATATCAAAGGAGACATGAGAAGCATGCTCATCCTCATCCCATTTAGGAGACAGTCATCCCTGGGGCTTAGAGGTGCTCGCACCCCATGATATACAGCACGCTTCCATCAGCTCCCACTGGACAATTCTCAGTTGGATTTAATGATCCCCAACACTTGACAGCAATAGATCATCTCCTAAATGTCCAGCATTCAGTAGATGAGATGAATGCTGAAGACAATATAAATCTTACCTATCAAATAGGCCAAAAGTGAAGGCTAGCTCTGTCTAGACTGTTGGAGCATTGTGCAAAGGAAAGAGAGTCAGTATCAGATGACCCTCCCTGCATGTTCCAGATGCATGGTCTTAGTAATCTATAAAAGCCCTTTCTGGGAGAAGGAACAAAACTATCACTCTAAACTACCTGTAATTCTATCTCCAGTAAACATTAGTGCTATGGTTAAATATAAACATCTCATATGTGATCAATTATAGGTTGACTTGCATGGTTATACTGTGTGTGCTCTTTGTTTTGTGTATCTGAACATATTGCATCTCATTAAGCAATAGTAACCTTCGCTGCTAACATTCATTGCTGCTTACTCTGTGCTGAGCTCTGTGCACTTGACACGTATTATCTCATTTCTCACAACAGTAGTATAAGATAGGAACTATTACTATTCTGGTTTTTATAGATGAGGAAAACAAGGCACAGGGATCAAGAATCTTGTTCAGGGTCACACAGCTAGTTTAATGCAGAACTAGGACTATCAATAGATCTGTCTGACGCCCAAACTCATGCTTTTTCTGTCATGATGCTATTCTACAATGTTTTGCACACTCGTTTAGCTCTGGAGTGCATTATTTTTTTTTTAAAGATTTATTTATGCATGCATGCAAGAACTGGCATACAGGCCACAGGTGCGGGGGGGTAAGAGGATTCACCAGAAACAGAGTGGGGAGCAGAACAGGCATATCTACTGAAATACACTGCTGAGGGGAGCAGTGGGTGAGACAGGAGCTGCGCCTTGTGGATCAGGTCACTGGCCAGTGATCGAATTCCTGCTGCAGTGGCTGCAGATAGTTTCATAGTGCTGAGACTTAACCCCTTGCACCACCAGGGAGGCCCCTGGAGTGCATTATTGAAGGGAACTTTTCCATAAGTCTACTAAGTAATACAGAGGTAGAGCTGGACTGGTTGAAATGGGGCTGGGGCTGTTTCTTTCCCGCACACCCCACCCCCACAGTCACCCCTGAATCAACCCCCTGTCCCATGATAAGCAATCCTCACAATATATTTTTTGCACATTCATTCTTTTTTTCTGTTTACATTTCTAGAAGTAAAATGTTTGGGTCAAAAATGTGCCAGCTTTAATACTTACCTCTCCTTTGGAAAGAGAAAAAGACATCATTTCCCAAGTGTGTAGCAAGGTTCTGCATATCTTCCCACTATTGGAGAGTGGTAGTGAACAGTAGACAGTTGCATATGCAGAGGTATACTTGTTTACAAACTTGTTTTTAATTGACATTTTTTTTGGTTGCAAATATATCAGTTTATTGACCATTAGCCTTCCTTCTTTTGTACATATATACTATATCGTCACAACTTTTGCTTTTTATTTTCCCCTTACTGGCACAGTGGCCTTTGATTATTCTAAAAATGAGTTTATTACGTAGGGTTAATTAATCCTTTACATGTCATACAGAAGCAGAGGTTATATATTCACAGGTGTCCCATAAAATATGTCACATTGAGCTTTATTACTTTTATGGGGTATTTGATTTACAGTCTTAATTTCTAGACCACAGGGTCAAGAAAACATTTCCATGTTATTCACTACTTATAAAATCTTAACTCTCTAATCTATTTTTAATTTACTTTGGTACATTATACAAGGAAATGAACTAACTTCCTTATATAACTCACTCCCTTTGTTTGATGTTCTTGCTGGATAGCAATGGCTAGAACTGACAGAGCAGTGTTCAAGTTTAGCATGGTGGTTATCAACCCTGAGCTATTTTGCACCCCTTTCTTCCAAGAACATTTGTCAAAGTGTGGAGAAATTTTTGGTTTTGGGATGTGGGGTGGGGCAGTGTGTGTGCTGTGACCTCTAGTAGCTGAGAGTATGGGTGCTGCTAACCTTCTTTTGTACGCAGACTGTCCCTCAAAACAAAGAGTCACCTGACCTAGAATGGCAGTGGAGCTGAGGGTGAGAAGGAAACAGCAGATTCCTTTTGCTTTCTGTCCTTACCCCATTGCAAACTAGAGCTTCATTCCTTGAAGACAACTTGCCTTCATGTCTGTATTCATCCCTTTGGAATGCCTCTGGAAATTTATTATCTATGAAAGACAGCGTGAAGCAGACAGTGCTATAAAGCAACACAGATGCCTGGGTCAACAGTGAATGAAGAATAAAGAGCAATAAAATGCAACACGGATAATTGCATTACCCCTGTGTACTATTGCGTTTCCTGTCTCTAGGTATTTGTTCTCCCTTGACAAGGAGGTAAGAGTCTCTTCAGTGACCCTCCTAGGAGTCTCTCCTGGAACTTAAGATTGTGAGTTAAAGCATCACAATAGGTGGACTCTGCAGGAACCTGAACATTGGTGTCATGAAGATGTGGGTTCAAGTCCCAGCCTCACCACTCATGGCCTGGGGGTGTGAGCTTCTGGCTCCAAGCCTTTCCCATATAACATATTCTTACCTTGGATGTCATGAAGTGTGCATTGGGCTTTATAAGTAAATACTTCGCTCAACATCTGGAGCATAGTAAGTGCTTAGTATGCATCCTTGTGGCGTCTCAAGCGCCTGTGACTACAGCTCTGGATAGTGCCCAGCTCAGGTCTGAAAAAGGCACAGAAATCCATCTTTGCTCTTAAACAGCCTCTGGGAGCCCAGAAACCAAGGAAGGAGACCTGCCGCAGCACCTGCCCAGAGTTTGACGCCACTTATTTAAATTTTTTTTTAAATATTTACTGCAAACCTATGAGATCTATAATTTTATTATTGCCATTTTATTCGTGAGGAAGCAGAGGCTAATACCTTGCCAGAAGTTCATGCCAGAGTTCGTTTTAGATCCCTGCTCTCAGCCATTTAGTTGGCTGCGTCCCCACCCTGTCAACCCCAACCCCTGACAGTCCAGCAGAAGGACCTCAATCAGACCACCCTCACCCTCCAGATGCTCCCTGTCCTCCTTTCAGGGAGACCCCAAAGCTAGAGGCCCGCAGGCAGCACTGGATGGGTACTAAGGAGAAGGGAGTGGCAATCTGAGCCTCCCCAGTGGCGCCGCAGCTGAGCACTGGGTTGCGAAGCTGCCTGCAGCCTCTGCAGCTCCGGTTCGATCCCCGGCCGCCGGGCGAGGGTCCCACATGGTGCGCAGACCTCTCCTGCTGCCCGCTGCTCCCCTCAGCAGTGTGCTTCATCAGTCTGCCTGTTCTGCTCCCTGCTCTGTCTCTGATGAATTCACTCACCCTCCCATGCTTCTGACCATACCCAGTACTTGTATAAATAAATAAATAAATCTTTAAAAAAAAAAAAAAAAAAAGAAGGGTGTGGCAATCTTTGGCAGCCTTTGCCCAGAGCAGCTGCTGGAGCTACCACCAGCTGACAGAGAGAGCTCTGTGCTCAAGTGCCATCCCTAAAGGGCCTGACATTCCCAGCATCCCAGAACTGTCCCCTGGAGTGGATGGCAGCCTGACTGGCTTCCTGGTCTTGGGAAATGTACTTAAGCTCTCATGCTTCAGCTGGCGTCTGAGAGGAGATTCAATTACATGGAAATGAGCCTGAATCCTGCAGGGCCTCTCTCTTAATCACCAGCTGGAAAATGCAACCATCTAAGAAACAGGCAGCCACCCAGGCCATGACCTCATTAACCTAATCCTGTTAGCCTCCCCTTCTCCTCTGCCGCAGGGCTGCTGGAAAGGGTGACCTTCAGGAACAGAGGACTCTTCCAGAGATGCTGCATCTGGGTGTGGGGTGGGTGTGGCCTGGCCATGGCAGGACTGGGGCGGGAGTCTTCATGGCTGCATCTGGAGAGGGTCTGTGAGACAGAAGCCTGACCAAGTGACAACAGCCTCTTCCTCCATGGAAATTCCCCTGCCAGCACCACCTTGTGCTGGGCTTGTCCAGCATCAGGACTCTGACACTAGGCACTGAACATATATAGAACATAGTCCTTAATTCCCACTACTATACCTTCCTCCCTTGCAGATACAGGAAATTAGTCTCAGAGCAGTCAGGTAGCTTTCCCAAAGACACAGCAGCAGAACTGGATTTGATCCCAGTTTGGGCTAACTTGAAAGCCCATATGTTTAGAATGGGGGGTATCAATGTACCTGATACAATGGAATGAGGCTCCATCTATAGCAAGTTCCTGCAACGTGTCCATTCTTCTAGGCTGGAACTGGTAGGGTGTTAAGTTAGGGCACTGCTAGGGACTAGCCTTCCTCCCCAGAGGACAGAAGAGGCCCCTTTGCACTTGTGCTTGAGGGGGACTCTGGCCTAGGGCAAGTGCTGGTGTCCACCTGTGGATTTTCTGGGGACCCAGCTCTGAGGCAGCTGAGCAGTAGCTGCCCTTCATGTGTACCCTTAGGTGCCTGCCACACGATCTCAGTGCCTCTTTCTGTGCATGCATGGACAGTACTTCCCCACAAAGGTGCAGTTTCTCGTGTATTTTTAAATCTTGCCACTTCCCCCCAGGGGGGAGGTGAGTCTGCTTCCCCTCTGTTTGAAAGGGCTTTGATGACTAGAAAGGGTGGGAGAGGTGTGCTGGGACTTCCCACAGCCTGAAGGCCATGCAGCTGACCTTTGAATAACTGGCTTCAACTGTGGAGTCACTGACACATGGAATTTTTTTTAAAGATTTATTTTTATTTATTTATGTATACAGATCTGGGGTGTAGGCCAGAGGTATGCAGGGGGTGGGGGGAGGAATAAGAGAATTCATCAGAGACAGTGGGGAGCAGAGCAGAACAGAAGGATCTACCGAAATACACTGCTGAGGGGAGCAGCAGGTGGGACAGGAGAGGTCTGCTGCACCATGTGGATCAGTTCCCTGGCCAGGGATCAAACTCATGCTGCAGTGGCTGGCAATAGCTTGTTAGCACTGAGACTTTAACCCCTGTGCCACCAGGGAGGCCCCACACATGGATTTTTTTCAATAAATATATTGGAAAATGTTTGGAGATTATCAGCGCATGAGTCATTATACCTGTAGATAAATAGGATTTTCTTTCTCACATTCTCTTTCATTTTTGACATCCAGTGGTGGTGATACTCAACATCTAGTGTTTTGTATCATGGGAGACATTATTGATAGAGGCAGTGACAAGTGATTCATCTTGTAAACAGATGTCGTGGACTTACAGTAAGGAGACACACAGTGAGATGCTGCAAATCTATTTCCTCCTCCTTGTGGTTTTCTTAATTACATTTTCTTTTCTGTACCTTGCTGTTTCATAAGGATACAGGATATAATACATCTCTCCTACAAAATATTTACCAATGGATTGTTCATTGCTGGTAAGGCTTCTGGTCAACAGCAGGCTATTAATAGTTTTGTCAAAAGTTATATCGGCTTTTTGACTACACAGGGGTTGGCACCCCTAACTCCTGCATTGTTTAAGGGTCAACTGGACAGTTTCTTTCTGGAACTTTCTCTTTGGGGATGCTTGCCTTTGGGACACAACTGCCGTGTTGTGAGGAAGCACAGGACTCATGAGGAGGCCATGTGTGTATTCTGGGGGACAGACCCAGCGTAGGTCTCAGCCAACAACTGCACCAACCACTGGGCACATGGGAGGGTCACGTCTAGTGAGCATTTATGTTCAGCCCTCAGCCTCCAAACTCCCCCAGCTGGCATGGAGTGGAGCAGGGGCAAGGCTGTGCTGCTGAGCCTTGCTCAGTTGCAGATTTGTGAGAAAATAAATAGTTTTGCTTTTAAGTCGCTGGATTTTGGAGTGGTTTGTATGCAGTCCCTGTAACTGGAGCATCCTGGACTCATTGCTTTCTAGAACAGCCCATTACAGGCACATACAGGGCTGCCCACCAAGATCCTGCTCCCCAGGCCTGGCCCCAAAGCTCAGGGCTGCCTCAGCCTCAAAGAATGGCTTTTTGTAAGTGTTTTTCCCAGGGGGGCACCTCTTCCTTTTCTCCTCAAGGGAAGTGATAGGCTAGCTGCCTCTCTGCTCCCAAAGTTTAAATTCCTAGAACATTTTTTTTTCTTGTTGAATAAAATCTCTACTTTTAAATTTTCATGCATTTGTCCTAAGGCTATTACAGCGTTCTTGAGAATTAATACAGTTTATTTCTGGTGTTTGGATGTTCAAAGACAACCCCCTGTGGTCTCCTGAGCCTTCTGCTTATCTGGTTAAACCTCACAGTTTTTCTGGCTTTTCCTCTTAGAAAAATGGTTTTTAGATTCTTCACCATCCTGACTACCTTCTTTCTTCGTAAACCTCTGCCATAGTCTGGCTCCAAAATGGGCTCCTCTCCTGAGACAGCACCTGGCCCCTATCTGAAGTAAGCACTCAGCAGGCTCTAGGGTAGTGTTTCCCAGTTTCTTGAAAGGTAAGTTTAATTAGGCATTGACCACTGGCTCCAAGGCGTGTGAGTCGAGGCTTCTTGCTGCCCACACAGATTCATTCCCTGTGTCTGGGAGGTCAGACCTATATTTTCCTATGAGGACACAACTATGTTACCAGCAGCAGCTCCATCTGGTTTCAATACATTTCCATCACCCCCCCAAGCCCATTATAAAGTTACTCTCCATTCCCCAACCCCCAGGCCCTGGCAACCACTGATCTGCGTCTGCTCTGAAGACTTGCCTATTCTGAATATTTCATAGAAAGGTCATGATAAGATACGTGAGCATTTTCACTTAGCATGATGTTTGATTGTTCATCCACTTTGTAGAATCTATGTCTTCCCCTGGTCCAGACAGGCAAACAAGTCACTCAATGGTTGGGCCCCATCTGCCTATCTTCTGTCTTGGTCACCTTAGAACTGTTTGGGTCTAGATGTTGGGGATCAGTGAAACTGAGACACTGTCAGGACAGTCAGGCCCCAAATCCATCCTTCCCTTTTGCTGAGAAGTGGCTTTCCTGATCTCAGATTCTCTCTTGGCCCTGAGGAGGGACTGATGGGTCCCTTGGCTACCCAGAGTTGGGCGAGGCCCTGATAAGGGGCTGGTATAGGGTGAAGCCCTCTGTCCTCCCCCACCTGGCCTCACAGGTAGAAGGTACCCACTCCTTAGAGCTCTAGCTAGGTCAAGAAAGGCTCCTCAAACCCTTTGCTTCCTGGCATTTCCATCTTCCAATGTTGAGCAGGAATTGGCTCATCAGAAGCTCCTTCAGAGCCCATGGGCATGTCCAGATGTAACCAGGTGCCCCCGCTGCAGTGGTGAGCGCAGCCATAGTAGGGAGAGGGGTGGCGAGTCTGCTTAGACTTTCCGAGGTGGCTGGTTGACCAGGAAGACGAAGCAGAGCGGGGCCGTGATGAGACCACTGGGTACCCCACAGACTTTCAGGCTCTCCTTTGCTCTTCTCTCAGAGTTAAGATTCTTCTGTCAGAATGCACCTCTATTTTCCTTTTTCTGTTTATTGTTCTTTCTCTTCCATTTCCCCTTTTTCTCTGGAGGTCTTCCATTTCACTCAGCATAAAGCAAAGGCCTTGCAAGGCAAACAGTGTCCTAACGATTGGTGTCCTTTTCCTCTGAGCTCCCCTCCTTATTGTTCTGGAACACCCTCGGCCTGCTGCCACCTCAGCATCTTTGCATGTATTGTTCTTATCTTCTCCCCATTTAGTTGTAGTCCCTCTCATGGGACTCAGATGTCACCTTCTCTCCCACTCTGTTTCAAATTCCAACACTTTGTTCTGTCCTCTTATTACCTTATTTTTTCTTGTCATTAAATGTAAGCTAATTTGTATGTGTGTTATTGTTTCTCTTCTTTTCTGCCTGCCTATCCAACTAGGCTGGAACTTCCACAAGGGCAGGGATTTTGGTTCATTTCTCTATACCCAGTGCCTGGCACATGGCACACGCTTTATAAATACTTATTAAAGGATCAGTGAATGCTCTGTTCTGATGCCCAAGGTGCCTGAAGCCTCGATAGGGTGCTGCTGCTTAAATCTGGGTGTGGAGTTGAGACTGAACTGAACACATAGCTACCCCCACTAACCTCAGCGTCACCGGCTTGGCTGAACAGGTCACGGGAGGGATTGTGGCAGGTGTCTAATTAGAGATTTGTCTTTATCCCTGTTGTCCTCAAGCATAGAAGATGTTGTGTGGCTTGCCCAAATAAAGCTGAAAGTTTGGGAAATCCAGATTTTCCAGCTTTCTGTGTGAACAGCTCTCGGGAAAGTGATTCCTAGGCAGTGAGACCTCAGTGGTTGACCTGAGATCTGTCTGGAAATTGTAATTCTCTGAGCAGAGAGTGCAGGGAATGGGCTGGGGTTTGGGAGATTTTCCTGAGTTCTGCTGACACCATTCGTGGACAGCATCCAGGAAATACAAAGGGATTCTGTAATCCCGAGATGTTGGTGTGAGTAAGAGCTTGCAAAAGCCCTGTTTAGATTTAGATATAAATTATTTTGAAAAGAGGGTGAGTAGTGGCCCAGAAAATATGTCCCTTATAAATTATCACTTTGCCAGGTGTGTGTGTTTCTGTGCCTGTGTGTCCACGTCAGTGTGTGTGTTTCAGTATCTCTCTGTATATGTGTGTCTGCTTGTATATGTCTGTGTGTGTGTGTCTGTAAGTCTCTGTGTCCATGTGTGTGGTTCTCTGTATCTGTGCGTGCGGTCTATGTCTGTGAGTGTATGCTCTGGGTGTGTCTGTGTGTGCATGAAGGAGATGGGCAATAGAATGGTAGTCCTGGATTCTCCCTTTGTGACACTTGATACAGTCTCTGGCATGCGTGGTATTTAGTGTCAATACAGCTCTCTGAGACTTGCACATAATTGTTTTATCTCCTTCTGTTTTATTTCTCTAACACAGTGGTTTTCAATCCTGGCTGCCCATTAGCCTCATCTGGAGAGCTTTATAAAATATTGAGGTCTAGGTTTTACTCCACGCTGGTTAAATCAGTTTTTGAACATGGGACCTGGATACTGGATTTTTGTGAAGCTCACAAGTGATTGTGGTTTCAGCCAGGGCTATGCTTCACTGCTTTAATCTCTACGAGGTGTGTGTCGAGAGGTTGTAGTGGGGGGTTGGAGGAAACTATACTGACCCTGAAGCCTGGAAGTTTGATACTGAATTTGATACCTTTGTCATTCAATCATTTTTTTACTCTGAGCGGGCTACTTTCTTTCTTCTCCTTAATTTTCCTTTTGGTAATATGGGGGCCATCTCCTGCCTACCTCTTGCCCATGGTTTAGTGAGGTCCTTGATGTGGAAGGGCTTTGTAAATTCTGAAAGGCTATTAAAAACCCGAGGGAATATTATGAATATTATTTGTAACTCTTTGTAAAGACCCCCAAAATGAGGTCGGAGGTGGGTGTATAATTATAGCAAGGTCGAAGTAAAAGAAAAAGCTGCAAGGCATGTGCTCTTGGGCCGTATAATTCCAATTCTATGACTTGGGTTTGCAGAAAGAAACCAAGCCAGTAATGCCTGTGCATGTAATTCTGGGAGCTGACACCAGGTGGTGCCTGATTCATGGTGTAGGCAGTAAGGTAGCAGGGACTTGCTTGATTAAAATGAAATTTTTTTACTGACGTTACAGCTTATATATCAAGATAAGTGCTTCAGGACTCTTCTCACACTGTCTTTGCACAATCAGGTGGTTTTCATTCTGTCCAGAGGCCCCTCCTTAGGTTTCTCCTCTCCTGGTACTTTCGGCTATTGCCCTATAAACCCTAATTCTGGGACCTGCAGTTAGAGCTCTGCCCGCTCAGATTTCAGAGCAACATCAAAAAGCTTGGCTTGCTGGCAGTGAACCAGAAGAAGGTCTGCTTGGCTCCTCTGCAGACTTAATTAGCTCTTGAGCTGCTCTTCTGTCAATCTGGCCTGCTCTGTGCCTTCCTCCCCCCTCACTTCTGAGGGGGAGAATCTCATTTTCTGCTCCCGCGGGTCCATTCTTTGCAAGTCACTTTAGCTTTCTTTCCTTTCTGCGATCAAGAGAGTGAGATGGAGATGTCATGGCGGGTAATTGCAAAAGCTGGCTGACACTTTTTCCTTCTGCAATTAAGGAAGAGTGACTTTGTTATAGAGCTAAATCATTTATTCCTGTCTTTGAAACTCACCCCTGTGTATAAGTTACTTTGCACAAAATAACTCAATATTTTTATAGAAATAAAGGAGCATCAGGTTTTCTTAAAGAACCTGGGTGGTTGTTTTTTCCCCCATCTTTGTTTGAGAAACACATCTGAAACACAGTTGTGGATCTTCTGGCTCAATTTGTAGAAATACAAAAATTTTGGAACAGCACAGAACAATTAACAATCATTAGCAATAAACAACACTAATTGCTCTTGGGAAGGGGACTAGGTTTTTAAACTGGTCATATTCTCATGTAAATCTTCTGTGGTAGGGAAGACAGGGGATTCTTCAGCTGATTCAGTGCAATTTTTTAAAAATATGTATTTATTACATCATCCTTCATTTTTGTACAATGTATGATTTCCCGTGAAATTCCCACCACCAATTCACCCGTGCACCATCACCATAGTCCCTTGTGCTCTTCCCACCCCTGTAACTTTTTGTAAAGACCCCCTAAATGAAGTTGGAGGTGGGTGTATAATTATAGCAAGGTCGAAGTAAAAGAAAAAGCTGCAAGGCATGTACTCTGATTCAGTGTAATCTTTTTTTTTTTTTTTTTTTTAATAGAGGCATGTTTTTCTTTATTTGTTTGCTTGTTTGTTTGTTTTGTTTATACATGCACTGGGTACAGTCAGAAGCGCGGGAGGGTGAGAGAATTCACCAGAGCCAGAGCGGGGAGCAGAGCAGGCAGAAGGACCGAAGTACACTGCTGAGGGGAGCAGCGGGCGGCAGGAGAGGTCTGCGCACCATGTGGGACCCTCCTCCGGTGGCCGGGGAGCAGCCGGGGATCGAACCGGCGCCGCAGAGGCCGCGGGCAGCTTCGCAACCCAGCGCTCTACCACTGCGCCACCGGGGAGGCCCCAAGTGTAATCTTATTTTACTCCATCGGCACCTAAAGAATAGATATAGAAGGGATGTCCCTCCCCACTTCTCACTAGCAGTGCAGACCCCAACAATGCTTTTGTGAAGGCTTATGAGGTCTTGGTGGGGAGTAGAGAGAGGGATTTCCAGATGAAGTACTCAGAAACCAAGAAGAGAAGCCTCTGGGGAAATTCCTGGATGCTGTCAAAGTGAAGTCCCCCTCTGGCCCTGGCTGGAGGATAGCTGGGTTGGGGCTGACTAGGTGTAGGCAGGGAGAGGCACTTGATCTGAGTGGAGGCTAGGAGCCTAGGCAGCATCTGGACTCTAGAACAAGGCCCTTCACTGAGTTTAATAGGATTCTCCCCGCCCCCAACTGCATGCCCTCCTCCTTCTGGGGCAAAATCCCTAGATCATCACCCAGGCCCCTGCAATCCCCTCTAACGACACCTTTCTCTCTCTCCTTTCTAGAACCTTCTCTGCATCGCTGAGAACTTCTTCCTTTCCAAGCCACCAGTCCTTCCTTCTCTCTCTCCTTGTTCATTCCTTAAGACCATAATGGCCTGTTAGAGCTGATCCCAAATCGACCAAAGACCTGAACTGTCTTTTCCCTGGGCAGGCAGGTCTTAACCTCCCGATCTTTTCAATAGGCAAAGTAAGTAGCAAAAGGAGAAACCGTTAAAATTTTATCTTACAATGGTCTGGCCATTGATAGCCTACCTCTTTGTTTGTTGTTTTTTTTTTTAATTTAATTTATTTATTTATACAAGCACTGGGTACAGTCAGAAGCACGGGAGGGTGAGAGAATTCACCTGAGCCAGAGCGGGGAACAGAACAGGCAGACTGATGAAATACACTGCTGAGGGGAGCAGCGGGCGTGGCAGGAGAGGTCTGCATGCCATGTGGGACCTTTGCCTGCGGCCGGGGATCAAACCGGTGCTGCAGAGGCTGCGGGCACCTTAACAGCCCAGTGCTCAACTGCTGCGCCACCAGGGGAGGCCCTTACCTCTTTGTTTAAATAAAAACACATCTGAATAAAACACAAGTTTTAAACCATGGCACACTCGCTTTGCTTTTTGTTCCAGCCTCAGTGAGCTGCTCCTTAAGAGGCTTTGCTGTTCCACTTTTAGGGCTTGTGCCTGCGGTTCCCCTGCCTGGAGCACTTCTCTCCTCATCATGTCTTCTCTTCCCTCACCTCTTTCCTTTCATAGTGTTCCCCTGGGCATCTCTTCATCTTGTAAAAGCATAATTCTCTGATAAAGTTATTTGTTAGCATGTGCCAAACTTTCATCAACTCATGGATGAGGTTGGGTAAATTGCTGCAGGAATGGTTCCCAATTTTTCCACTTTCCCTGTATCAACATCACACCTTGCTTGGCCACATGACATGCTTGGATTAATGGGTCAATAAACAAATGAGAAAGAAACTGAGACTCAAAAAGTACCTGCATATTGGTGCTTGCCCTCCCTGGCTGCTCTTGGAATCCAGCAGCTGCTGTATAAAAAGGAGACTAGCTGGCTGGCTGATGAGACCCAGGATCTGGTTGTCCCGCTCCCTCCCATTGCACTTGGCCAGTCACTGGACACACAGGTGAGGATTTTCCATCACCTGGTGTCACGCGTTCTGCCAGCTAACACAGGTACATAAACAAACCCTTGCCATTCGCCATGCTGTGTTAGAAAGGAAGAACATCCCAGCCAAGACAGAGTCATGCATGAACTTTGGTTTTTGCTTTAAGCCACTCAGTTTGGAGTTCTGCTACACAGTTGAACTGATAATGAGGGAATCTACAGGAAAAAAAAAAGATGATTTGCTACAGATACAAGAAACTGGTGAAACCAAGGCTAGACGGTTAAATTGGTTTTAGACCCCAAAGTACAAGAAAGAAGAAAACAATATATCTCGCTTTCTCTTTGAGGTTTGCTTTCACAGATAGCAGAGCTTGGGCCTTGCCAGCAAAAGACACAGCCTGAGCAAAGCAGGGGCAGCTGCTCACCTTGAGCTGAGCCCCAAATTCTGCTTGTGCCTGGAATCTCAGAAAGCAGGCAGAAAGTAGGGGGGTGCAGTGGCTACCCAAAGACAGGGTAATAGAAATTCACAACTCCGCTATCTGAAGAAGAGCTTCTTCCCACTTTTTCATATGTGAACTGCTCTGTCACTAGATAATAAGCTTCACATTTCTTTGCCCCAACCTGCTTTTCGGCCAATAAGACTTAACTTCTTTGTTCTCAGTCCTCATTCTGGAAAACCTATACAACTCATTCTTTTTTTTTTTTTTTTTTTTAAGGGTTTATTTATGCATACAGGACCTGGGGTACGGCCAGAGGCATGGGGGGGTGAGAAGATTCACCAGAGACATAGTGGGGAACAGAACAGGCAGATTGACTGAAATACACTGCTGAGGGGAGCAGTGGGTGAGTTAAGAGGTCTGCTGCGCCATGTGGGTAGCTCCCTGGCCAGGGATTGAACTCGTGCTGCAGTGGCTGTGGATAGCTTCATAGGGTGCATCTCAACCCCTTGCGCCACCAGGGAGGCCCCTCATTCCTTTCTTAACCAGGGAAGTAGATTTGAGTTTATCTCCTACCTCTATGCCAATCAGTTCATAATAAGCTAATTTCTCTTCACAAAAGCCTGATTTGTGTTCTTTGGGTAGAGGACCCTGACTGCTCAATAACTGGGGTTTGTGCAGTCAGTGGACAAATGTGCTGAAATAAAACTGAAAATTCAGTGTCAAACTGGTTCTATACAACAATGCAAGAAACAGTTATCTTCTATGCAAGGTTCAGAAATGGCAGTGTTTACGAAATTCAAGGAAAAGTTTACCTTTAAAAAAAATGTGAGAGTGTTAGACTTCACAAGAACTGGCTTGCCAGATCCCGCACCCCACCCTCCCATGAACATTTAAAGCAAAAAAAATTTTAAAATCGACAAGGTTGTCAAGTTTACATTAGCCTTTTCATGGTGAAAAACACCACTTAATCATACTGGAATCGGATAGTATCAGTGTCAGTGTTTATTTCTACATTTTTTTTAATTGGATGAAAAAAGATCAAGTCTCTTGATCAGTTTTATATAAGTTCATTTCTAATTTTAAACCGAGGTTCTATTCAAGTATTTGTCAAGCAAAGTCACATTCTCTGACAGGGTCAGATGACTCTCTGGTGGGTTTTTTAGAAAATGCTCCAGCATAGCATGAAATGATAACACAACTACCCTTTGTCTTATTTCCAAGTCATGGATAATTAACCATAACTGATCTTTCCTGACCCTGGAGCCCTGGTAAGCACCCACCCTTTGTTCTGGCATAGCACCTGGATCCACTTATGACAGTCTATTCTTATCTTATAAATGCTGTATTGCTTGCAAGGTCTCCTCCTCTAGATCATGACCTCCAGTAGGGTGGGGATGCGTGTCATTCACCTTTGGATTCCTGAGGTTCAGCAAAGGACCTTGTATAAACATTTGTTAAATGAATGGATCAGAAATGTGTTCTTCCCAGAACCAGGGACAGCGTCTCCCCTACTTGGCAGAGCCAGCAATGCTAGGGCTGCTTTGTTATGCATTTTCCCAGATGATTCCTCTAAAGTTGTGTTGTGGAGCCACCTGGTACTCCTAGTGTAAGTCCATTCTATGCATCTCTCCCCGAAACTCTGTTCCAGGACACCATCCCGTTGGGTTTGAAACTGGGCACAGGGGAGTATTTATACCATGGAAACCAGCAAAGGCTACAAAGGGGGTTTGGGGTTTTGCGAGCTAGTTTACCAGCACACCACTGATTCTGCTCATCTCTGGTCAAAGGACTACTGTTTGGGAATTGTTGCCCTGCAGTAGGGTTAGCAACCTCTGCCTGCTTTTGTACTGCCTATGGGCTTGGGATTTTTTTTTTTTTTTACATTATTAAAATGTTGGAATGGGAGGGGATAGGGAGAAGAAGTAGGAAGAGGAGGAGGGGAGGATGGGGGGGGTGAGAAGGAGAATAAGACAAGGAGGAAAGGAGGAGAAGTGAAAGAGATCATATGAAAGCCTGCAAACACTAAAATATTTACTGTCTGACTTTTTATGGCATTTGCTGACCCCTGACCTAGGGAAGCTTCTTTACCCTGACTGTTAAAATCACCTTGGAAATCTTGTAACACATTCTAATGCTTAAACCCTGTAATGCTGCAGATGGGATCTGGGAAATCTATGTATTTGAACAGCTCCCCAGGGAACTCACACCGTTCTGTCTGGGGTTCCAGGTCTCTTGGTGCCCAACTTCCCTCATGGTTTCCCTAACTTGCCTTTATTAACATTTCTATCTGGTCCCAGCCAGCCACTGAGGTTCTGTTTAGGGTGTCTTGGTTCTGAAAGGCATTGTGAGGGTGGGGCCTCAAGGTGAGCACATCTGCAGACTGGGGGTGCAAGAGGGGTATCTTCCTTACTCCCATTCTAGTGCTTGTAGTTCACCAGAGATTGGGCAGAAACATTCTTGTTTTTTGGGGTAAATAGACTAGAGGAGAAGTTATTAATCACCCATGCTTGAAGCAGGGAGAGTATTTAGGAATTGGGGTGCCATCTCATTGCATACCTTTGAGAAGGTAGGGGGTATAGGGTTTTAGAAAATGCACCCATCACCTAATTTATGTGCCCACTTTCTTTATGGTATGACTATAAAGGAATGTAGGATGTTTTTTTTTTTTTTTTTTTTTATGGGGTAGGATGTTTTTTAACCAACATCTGTGAGTCAAAAATTCAACTCAGGGGCCTGGGGTAGAATACATAACCCTGTGGGGCTGCCATTACTACAGTAGCTGTGAAACTTCTGGATTCCAGATCCTGAAGCAAATTCTTTCGAATTTATTCTGTATTGGCAATTTCCCTTGAGGAAAGTAACTTAGAAATTACCAAAATTCAAGTGGAATCAAATGGATTGATACAATTTGGGGGATCTAATAATTGTATAAAATAAATTGAATACACATACAGGCACCATGTATTAGTGATTAAGAGCATAGATTCTGGAGCCAGATCATCTGGGTTCAAAACCAGGCTCTGCTACTTACTGGCCCTGAAAACTTGGTCAAGTTACTTAAATGTTGAGCCTTATTTTTCTCTACTGTAAAACAGGATCACATTTATTTCATGGTTGTAGTTGTGAGGATTAAATGCATTCATATATGCAAAGGGCTTATTATTGAAAACCTAGTGCAACACATACTGGCTTTAAGAATGTCAGAAGAAACTTTAGAAATGCTTTGGCCATGGCAGCAGCAAGAGTGTATGAAACCTACAGTTTCTTAGCACGGCAGTTTCAAAGGACTCATTAGAATTCACATATAGCTCCATTAGGCAAGTTTTCAAACTCTGCCTTCCCCTTGTCCCCTGAAGAGGATGCTAGATAAACCCATGTTGTCTCCCATTGTCGTTGAAAGTCCAATCTTACTAGAAGAATTCTTTTGAGCTTTGTAATGTGGGCTGGTAAGCAAAGGGAGAGAAGGGATGACTGGGCAGAATTTTCAATAAGAACTTCCAAGAAGACATTCTAGCCCAAATGGTTAGAAGTGGGGAACTTACAACTGGGCATATCTATTGCCAATGTTGAAGACTGAGGGAAGGGATGAAAGCTGTGGGAAGCTCACATTCTCCTGTTTTCCCTGAATACCTGCATGGGAGATTTGGGAGTAGAGTGTCAAAAAGGTGTAACAACAGCTAGAATGTATGACTATGTGGGAAAGACAGGACATTTCAGATAAGTTTTGCGTTGGCCCATATTTATAGATGCTTTTACAAAGTTAGGAAATACAAAATGTGGAGAACTTGATTTTTTTTTTAAATTAACACACAAAAAGTTGATTTTGGGGGGAAGGGGTCATGCAGTTCTATGGTTTTAAAATCATATATAGATTTATTTCACCGCTGCCATCATCAATATAAAGAGCAGTTCCATTATCCCCCAAATCTCCCTCATACCATCCTTTTGTGATCAAACCCTCATGCTAAACCTGACAAGCAATGATCTCTTCTCCATCACTGTAAATTTGTCATTTAAAATATGTTCTATAAGCATACAGTGTGTAAACTGTAGAATTCTTTTACTCCTCATAATTCCTCTGAGATTTATCCTGGTTATTGCCTATATCAATGACTTGCTCCTTTTTCATTGCCAAGCAATATTTCACTGTATGGATATATCATGGTTTATTGATTCATCATTGAAAGGCATTTGGATTGTTTACAGGTTTTGGAAATAAGAGTAGGATCCCTGAGTCATCAGATAAGTGTGTGTTTAACTTTATAAAGAACTGTCAAATTTTTTTTTGAGTGACTACCATTTTCCATTGCCGCCAGCAATGAATAGAATTCTAGTTATTCAACATTCTTGTAAACATTTGGTAGTGTCAGTATTTTTAATTTTAGTCATTCAACCTCATGGCTGATGATGTTGAACATAACCACTTTCATATGGTGAACTTTGGTAAAGTATCTGTTCAACTCTTTTGCTCATTTTAAAATAAGGCTGTTTTCTTCTTGATGAATTTTAAGAACTCTTTATATGTCAGATTCTTTATATATTATATATGCAAATATTTTGTTGAGCATGTGATTTGAAAATTATTTTTCACAGTGTGCATGTTGTCTTTTCTTTCTCTTTATAGTGTTTTTTTTTTTCGAGAAAAGAGTTTTAATTTTAAGAGGCCAATTTATCAATATTTAAGAATGAATCTTTTTTGGTGCCATGTCTAAGAAGTTTATGTGTCTATTCCAGTGTTTCATTCCTGGCATAAACTCCCCTTGGTTGTGGTATATTGTTCCTTTTATCTTTTTTTGGATTTAATTCTTGCATATGTTATTGAGGACTTTTGCACGTTTGCTCACAAGGGCTATTGTTCTGCAATTTTATGACAGTTTTAATATAGTCTTTGTTATGTTTTTGTCTGGCTTCCATATCCAGGTAGTGCTGCTTTCATACAAAACAGCTCATAAATCTTTTCTCTGGTATTTTTTGGAAAACGTAGCATGAAATTAGTCTTACTCTTTCAATGTTTGGTAGAAATTTCCTGTGAAGGCACCTAGGCCTAGAGATTTCTTTTTCAAATTTTTTTTGTAACTACAAATTCAGTTTTTAAATAGTGCAAGATTATTGATGTCATTTGTTTCATTTTGGATGACCTGTGGTCATTTCTGCCTTTAGAGGAATTAGTCCATTTCATCTAAATTGTCAAATTCTCATCCATAGAGTTGTTCATAGTATTACTTTATTATCCTCTTAAGGTCTACAGGGCTTTTAGTGATGTGTTTCTTGAAAAAACTTTTTTAATTGAAGTAACATTGGTTTATAACATTATGTCGGTTTCATGTTTACATCATTATAAATCAACATCTTTATGTAGATTGAATTTGTTCACCACAGTTTCAGAAGCATTGACTTTAGACCTCCTTTCACCTTTACCTATAGTTGTGGTGTGTACCATGGATCTTAAAGGACTCTGAAGTCAGATTGCTTGGTTCCAGCCCAACATTTGCTGGTTACTAACTGTAATCTAATCTCGCTGGATCATCTATCATAACTTAAAGGGTCATAATAAATATTAAAGGATAAACCATGCAAAGTGCTAGCATTGGCAAATAATCAGTGCAAGTTATCATTGTATGTATTATCTCACTTGATATAAGAACCCATTTTACAGATGAAGTTGGAGTCTCCAAGGGAGGTTTTAACAAAATCATTTGACCAGCAATTTCAGAGTTAAAACTAGAACCCAGTTCTGATTTCTGATCCAAGGCTCTCTGTACCTCATTTGACTCTGAAATATTGGTGGAGGGTCATCAGCATAGGGAGAGGGACCATAGGCTTGTGTGAGTGTTTGCAATAAGAGGGGAAATGGCTTGAGGGTCATTATATACTGAATGAAGGTCAAATCAGCTATTAACTTTAAATTGTGGGGGTTACCACCAAACGGTGGTGTTTATGTTATGCTAAAGTTTAGACAGCACTCTAAATTAAGTTCACACTGTTGGGGTTTCGTTTGTGGATACCACTCTTACTCTGCCTTCAATATTCAGGGGGTTGGATGTGTGTATGTGTGTGTGTTGGGGAGGGGCAGGAAGACTCTGAATTTATGATCTAGTACCTTTGCCACCTCCCTCAGTTCCATCCCCCTCCCATTTGCTCCAGTACAGCACATTCAGAAACTCTTCAAGTGTAAAGCTATTTATAATACAGAGTAGGATTTATTTATGGACAAGGTAAGTAACAAGCACATGATCTCAGGCCACCCAACTAGCTTGCTTGGTTCAGGTTTGAAGCATTTAACTGCCCATACTTACCTCTTCATTACCCTTTCTTGCCTTTATCCTTTAATTCTATCTGCAGACTTCCTCTGAGTTCTCTGTAAGCTTCCATTGGGGAAGCTTATGGGGAAGCAAAGTTTTTTTTTTTTTTTCTTTATGTTCAGGCCTACCAAATCCATTTCAAAAGTTATAATTAAAAAGCATGAACACTCTCTGCATGGCATGTAGGCCAAGTGGAATCTGGAATGAAGCGTAGTGGAAATGCAAGTATTACAGATTCAGTGTGGAACTACATTGGGTAGGAAGTCTGTGAATCAGGGCTTTTTCCAGTTTGATTCATACATGGTTCAGGGCATGGTAGGTGTGATTGTCCGTTTCCACCATTTGTGAAGCTGCCCCCTGCGCAACTGGCCCCTGACAGTTGGCTAAACTCACCTGTGAGTGATAGGAATGACAAACAGACTTCATCTCAGGGGCTGGTTTCAGTGGGGTGCTCTGGCTCCTGCAGCCCTGGAGAAGCCATGGTGTGGCCAGTGGCACAATTAGGTGACTGTTGGTTGATCTCTTTCATTGGTTTTGGAGGAATGTACTGGGGGATGTGGTTCATAGACCACATTTCTCATCACAATTTCAGAATCAGCTTCCCAGAGTCCCCCCATGTGTGTGCCAGAACATTGGAAACAGAGAGAAGGAAGCCACAGAGTAGAATAAGCAAAGTTTCACCCAAGCCTTCCCAGCATGAGATCAACAGCCCCCTCCATTTGTCACATAATTACCCCTTCCCAAAGCCTCTGATGATGTCATCCCGGTACGTCTCCAAAAATCCTCTGTCATTAACATTCCCACTTCTCAGAAGAGACACAGCAAGGGACCCTGAGCATAGTCCGAGTTACCAGGCTCACTGACTAGATGCTTTGGCTCAGATTTTAAGAGAGTCCTTGTATCACTGCCAGTCCTTTGCCTTCGTCCAGACAGGAAGAGGGGTGCAGTGAGGGCAATAGGCCAGGAGTCAGAGTGAGGGCTCCAGTGCAGTCCTGTCAGTACAGGTTGTGTAGTATTGGTGACTCATTAACCTCCGGGGGCCTCAGGTTTCTCACGTGGAAACAGGGGCTCGGATGAGCAGGGATGTGCAGGCATGACCGGGCTTGTCCTCTGCTGGGTGAACTGACAGACGTTCCCAGATGGTGACCGGGGGTCTCTGAGGAGAGAAAGAACTGCTACCAACGGTAAGGATTCCTTCTCCACGCCCTACTTGGCCCTCAAGGACCTATGCCATTATTGGGGTCTATGTCATGTATATATATGAGACAGTCTGCCTAAGTGTCTAATCCCCTTCATCTCACAAACTTCATAATAAAAATGTGGCAAGACTGTGGAAAATAGAAGAAGAAATGCATAGAAGGTAAAATGATGCCAATTTTATTTGAAGCTTTGGGGGTATTTTAGTAGGACACATAGATCATGGAGTAAAGGGCCACACTCATATAACTTTTATGATAAAAATGAATTTTCAAGAGATTCCTTGCTTGCATCCCGGCCCTGTTCCCCTCTCTTCCTCCTGGAGGTGTCTTGGTTGACAAGTGTCCTAAGCAACAGAAGGAGTCAGGCCCACGCAGCCTGAAGCAGTGGTCAAGCCGAGTCCCTGGGGGTTAGGGATCCATCCCTTGGTCTACTCCAGCCCCATTTCCTGTGAGTTTGTGCCTGAACAGTGGCTCCAGAGGTGGCTGTGGGAGAAATCATTCCTCTAGCCCCTTGCATCATGCTGTGGCCCAGGCAGCTTGGCTTTGAGGTTGCTTTGACCCAGGGGACCTGGGGCCTATTCTCCCACTCGGCCACTGACCGTTTGTCTGGCATCTTGTGGGGGCCCTGGGTACTTCATGGTGCAGACTCAGGACAGACTCTGCAGGAGATGGAAGTGGGGTCTGGTGGGGGGTGGGTCATGCTGGGGAAGGCGCAGGAGGGAGCTGAGGGTCAGCCACAGGCCTCACTGGCCAGTGCTGGCTTTGTTAGTGTGTCGTGAGATGCCCTGTGGTAATTTCCAGAAGCACAGGAAGGGGGGAGTTTGTAGAGGGGACAAAGTTCTGGGTGTGCCAAGGATGGGGCAGAGTGGCTAGATCAGCCAGTATTTCCTTTATTGTTTTACAATCCCGTGTTGTTCTCACACTGACTTTGCTCACATAGGGGGCTGGGATCTGGGATCTCTGGTTTCATCTGTTCCTCTCCAGATCCCTAGGGGTTGATGGTGGTGTTTGTAATGGATTGTTTTAAGTGTTTTGAAAACTCTAATGGAAATCATAATACATCTTTTTTTTTTTTTTTTTGCTTTTTGCATACCCAGTTATGGATGTGTTTGATTAATAAATCATGGAGAAATGAATTAATTATTCCTTAATGATTAGTCTCTTTGATAGACAACATATTTCAAGTAAGGGAGATATGGGAGAAAAATAATAAGGGAGAGTCTTGACAATCCAGGGTTCTCAAATTGTAGGACACATCACCGAGGGGACTTTATAAAAGTTAGATAAATGGGCCAGCTCCCAGATTTCCTGCTTCTGGGGCAAGATTGAGAATCTGCATGTCTGAAAGAGCCCTGGCCAGGCTGTGGCTGGGCCAGGGACCACACTCTGAGAAACACTTTTCCCTCATTTCTCCCATCTTGGTCCCTGCTCCACACCTACTTGTTCCCATCCCTCATTCCAGTCTTCTTTTACCTGCTCCCCACCCCCCATCTTCCTCGCTCAGTGCCCTTTTCCCTGGACTATTCTGTCTCCCACCTGCTTTTTGTACATCTGTCCCCGCAGCCTCCCACACCTGACTTTCTTCTTGAACAGCTGGACACCTAATTTCTTGAAAACTGACATGCAGAAGAGACAGGAGGAAAACAGCCCACAGGCTGTTTGGAATGTATGGGCTGGCCAGGACCTGAGCTTGGTCCAACTGATAGAGCTGTCTGGGCTGATGCAGTTCCACCTGGATACCATGTGACTGGTTAAGTTCACTTTCCTGCGACCTGGGAGACCCTGAAGGAAATGGGCTCTTTGGAGGGCAGCCTCCAAGCGCGAGTTTGTCTTCAGTGATCCTTTGTGGTAGAGTTCCAGGCTTGAGTGTGTGGCTTTAAGACAGGATTGCTGGCCAGCCCACAGAGCCTCTCATCTTGTAGGTCTGGCAGAGGAACCCCTGGTACTGAGGTGGTCAAACTGGGAAGAGTTGGTCACCCAACTAGGGTGGGAGACTTTGCCTTTCTAAGAAACTCCCAGATGAGGATGATGCTGGTGGCACTTTGCAAACTGCTGCTTCATTGTTCCCAGACAGCTGCAGAGGCCAGAGCTGCATGTGGCAGCCCTGAAGCTTCCAAATGGGAGGCCCTGGGCAGTGGTCGGAATTCAGACTGGGAGGAGCTATGATGGGAGAGGTGGTTGTGGACTTGGGGAACTTTGGCCAGAGTCCTGGATTGATGGGGGCAAGAAGAGCTGTTCAGAAAGGTGGGGTCAGGTGAGCTGAGGCTCTGTGTGTTGGGGGTTTACCCTAGTGAATACAATCCAGAGGGCCTTTGCCCTCCTCACTGTGGGATAGGCCTGCAGCTTGGTTGGATGTGAAGCTGGATGAAGAGAATGGCTGTTTCATGGCCAGAAGGTTGTGGAAGCTCAGAAGACCAATGCTGACTCACACTTGAATATTTTATGATTGTGATGTGATTATTGTTATCCTCCACTTGGTGAGGATCACCTCTAAGGTCACTTGTCCTGGAAGTGGCAGAGTTGACTGAGTTTAGGTCACTGAAAAAGCCCAACCCCCCCAGGGAACAGATGGGAGAAGGGCCTTGGAGATGGCCCTGGGGAGCAGCAGGAGTGTCCCTGTGCCCATCCCCTTGGGAGAAGTATTTGGAAGGATGAGCCCAGGTCAGACCCAGCCTGACAATATAGCCCTGCCTAGTAGAAACACCCCCCACCTTGTTCCTCCTCCCTGCCTGCCTGGCCTTGCGTGATGCACAGGTGTGCTCAGGGCTCTGGCATCTGAAGTGACGCGAGCCCAGCAGCCTGGTCAGGACCACATTCCGGGCCAAGAGACACAGCCAGGCTGAGGCCTGAGGCGTGATGGTTCGTGACTCACCTCAGCGAGCAAACGCCTCACCTCCCCTGGCCACTTCCCTACTTGTTTGCTTATTCTGCCTGAGAGTTGGTAGAAGCCAGTCAGCAGTTTATGGAGAAGAAGAGGGCTTGACTTGCCACCTAGAGCCAGGATGTGTGGGCCCCAGTCCTGCTACTTTTCAGCTTGAACTTGGGAAGGTCGCTTGACCCGCAAGTCTCAATTTCCCCATGTCTATGGTGCTGGGGTTGCTTGAGAGTCTTTGTTCTCCCCAGTGTCCTGGGGACCAGCAGCAGTGGTATCCCCTGGAAGCTTGTTAGAAGTGCAGACTCAGTCCCCAGGGGCCTACTGAATCAGGATGTGCATTTAACAGATAACCAGACAATTTGAGTATAATCTGAGAAGGGCAAGTTCATGATGTATGAGATTGAGTTTGGTGTTGCAGCTGTTAATTCTGTGCTATGAAGGATTCCTGAGCATAATCCTGACGGATGCTCAGTTGCAGACCAAATCTTGTTCCAGAAGGATTCCCTCCATTTTTTTACTTTTCCTAGGTATATCGCCTCCATTTTAGCTCTTACCTGGTGTTCCCAACTGCTTGATAAATTCCAGGAAGCCCTCTTAAATAGCCCTCTCTTTTCTGCTAAGGAGCTAATGGAAGCCAGTAAGTTATGAGCTGAAATTGCACTCAATTCACCCCTACTTCTACAGATTTACTTTATACTCATTCTCCAAAGCTGTCACTGTCCTTCCTAGAGGTGTATGCCCTTTAACTGGTGAAACAATTCAGGAATTGACCAACTATACAACATAGAGAACCATCCTACAAGCATTTAGACTGCGAGCTAACAGCCAGATAAAAGAACGCAAGAGGAAGATGTAAATAGTGTGGAAACTCCCTAAAGTGAGTATTATGTGGGAGACCGGAATCTGTGGCTGCTGCTCAGCGAGCCTCATTCCCCCAGCCTCTCTCCTACATGAACATATGTTTTGGGCTAAGTGTGATCCTAGATTTTCAAGATTTGCATATTTTGAATGACATGGCTGCTGCTAAGTGAAAGCCAACTATTGCATTTGGTTCCCAGCCAAAGAAATGGAAACCTCTTCCATGTCCAGGACAAAAGAATCATCTGTGTTGGTCCCAGGAAGAGAAGCTGTGTGGGCTCCTACAGTGACTTCCTAAGTCATGATTTAGAGTGATTTTGATTATACGTGACTTTCCTTTTTGCTCATGTTAGAACTTCAAGTAAGAGGAAAGCTACCTTGCTGTATGTAATTAAGTTGGACACACAAAGAAATTTCCAACTGGGAAAATCAATATGATTACAAGTGAAGATGGCCAGGAAAGGCTCTGAATAGGAGGGGAATCTTTCTTCTTAATGCCTTTTCTAGAATGTTCTTTTGTGATAGCTCTTCAGATTTCTAAGACAGGTTTAATTCTGATAAACTGCCAGTAGATTCCATGAGGCCAGAATAACCTGTGTATTCTCTGCATCCACCACTCTCTGCACCTCCCAGGAGGTGCTGTACTGAATGTAGGATTCCAGAATTTTCAAAGAGTCAGGTTAAACTTTGCCTGAAAACTGGGGAATTGAGAATTGTTAGGAGACCACACAGACTCAAAAATATGTTACGCCACGTGTTGAAAGAAAATGCCAAATCCACTTCTTTATTCTGGTAACTAGCTCATGCCATAAAAGATCTGAGGCAACTTATAAGAAAAATACTTTTAAGGTGAAATATAAATAGAAAGTGAAAAATTAGACCAGGGGAAGTATAAATTAGTGGAGCATGTGACAAGCTTGAACACAACTAGCCTCTGAAGCCTGACCCTCGGAGTTGCTGTAGTTGGGTTGCATTTGACTACATGCCATTGAAATAAGATAGAGTCCTAATATTAGGGTCAAGATATAAATGAATGGACAGTAGAAATCTAACTGCTTGTCAGAACAAAGCCCTGAGGGTTTCCTTTGATTAAAAGCTCAATGTGGGCCTCCCTGGTGGCCTAGGGTTCAGTCTCAGCACTGTCACCACTAAGACCTGAGTTCGATCCCTGGCCAGGGAGCTACCCATATGGCGCAGCAGACCTCTCCTGTCTCACCTTTTGCTCCCCTCAGCAGTTTATTTCAGTAGATCAACCTGTTCTGTTTCTCCACTCTGTCGCTGGTGAATCCTCTCACCCCCTCACCTCTGTCCTACACCCCAGTTCTTCTATGCAAAAAAAATAAAAGCTCAATGTGAGCTACCCACATGGCCTGGCTATGCACACAGATGGGGCTGCCTCATTAGTGTGCAGCCCAGCCCCCTGGAGATGGGGGAGGCCTTTTGCACACAGCATTGGCCCTGCATCTGCTTTTGCAGTCCGCATGTTAAATTATGCTACCATGTGCCAACTGGATGCTACCAAGAGATGATGAGGTGGTGCCCTCCAGGGCCGCACAGTCTGTCCCAAGGTGGTAAGAGCAGACAATAGTGTGATCTGTGCTGACAGGAGATCTCACTTGGAATTCTGTGCTTAGTTCCAACTGTTCATTTTTTAAATAACATTGACATGAGCGCGGTAGAGGATGGGGCTTCCCTCTCAGCGTCTAAGCCCAGGCATGGTTGCTGCCATAGAAGCAAGCACTTTAAGGCTTCTCAGGTCCTCCTGGAACAGCTGGGGGACTGGCTGTGATGTCAGTGGTCTGGTGGAGGGACACCGGACTCTCGATGTAGTCTGGAACCTTCCAGAAGTCTGGCATTCTTGGCCATTCATGGGCATCTTTGTGGAGGCTTTGACACCTCCACCTCACAGCCTTCAGTTCTTCCTGGTTGCTGATAAGGGGTGTACAACAGGAGAGGACGTCTTCTTATTTTGATTCTTCCCCTTCAGATGGGATGGGATCTGTGCTGGAAAAAACATGAACTAGATGAGCCCAAGACCCAAATACATGATTTCAAGCCTGTGTGAGGATGAAACTAGCATAGTTCTTGGATTCAGTTCTTGGGCTTAGGTTTGAATTCCAGTGCTGCCCCTCAACTGTTTAACCCGCCTCCATGAAAATCCTGTTATGAATTGGCTTTGGAACTCAGTTTCCTCACCTGTAAAATGGGGATTTGAATTGTTAACTCAGAACTGTGAGCATCAAATAAGGTGCATGGAAATAGGTGATTGGCCCCATAAAATAGGTGACTGGCCTCATCAAATCTTAGTTCTTTCTCCTCATTCTTCCTTGTCCATGAAGCTAATATTTCTCTCTGGACCCCAGATTCCACCCCTACCTCCACCTTGTGCGTGGCCATACATCTGTTCATCTTTGTAATTTCAACAGTCTCTTTTTTTAAAAAACAGATTTATTTATGCATACAAGAACTGGGGTACAGGCCAGAGGTGTGGGGGTGGGGGACAGGGGTGAGAAGATTCACCAGAGACAGAGTGGGGAACAGAACAGGCAGACTGACTGAAATACACTGCTGAGGGGAGCAGTGGGCATGGCAGGAGAGGTCTGCTGTGCCATGTGGCAGCTTCCTGGCAAGCCGGGAATCGAACTTGTGCTGCAGAGGCTGCAAATTGCTTCATAGTGCAGTGCTTAACCCCTTGCGCCACAAGGCAGGCCTCAACAATCTCTTTTCTTTGAGGACTTTCTCTCCTCCGCTTACTATCCTGCTCAATGTTCTGTATCACTTCCTCTGAAAAAAATTATACCTCAAATCAGCTATCCCATCAGCTATTGCTTTGCCCCTTCATTTCATCACCAGATATTTTGGAGATTAATCTGCACTCAGTCCTTTAGACACCTGAGCAATCACTACAGAGTGATTTTTTACCCTCCTTGTTTATTTAGATGCTCTTTGCCAAGTCCATTACTTTTCCTTGGGCTACAACCTCCCTGGTGGCTCAGATGGTCTGTTCCCCTCACCCTTGATATCGTGTCTTTGTTCATTCTCTTTGCCATGAACACAGTGTGGCTCCCTAATTATTTCAGGGAACTTCTCTTTGGATTCCCCACCAGGTCTTCCTTCTCCCAGTTCCCCAAAACATGGTTCAGGATTCCAACCTGAGCTCCTAGGGGAAGTGGTCATGGCCGGCCCAGAGGGTAGAAACCTATTTCTATGAGAAGTCAGATCATAAATATTTTAGGCTTTTCAGGCCTTATGGTCACCATTACAGTGACTCAAATCTGTTGTTATAGCATAAAGCAGCCATGGGCAGTACATGAGAAAATGAGCCTGGCTTTGTTACAGTAAGACTTTACTTAAAACAACAACAACAACAAAATAGGAAAAGGGCCAGACTTGGTCCATGGGCTGTAGCCTGCTAACCCCTAGTCTAGTGGAAACAGAGTATAGAATAATAGGGTCAGAAACAACTGGTTTCACAGTAGGGTGCCATCATCCAGCCTCATCATTCCATTATTCTATTGGACAAGTTACTTGGCCTCTATTGCTTCTTAATCTCTTTATCTGTATAAGCATATTAAGGGGAATAATGATGATGATGACAATGATGATGGTAATTCACAACATTGTTGATAGGATAGAAGAAGACAATTTGTAGTCTCTTTCAGTGAATCTTGGGTTCCTTCCTTCCACTGTCTATGCCCACATCTCAGTTTCTCCTCTTCACTCTCTCCACCTTTTTACTCCCTGCAATCTCACCCAGGCAGGTTGCTAACCCCTACCTCCATCTCCATGTCTGATCTCCCTTCTGAGCTTAAAATCTGCACCTGGTATGACATTGGGTAGCTTGGCTCATATTTACCATTTGTATCTCAAACATTGAGTGTTCAGAGGAAAAACGCATTGTTTCAACCAAGCCTGTACCTCCTCCTGATCTTTGGGGAGGTGTCTTTGACACCACCATTCCCTACCAGAGACCAGTCCGGGTGGCTTGCTGGTTCTGACCTTCACACATGCTGCCTGTCTTGGTCTTTCTCTTGTCCTCCCTGGCGCCATCTTTTCAGTTCAATATCTTACTATCTGTTACAGACTTACAAATGCTCTCCGTGTCTCCAAGCCTCTGCTCCCCAACTCATTTCTGCACACAATACGAGCTACACCTCCAAAGCAGCACTTGGCCATGTTTCTCTTCTGTCCCTGAAGTCACCGATGATTCCCCCTTGCTGTCCACATGTTGGAACTCTCATCTGACTTTCAATGTGCTCCAGGTTCAGCAGTGAAACCCCCTGACTCTCCTTACTGCAGCTGTTCCCTCTGGTTCTTCCCCCATGCCATCCTGCCTGCTGCCTTCTCGCCCATACCTCTGATCCCAGGCCAGAGAGCAGAAGCCGCACACAGCCCCCTGCACCTTCTGGCCGGAAGTGTCTCTTTATCTCACCTCCCAGAGCCCGTGCAAGATTCTGTTTATCTCATGCAACACATTTTCCATGTGCTTCTATGAGGTATTATGTACTTGCTTTATCTCTTCCTTTAGATTAAAAATCCCTCCGGGATGAGAAGAGACCTTTGTCCCTGTGCAGAGACCCAGCCTGCATCTGCATATGGTATGGGCATTGTGAGGGGGTGAGCCGGCTTTTCCTGGGCTTTCCTTGGAGCTGACTTGACAGCCTCACTGGCCTCCTCTGTGGCCAGAAAGGAAAGTGTATAGATGGAAAAGTTGATGCTGAGCAGCGAGTTTCACTTTCCAGGGCTTGGGGCTGCGAGCCTTCCATGTCTTTGGTGCTGGGAAGTGGGTGTGTTTGTGTGGGTGTGTGTTTGTTTCTGTGAGTGTATTTCTGGTTTCTGTGTGTCAAATGTGTGTGTGTGCACGTGTGTATGTGTAATGGTGTGCTTCCCCCTGTGAGGGGATTGTAGTCTTGGACATTCTTTTGTAAAAGGACAAGAGCCCTTGCCTTATTGCCTGGGTCTTGCCTCTAGCTACATGAAATTCCCAGCAAGTGAAACATGGTGCAAACAAAGCTTCGGAAAATACAGCAACTGAGTGATAAAATCAAACCTCAGGATGGTGCACTGGGTGTACAGCTGGGCTATAAAAGCAGGCTGCTCACCCTGAAAGTCCTGTGGGTCCTTTGAGGGGAAGTCGCCAGCCTGCTTCTGGAGAACAGAGTGGTGGGGGTAGGGGGCAGTCACAGACCTTATCCAGAGATGTGACCTGCCTTTCTCTAGGGTGGACCGGGATGGGGGTATCCTAGCAAACTCATTTTATTGCCATTCTAAAGGGCAAACTGGGAATGGCAGTATCAGGCTTTGAATTCAGGAAGCCTGCTGCTCTTTACCCCAGTCTGAGAATTAGGAACTAGCAGAGCCTGTTATAAGCAGCCCATAAATCACACATAAGGTAAGTGTTCATAACCTGGCCAAAGGTCATAGACCATGAGAGGACTGAGACTAGTTGTCTCTAGAAATATCTTTTGCACCAGAACTGGATGCTAAAGTGTTCATGTGAAATTCTACATGCAAGTCCAGCATCTAAAACCAGGGAAAGCCCAGCCCTCTCTGGGTGCATATGTGTGTTGTGTGGTTTGGACAGAGCTGCCTGCTCACCACCCCCAACCCAGCCCAGCCCCTCTCTCAGCAACTTCTCAGAACAGTTCGAAACCTCTCACAGGTCCAATTCTCCTATCCTAAAGGCAAGTAAAATGACTTGCCCAAGGCCAATCCATGGTGGTGGGAAGCCGCTGTGAGTAACTCCCGGGCAGATCCCAACTCTCATTAACCTGCCGCTGGACCAGCACTAGACACTGCAGTAAAAGAGGGACTGTGTAGGGAAGTGAGCTGTGTAGGTCAGCTGGCTTTGAAGATCCCATCCAATGAGGGGCTTGGGGACTAAGAAGGTGAAAATATTCTCACGACTGTATTCAGTGGAGACTACAATGGATCTCATTACCTTTGAAGTCCTTTAAGCATAGAGGTAGCCCTCACTGTCATCCCTGCTGAAAAATCTTCATGCTATACACTGAAGAATCCATCAGAATGTTTCTGGGATGCTACCTTGGAGGGAAGACTTACCCATCTGCAATGTACCAACTACCTGCATTACGACAGGTTTAAAGGAGTGCCCTTTGTTTATTTAACCATCATTCACACAGTGCTGTCCAAATATTAATCCACTAAATATTAATCTACTAATGCAGTATCCTTTTGAAATAGAGCCCTTATTAGCACTGTCTCCATTTTATAGATTTGCAAATATGGGCACAGAGAGGTAAATTAACTAGCCCTGGATCACACAGCTAGTAAGGAACAAAACTGGACTCAAATCAGAAGGCTGAGTGTTGGCCCATGCTCTTCCCCGCCGGGCCATTCAACTTTCTATTCACTAAGGGAAGGATGTGCAGGGGAAGGAATCTCACATTGGGGATCCCTTGCTTGGGCAAGTGACTTACCCCTCAAATAGGTTTGAACTGAGAATAGTAATAAAATCCCATCCTGAGTCCAAGGTGGTCTTTTGGGAACATAGATTCAATTATGTCAAGACTCTGCTTCTGCTTACATCGCTTCAATAAGCTCTTAGTATTCTTAAAATAAAGACCAGAGTCAGTGAGAGGGCCCTGCATGATCTCACCTCACCTCCTGCAAACTGCCAGCTCTCCCCTGCACTTGCCTTCTGCCCTCCACTCTCCCTGCCGGCTTCAGTTCCTGGTCCCCAGAACCTGCCCAAGTCATTACCTCTGCTTGAAAGACCCCCTTTCTGCATAGTTTCTCTATTGAACTTTACATGGGGCCAGAATCCCTCTCTGTTTTTTTTTTTTTTTTTTTTAAAGAAATTTATTCCTCATGGTGCCGGGGGCTGGGAAGTCTGTGGTCAGAGGGCAGCGTGGTCAGTTCGGGTGAGAACCCTCTTCCTGGCTGGCTGGCTGTCTTCTCTCTGTGTCCTCATGTGGCCAAGAGCAGAGCGGAGGAACACACTTGCCTGCCTCTTCTTAGAAGGGTGTGAAAAAATCATGTGGTCTCTGCTGTTGTGACCCAGTGAGCCCCAAGCCTCCTTCTCCAAACAGTTCACATTGGGAATTAGGATCTCAGCATGTGAATTTTGAGGGGACACAGTCAGCCCTGAGCACTATGTCTACACCTCATCGTTTAAATAAGTATAGCCAGTCTCCCTTTCTTCCTAGTCCTCACTTGGCTCTATTGTGCACCTTCCTTAGTGAGACTGTTTGGATGATGTCTCTCACCTGATGGAATCCCCCTGAGGGTACAGACCTCAGCTGTCTTATTCTCATGGCATCTTCAGTGTCTTGCATAGTGCCTGACACATGCTTGTGACTGAGCAAATTAAGGGTCTCCTCTTGCTCTGAGGCTTCATGATGCAAAGTGTAAACTGAGTCCCATCACTACCAATTTGAAGTATACCAAGGGACTCACAGTGGGACTCTGATCCCTTTACTCACCCTGTTTTTCTGTGTTATATATTTAGTAATATGACTTGATCTCTGTAAAAACCATACTGTTTGCAAAGAACCTTTTCCTGCCTTACCTGTTTATGATCATTACAACAATGAGGGCAGGAAATATCCTCATTTTACAGATGAGAATACTGAGACTTGGAGCATGCCTCCGCCTGTCCAAGGCCACCAGTGCTGCAGCCAGGAGTGTGATTTTGTTTCTATAATCTGCCAGCTACAGTCCTGCCCTACCCTACTGAACTGTTATGCTTTTATCTCATTTCTCAGTATCAGATACAATCTGCCAGAAAAGACACAATTGTTACTTCCTCCTTCTACCCCAACAATGACCTTTGCTCTTACATCCAGCCCTCAGGAGGGGTTGTTGCTCTGCCTGAGGGCAGGTCCCTGCCCTCCTAGGGAGAGTGAGAGAGGGGACAATCACAACAACCAGGGCTTCAATTTCAGTGCCCTGGAGAGAGGTGCCAATCTTCAATTTAGGGATGTGGGGCCAGACCAGCTGTATCTTTAGGGGTCCATGTCCATATGAAAACTTTTATGTTATCTGCCTCCTTGATTACATGCTGTCCACTGAGCTGCTGGCCTCTGTGAAGTGTGAAACTGGGCTGTGGTCTGTCCATTTCAGGTCTCCCAGAGCAGCCTGGGAAACTGTAGGTGCGTGAGTAGGGTGGGGGCACTGTTGGGAGGGGAGGAGGTCCACTGAGAGTGGATATGGCATTAGCCCTGAGTCCCTCTGTGTGGCCCAGTCCGGGAGTACAGGGAGGCCAGTGAGAGGGTGATCCTGCTCTGTTTCTTCCTGTCACAGTCTGGCTTGTAATCCTCCCTCCATGCAAAGACACGAGCAACAATAACCCTATATACAAATGCAATGGTGAGAACCAATTTTACTCAATGAAAAGAATTGAGGGGGAGAGACAAGAAAGAAGTTTGATAAAAAAAGAATTTTCCATCTTCTCCAAATGCTAAAGGCTTTTCTCCCCAATAAAGAATCAAGATGGGATTCTTTCCCTCATGTTCCAGGTTGACAGGATAACTTGCTGCTCTGAAGGGGTTGTGGAAACCCTCTTCCTGGCCTCCATGAGCAGAAGGGTCTCAGAGGAGAAAATTTTGTCCATCTTCACCTGGTTGGTGCCCAGTTTCCAGCTGCTCACCCCTTCATTTTCAGAAGGCCCTGGCCGCCTGCCCTGCCCCCGAGCCTCCCTGCTCACCCACCTGCAGGTCTCCCGTGCGCTCACCTGGTCCAGGCAGGCACCCTGGTAGGAGTATCCCTGCTACTGCTCCAACTCCAGACTCACGGGCAACTCCCTCTGGAGACTGCGTCCCTCCTTCTCCAGCCACAGCCAAACTATAAGTCCAGTTCCTTAAGAGGCACCTCGATGTTGAGGGAATACCAGATGATCCAAAAGAGCAGGCTGAGAGCCATGATGAGGGCACCCGAGTAGACAAAGAAATCCCAGTAATCCAGGGAGACCAAGATGCCCAACAGCAGCAGGACCAAGCCCACGGCGTCGAACAGGAGGGCCAGGACAAGGAAGAGGGCGCACCGCCCTGGACTGCATCTTCCCCAGGGCCTCCCCAGGAGCATCGCCCAGGAGGAGCAGAGCAGGCCCGCTGCTCCTGGGGCCAAATTTGCATGGGAGGGCGGAGGCCCTGCCTCCTGCTGCCTCTCTGCCTGCTGGGTGTGAGCGAATGACTGAGCGCGTCTGAGCCACAAGGAAGTACACGTGGACCTAGTTTTATGAGCAGACAGCCAGTGGGGCAAGATATTTCTTAACTGTTTCATGCCTCAGGAATGATCTAGACCAAAACAGCCTCGTGTCACTGTTAAGTGGACTGGTCATCAATGGGCCAATGAGTTGAGTGGCAGAAGGGGAGTCAGGGTGTCCTTGGATGGATTGCAATGTCAGGGATGCAGACTCAGAAAGATGAATGTGTGGCCCCAAAAGGGGCTTTCCTGGGCCCTGGGCAAGTCCTGCCTGTTTCTGAGACATGGTTCTTTGTACAATGTGGTGGGTTTTCTCCACCACCCCCTTCTAACTGACTTTTCCTATTGAGAAAGGAGGTTTTATGGAAAAGAATATGTTGACATACAGTAAATAAATTTTGAAATGATGCTTGAAATTGGTCAGCATTAGCAAGAGAAGCCTGATGCTTCATGTAGATTCTCTGCTCTAAAGTACCACGGACTTGACTTTTTGCACTTGCTTCCATAAAACCCCATCACAAGAGACTGGAAGAGGACAGAGCGGGGACAACAGCGAGAGAAGGGACTTCTGGCTTCTGAGGCTGGGCATAGACTGAAAGTCAGCTACAAACAAAAACCAAGAAACATCGACCTGGCTCTCAGACTCTGGTTTTTCCACTGACTAATCTCAAGTTTGCCTCAGTCCCTAACGGGTGATGTATAAAATGGGGTGGTTTTATCACTATGGCTGCTCAACCTTGATGGATAGAAACCCAGCCATGGTCTTCGGTCACCTCTGCAGGGTCTTGAACTGGCACCACACCTTTTGGGGCCTCAGTCTCCCCATCACCAGATGAGTTAGAGACTATCTGAAAAAAGCACATGGAGGGGATTATGTAAGTTATGGTTTTTAGGATCTGAAACCTGACTGAGGCAGCGAGCTGATCTGGAACCTCAGAGCGAGAAGCAGCTGAAGCCTGTTTCTACTCAGTTTTTGTGCCGTTTTTTCAATCCATCCTCAGGGATTAGGTCCCTGTAAGATACACCTCCCAGAGCTGCAGAATCGAGCCTCTTCTAATTGATTGCCCCCAGCTTTGACCAGGAGAGATTTTTGGGGGAAGAACAATTGATGAGCAGCTCTCACCTCTCTGAGAGCAGGTTGGACATCCCTACTGAGCCCGTGCTGGGACAAGCTGGCATGTCCAGGCCTGATGGTACACAGGGCCCTGGGTGCCTTTGCTGTGGGTGTGTCAATGTGCATAGATGTGTGTGAACAATTTTTGCATTACAGTTTCTATGTGCTGGGAAGTCTCTGAGTCCTGGGTCAACCAAGAGGGTTGGTGGCTATTCCCCCGTCTGACATCACATGATGGACCAAAGAGGAGCTGGAATAGGGAAAGCCTTCTCAAGACCTTTCAGCTTGAAGTTAGAGGCACTCAACACAGAACCTCAACATCCCAGGGTTCCTTGGTTTTTGGGTACCCTGAATATTTTTATTCCTACTACTTTCACACACACACACACACACACACACACACACATTCCCAGCAATAAAAATCAATGACATGTTCATGATCAAAAGGAACAACATGGAAACCACACACAATTTTGGAATCCAGAGCTAATCAGTCTCCCCACCTTGGTCTTCATCTGTAGGAGCCACAAACATTTCTTTCTTTCATAGGGAATGGGTTACCTTGTGCTCTCTGTTCTGCAGCCTGCCTTTCGCCTTTCCCTTCTCTCAGGACGAGATCATTCTCCAGGTTGCTCACCGAGCCCCTGAGGGTCTGGCCATGTGTGAGGACCTTCCATGCCTGTCTGGTGGGTGTGTCCTTCCTGCTCCAGTTTGCCGGTGTTCTGACTCCAGTGCGTGGAGGGAGTGATTGTGTTTACACAGCTGGGAGAGGCAGAAGGGGAAGTTTGATGAAAAACCAGGTGAGACTTGAGCCCTGGACTGGGATAGGCTGGAAAAGAAACTGGGAGATGAGGGCAAGCAGGGAGAGTGATGAGAATTGTGGGGAAATGTAAACACCAGGAGTAGAAGCTGGCCTAGGCAGGGTAGTGGTTAGTAAGAAAGGTCCACTTGTCTTGACAAGGTGTAGTTTGCATGTCCTGTTTTAGCAAGGACACCACCCCCCTCCTCCTCCCACAAAGAGCATTCATGTCCTAGTCCTGTGTCCAGTCTAGCATCCACTGTTGGATAAACATTATCTTTTTTAAAAAAATTTATTTATTTATGCATACAAGAACTGGGGTACAGACCAGAGGTGTGGGGTATGAGAGGATTCACCAGAGACAGAGTGGGGAACAGAACAGGCAGACTGACTGAAATACACTGCTGAGGGGAGCAGTGGGCGAGACAGGAGAGGTCTGCTGCGCCATGTGGTTTGCTCCCTGGCCAGCCGGGAAATGAACTCGTGCTGCAGTGGCTGAGGATAGCTTCATAGATTGTGTCTTAACACCTTGCACCACTAGGGAGGCCCTAAACCTGATCTTAACTAATTACAGTGACCCTATTTCCAATTAAGATCACATTCCAAGGTACTGGGGTTTAGGATCTTAACATAAATTTGGGGGGAGGATGCAGTTCAACCCATATAAAATAACTAAATAGAAGTTTTCTGAGGGGAGACATCAATTTTAGTTTTAATATATATAAAAAATTTAAACTCTCAAGTCAAGCTTTCAGAAAAAAACATAATTATGAAGTGACACCATTTAAGGTGGCTACTGTGCCATGGGCACCAGGAAGGGCACTTTGCCACCTGCAACACCAGCATTCCCTTGGCTGGCCCTCTGTCATGGAGAGAGAAGCTGAGGCACAAGGGCCTTCTTGCCTACCTGGGCTCTGGCATACTCACCCCTTCCCACCATTCTCCAAGCTGGGGAGCTCATCCTCCACAAGTAGGTAATCCTGAGTGAGCCTGATGCGTTTCGAAGCTTAGCTAAAGTAGGATTTAAATTAGATCAATATTCTTTTTTTTAAAGATTTATTCATGCATACAAGAGCTGGGGTACAGGCCAGAGATGTGGGGGGAGAGAGGATTCACCAGAGACAGAGTGGGGAGCAGAACAGGCAGATTGACCAAAGTACACTGCTGAGGGGAGCAGCGGGCGAGTCAGGAGAGGTCTGCTGTGCCATGTGGGTCAGCTCCCTAGTCAGGGATCAAACTTGTGCTGCAGTGGCTGTGGATTGCTTCTTAGTTCTGCATCTTATCCCTTTGCACCACCTGGGAGGTCCCTAGATCAATATTCTTGAGCAACGACCATGTGTCAGGCAACAGGGACAGGATTCAGTACCAAACCTAACATGAAGGGGGAGGCAACTCATGAATAATTAAGTAATGCATGATTTAATTTCACAGGGTGATAAATACAATGGAAAGCATTAAGAAGACAGGAAAGTGCAGGCATCTGTTGTGCTCTCTGAACCATGGCCACATGTGTGGAGCATAGCCATTGCCCGGGCCTGGCCTGTGATGCCAAGGTCAGTCCCATAGGGCTGCTCCGCCCCTCTGCTCCTGAGACCTCTCGATGCTGCAGGCCATGGCCATGCCTGAACTTCAGAGAGGTCCATCCTGCTGCTGCCACTCATGGATCTTTCTCTTGACAAATAAGGTTGGCAAAGTCATCATGATCTGTCACCTCCCTGTGAGATCATAAGGATGACAGCCTCTCTGTGACGTGGATCTTAAAGGATAGACCAGTCAGGGAGGTGTCAGCAGGTGCTCAGCTGACCCAGAGTCACACTTCTCAGATATGACACGATGAACAAGCAAGGCCCAGTCACGCAGGGTCAGGCATTGGGCAGGTCTAGCCATGGCCCCTGTCCACCAGGCCTCTGCCTAGTCATTCTGCTGGGCTCAGTGGAGCAGTTAAGAGTCTGACTATGCTACTCACTGCCTGTGTGACCTTGGGCAATCACTTGCCCTCTCTGTGCTTCGATTTCCTCTTTGTAAAATAATCCTTGTTTCACAAGGTTGCTGTGAAGATTAAGTCAATTCACAGGTGTGAAGTGCTTAGAACTTTAGATAAGTGTCATTCTTGTGCTCGTTACCAATATCATTCCATCCTTTCTGCCATGAACATTCTGTGGGGAAAACCCAGGTAGGAAGGTGTCTTCCATCAAACTCCTGCACCATCATTTTCTCCTCTATCAGTCTTCAATCTGGCTTTACCTGTTGCAGCTGCTAGTGCCCCTGCATCCCCCAAGCCCTACAAGGTCCAGTTAGGTCTCACTGAACCCTCTCTCTGCTCTTAATGGGTACAAATCACTCATTGTCATGAATTCCCTTTTTAGCCACATGTCTCTCATCTCTACTGAAGCTGTATCTGTATATTTAAATCTTGAATATCTGTATATTCAATTTATCTGTATATTCAAATCTTGTGATTTTTTTCTGCTCATGTAATTCATGGTTTATCCAGTCTTGTCACAGATGTACTACCCCAGATAAGTAATATTTAATCATTTTATGTACTGATTTTGTTGTGGTAAGAGTACAACACGAGACGTACCCTCTTCACAAATTTTAAATGCACAATACAGTAAGTTAACTGTAGGTATGATGTTGCACAGCAGATTTCTAGAATTTATTCATCTTCTATAACTGAAACTTTATTTTAATTTAGAAACTTCATTTAAAAGCTATTATGTGTCTTATGAAATCAGAAAGAAAAAACAACTTTAACCAAGGAAAATTGGGAAGGAAAGACTAAAGATAAATACTGAAATTAAAAAAGAAATAGAAAAACAGGAGAAAGAATTTTAGTATTCCAAATTCAGGAAGGCAATAAGAATGTAGTACAGGAGATATGTCTAGTATTTGTCCAGTAGCTAGTATAGTATGGAATAGAATAGTATAGTATAGTGCAGTACAGTATAGTATAGTATATGTATGGGAATAATTTAGTACAGGTATAATATAGGGGTTCAGTTTGTCTGAAGAGTCCTGTTCCTGAGTGGGTTCTCAATGATATAAGTATGGACCAACACTGCCCAGTCTATATTAGACTTTGATGGAAATGTTTTATAATCTGTGTTGTCCAATAGAATAGCTACTAGGCACATGTGAGTATTGAGTCTAAAATGTGTCTGGTGTGATTGAGTAACTGAATGTCTAGTTATACTTAATTTTAGTTAATTTAAATTTAAATGTGAGCAGGCAGGGGTGGCTACCACATTGGATAGCACCATCCATCTCTTGAAATGGCTGGGTCTTTCCTCTTTGGCCAGGTCCAAACTGGCTCTCCTGAACACAGTGGACCTCCAGAAAGGCACAGCAGACCTTGCATGACTTGCCCACTGCGCCCCTCAGCAGTGTATTTCAGTAAATCCACCTGATCTTCTCCCCACGCTGTCTGGTGAATCCTCTCACCTGCCACACCCCTGGCCTACACCCTATTCTTCCATGCAACATAAAAATAAAATGAAGGCCCCCTTTTAGGCTCGTCTCAATTAGCCAAAGCACAGTGTTCAGTTCTGTGGCCTACACACTGCACTGGTGCCTGTGGGCACTGAAAAACTGCAGGGCTCTAGCCCAGGGATGATGTCTATGGACAGGCTTCCTTTTTTTTTTTTAAAAATTTATTTATTTATTTATTTATACAAGCACTGGGTACAGTCAGAAGCGCAGGAGGGTGAGAGAATTCACCAGAGCCAGAGCGGGGAACAGAACAGGCAGACTGACGAAATACACTGCTGAGGGGAGCAGCGGGTGAGACAGGAGAGGTCTATCGCGCCATGTGGGACCCTCACCGGTGGCCGGGGATCGAACCGGCGCTACAGAGGCTTTGGGCAGCTTCGCAGCCCAGTGCTCAACCGCTGCGCCACTGGGGGAGGCCCCGACAGGCTTCTTGATGAGGAAAGCGGGAGGGAGGAAGAGTGTGGCTGGGAGGGGACTAGGACCTTTGCTCCGGCCCATCTACAGTTGCCTCTGCAGAGCAGGCTGCTGTCCACTCAGCTGGGTGTCAATCCTCAGCTTCCCTGGGCATCTGTGCCCAGCCCTGGGGCTTGATCTTACATTGATCTTGTCCTTTGGGACCTGTTTTCTTCAACCTGCAAAGAATTGTGAATTACCTCTTCCCAGGCCTTAAGAGTTTTGTCCTCACTGGGAAAACTATTGCCTTTACTTACTGGAGTTGAACAGGATGAGGAATGGGGATGGCATGCAGGTGAAGGTTGATGAGGGCTTCTCTTTGGGTCTATTTTCTCTCTGAACATGTTTGTTCATAATTTTGAACAAATTGGTGAAGTTGCTAAGTGTTGCTGATTCTTAATTTCTTTACCTGTAAAATGGGGGTGGTAATATCTGGCTTCATTACTTCTACACAGAGTTGTAAGGACAAGCTTCACATTCTTTCCTTGAACAAGTATTGGTAAAAAGTATTACCAGAGTTCTTCAATGAGAGGTTGCACTAGATGCAAAGCAATCAGTAACCTCAGGGCACTTGCACTCGAAGGAAGACTTCCTGGAAGGGGCGATGCTTGAGTTAGGAGTCATTTGTATAGAAAAGGGGAATCAGAATGGTTCAGGCTGAGGAAGAAGCATGTGAAAAGTGCAGAAGCATCATCCAGTAAGTTGTGGGTGGCAGGGATGAGCAGCAGAGGTGTTGGTGAGGTTGGATTGGGAGTGAGATTTGCCAGGAAAACTTGTGTTAAATGGAGAGTGTGAACTTCATTTTAGCTTAGTACTAGAGTAGGCAATGATAGGGGATAGGATCAGGAGTGGGGACGTGATCAGGAGTGCCTTATAGAAAGATGCTCTGGCCAAAATGTGGAGAATGGGTTGGAGCAGGACAAGCAGGGAGACAAGTGAGGAGGCTGTTGACCAAATCAAGGGCGCTGGGGATGGAGAAAAAGAGGATTGTATGAGGTGTTAGGAGACAGATTGGAGGTCGTGCAGGAGGGAGGTTGTTTTGGATTGACTGGTGGAGTTACTCTTCACTGGTAAACACAAGTGGATTTAGAGGGGGCAATGCAGGAAAACACAATGGATTTCTTTATCTCTGGCTGAGTGTGAGTTGAAAAAGCATCCACATGGAGATGCTGGGACCATCCAAGTTGGGGAGTGTTGTCTGGTATTCGGCACAGGTGTCAGCAGTGACAGATTTGGGTGACATTAATTGGAGCTGGGGCCTTGGGTGTGACACCAGAGTGGTTCAGGGTAACTACAAAGGGGACCAGTGTAACTGAAGGGGAGGGAGAATAAGAGTCACCACCCAACAAGGCCGAAGGTCAGGCAACACGGTGTCCTCAGACAGCCCACTCCAGGCCTGGGTTGGCATGGACGGCAACCCCCAGGGGGGAAGAGAGGGGAGGAAGGGGATCAATGATGTCACCAGTACATCTTCCCACCTAAGGGCCACTCTCCATTCAAGCTTCCTGATGAGGGGCATTCTCTCAAGTAGCACCACCCTGCCCTTTTCTTATCCCCTCCTTGTTTCTTGACTTCAAAGCCCTTGTCACTCAGATGCCATCTTGTTCATTTGGGGATGTCCTTATTTATGGCCTGTCTGCCGTTCCCAGGGGGTAAGTGCCAGAAAGTAATAATTTTGTCCGTTTTGTTCACTTCCTTCTCTCCAGTACAGCCTTCATGAGGTCCTCAATTGTTACTTGTTGAATGAATGAATGGAACATTGTTATTTTTCACAGGCCATCTGGGAAAGGGCTTTGGAAACCATCCCATCCTGTTCCCTGGCCCATCCTGTCCTCCTCCCGCTCAGGCGTGCCTCCTTCTCCAACAGCCTGTCGGCCACGGGGCCACACCCACCCAGCCTGTCTCTCCCACCAGCACCTGCTTTCCCAAGAGCTGGCTCCCTCATCCTATATTTGCAGTGAACCCGACAGCAGCCTCCCTGCCTTGACGCAGGTCACACAAACTTGGCCCCGCTCAGTCTGATCACCCTGCAGGGTCCCCAAAAGCAGACAAGCCCTTGCCCCCCAGACAGCCCACCACTGCAGGAGGAACTTTTCTTCCCTCTCACAGTGAATGTGAAGTGCTTGGCAACTGTTTGCAGGATTATTCACCTGGGTTCTTACCCAAATTTTATGAGGTTCTTACCTGCATTGCAAGCAAAATTCTAAGCAATGATGTGCACATGTGAATTAGTGTGGGAAGAAACTCTGATAATTACAGTAATGTTATACAAAAGGCCCAGTACTGGTTACAAGAAGTTGCACTCCTCTGTTTGAAAGCAGATACCTACCTTTACCCGAAAGAGTCTACTTAAGAGTTTACATGTTCAATAGTAAATCTATCCTAACCTGGGATTTAGGGATTTCTGCATTTTGTTTATGGCCTGAAATTCTCTCTTTCTGTGACAAGACAAAAACAATATCTGCCTTTTACTGAACACCTACTATGTGGTTACACTTTATCGCTACTTTCTATTGTCTTATATAGTCCTAATAAGATCCTAATAGTATAATTGCTGTCCTAACACCTAACTGGAAATCTGAGATTAGTGATGGAGTCAGGTTTTGAAACCAGGTCTGCTTAGTGCCAACGTCTGATTTTTCTGCAAACATAACTGCTTCTCACCAAATAAGTGGTTCCTTTTCTAAATGGAGTTGACTTAGACAATGGCGATAGAGGGCCACAATCTGTTTGGTGGAAGGAGAAAGTGCAATGGGAAAAAAGTCATTCAAGGAGGGAGCCAGACAACCTGAGTCACGCAAGGAGGGAGAATGTTTCCGGAAGAAAAAGTAGGGTTCTTCAGTAGGCATTGAACTTGCTGCTAGGGAGAGAGCGTTAGAAGGTAAGGCCCTAGGGAGAGCGGAGCTGAGACTGCAAAGGGACAATTTGGAAGGAAGACTCCTTAAGATTTTGCATTTGGGAAAAAGATCATCCTGGTGCAGGATGTAGAATGAATAAAAGGAAAACAAGGCCAAGTGAGGAGGCGAGTTGGAGAGCTATAAAGTAACAAGAAACTGGCCTCCCTGGTGGCACAGGGGTTAAGTCTCAGTGCTATCAAGCTATCACCAGTGATTGCATGTGAGTTCCATCCTTGGCCAGGGAGCTACCCACATGGCGCAGCAGACCTCTCCTGTCTCTCCCGCTGCTCCCATCAGCAGAGTATTTCAGTACATCTGCCTGTTCTGCTTCCCACTCTGTCTCTGGTGAGTCCTCTCACCCCCTGCAGCTCTGGCCTGTACCCTCATTCTTCTATGCCTAAATAAATAAAATACATTTTTAAAAAGAAAAAAAGTAACAAGAAAGACAGATCACACTGGCTCCAGTGAAAGCTGTGATAATGACAGCAGAGTGGTGCGTTAGTGGGACAATGCTAACTGCTGTAACAAGCAAGCCCCAACATTTCAGTAGCTAGACTATAAAAGTTTGTTTCTAGTTTACGTAGTAGTCCAACGTGGCATCCCTGGTTGGCATGGGTTTTCCTCACTGTCACAGTTGGCTCGTGCTGCTATAACCCCACCCCGCAGCCTGGGCACCTTCAACAGCAGACATTTATTTCACACAGCTCTAGAAACCTGGAAGTTCAAGATTAAGGTGCTGGGCAATCTAGTGTCTGGTGAAGGCAGCTTCCTGGGTTGCCAATGGCCGCCTTCTCCTGTGTGTTCACATAGTTTCATGAGTGCGTGAGTGTCGAGAGGGGCAGGGAGCATTGTGCTTGCTCATCTCCTTATCAGGGTATAGTCCCATCACAAGGGTTCCCCCTTCAAGCCCTCATCAAAAACGAATCACTTCCCAAAGGCCCCACTCTCAATACCATCACATTGGAGGTTAAGGCTTCAACATGAGGGTTTTGAAGAGACAGAAAATCGGTCCATAATATTTACCTTGACTCTGCCAGGCTCTTGGCACTGGGTGGCTGTACATAGAGCTAAGAGCAAAGAGTGTGGTGAAGTAAAGACCCACTTTCTAAAAGGCTCAGCCCAGCATTGGAGCAGGCCACGTCTGCTCCAGTAAGGGTGTCATGTGGTCACACCTAGAAGCTACTCACGGACATGTGGATCTGGAGGAACAGCTACTTCACTCCTCACTGTGGAGAGGAAACATGAATTTTGCTGAACACTGAGCTGCCTTGGCCCCACTAGGAATGGCTGTCCTTAAGGGTTATCAGTGAGGTATGAATTAAGGGCTTTGATGATTGATTGGGGGACATAGTGAAGCAGAGAGGGAGGGAGGATCAGAAATATCAGAACAAAACCAGACTGGCATCAGGGTCCCATTCACTAGTCCCCAGTACATAGTTCACGCAGCCTCCTGGCCCCCCAATTCTCTTTTCCTAACCAGCTCACACTCAGCTGTACAGACTTCGTTCTTTCCTTACATAGACCCTTTAGGAGAACATCTGAATCTCACCTGGTGTAATGTGTTGTCCACTATATTGATGGTAACTAATAGTCAAAGCTCAATACGTAAAAGCCTTTTGTGGATCACCCCAATTAATGTTTAGGAGGGGTGGGCACTTTTAAAACCCCATTTGCTGTTGTGAAGATGGGAGTCTGGAGAAGGGAAGGAAGTAGTCTAGTGTCAAAGGGCCTGCAAGACCCAGATGAGATGTGAACCTGGGGTGGGGGGGTGCTGTTTCTAGAGACTGTGCTTGCAACCACACAGAGAATACTATGTTTAGGGAACCTTAGTTTGCCTAGCTGAAGATATTGAAACCTGGGCTCTAGAGATCTGAGCATCTAGAAGAGTCTCCAATTAGCAATGCTAGTTTGACATAATCAGTCCTTTCTTACCTCCCCCTCTCAACACTCCTGCCTCAGCTATTAGGGCATGTGGGATACCCTAATAGGTCACAGAGAAAGACAAGTGCCCTCTGTCAAGCCCACTCTTCTCCCTGTCTACCTTTGGGATGCCCTATCTCAGGAAGGCCTTGCAGACTCTGAGACATGTAAACATGAGTCTGGGACCATGGTCGTTATTCTACCCTTGCTTCCTGCCTTCCTTTTCTTTCTCCTTAGACAATAAGAGAGTACTTTCAGGTATAAAACTGAAAGTATAAAGGTATAAAGTACTTTCAGGTGTATAGCTTTTAGGTGTGACCACATGACACCCTTACTGGAGCAGACGTGGCCTGCTCCAATGCTGGGCTGAGTCTTTTAGAAAGTGGGCCTTTACTTCGCCACACTAAATTTCAGTGATTAGGAACTTACTTATAATAGTCTTTGTCCTAGTCAGTTCTGGATCTAATCAAACAGTGTGTGGACTTAGAGGAAGGAAAGCCCTCTTTCTGCAGAATCCTCATGTGTGTAAGTATGGGTTATATTTGACTGTAAGTAACAAACCCAGTATAATAGTGACTTAAGATTGTGCTTATCTCCTGTAAGAGACGGGGTTAGACAGATATCAGATGCTCAGATATCACCAGTGATGCTGAATTCTTCTCTCTGTGACTGTTCTTGGCAATGGCTTCCATTCTCTTGGCTTGCTTTCTCTTCCATTCTCTTTTTCATCCCAAGAAAGATGGCAGTTGGAGCTCCAACATTGGGTATGCAATTCAAAGAATAAAGGAAAAAGAAAAAGGAATTTCTGGCAGTTCGGGAAATTTCCTTAGCCCTAACCAATGATTTCATATTTCATTGGTGAATGCTTTCTAAAGGAGGCTGGGGAATTTCATATTTTATTTTAGCTGGACTTATGGTTGCTTTTAATAAGATAGAGATTTTTGTTACTAAGGAAGATGGAGACAAGGATATTGGGTAGGCAAATAGTAGTTTTTGATGTTTATTCCAGAATACCAGATTTCTGGCTTGGGCAATTAGTTGAGTGATGGTGAATAGGAATGTCATTCTCTGAGACTATGATATAGAAGGAAGAGAATAAAATACATTTTGGAACAGGTTAAGTTGTTGGCGGTATTATGGTGAAGGTTTGTGGTAGGCAGAATAATGCATGCTTTCCCAAAAGATGCCTGCATCTAAATCCTTGAATTTTGTGGATAGGTTACCTTACATGGCAAACAGGAATTTGCAGGTGTGATTAAGTTAGAGTCAATTCTGTCCCCTCACCAATTTATTAAGGCCCTGATGCCTGCTATCTCAGAATGTGATTGTATTGGAGACAGAATCTTTAAAGAGGTAATTAAGTTAAAAATGAGGTCATTAGGATACACCCTAATTCACTAATGGCTGGTGTCTAAGTAGGGGGCACATGCAGAGGGAAGACCATGTGAAAACACAGCGAGAGGGCGGCCAGCTGCAAGCTATAGAGTGAGGGCTCAGAAGAGACCAACCCTGCCAAGAGCGTTATCTTAATTTCTAGCTTCCAGAACTGCTTCCAGAATTGCAAGAAAATAAATTGCTATTGTTTAAGTGGCACAGTCTGGGATATTCTCCATGGTAGTCCTAGCAGATGACTGCACAGATCATGAAATGGCAGTTAACTAGGATTTTCCAGGTGGATCCAATGCAATGACCACGGTTCTAGTAAGTGGAAGAAGCAGCAGAAGTGGGGGCCTCTCTGGTGGCGCAAGCTGTTAAGTCTCAGCACTATGAAGCTATCAGCAGCCATTGCAGCATGAGTTTGATCCCTGGCCAGGGAGCTGACCCACATGGTGTGGCAGACCTCTCCTGTCTCATCCGCTGCTCCCCTCAGCAGTGCTTTCGGTCTGTCTGCCTGTTCTGCTCCCCACACTGTCTCTGGTGAATCCTCCCACCCTCCCACGCCTCTGGTCTGTACCCCAGCTCTTGTATAAATAAAATAAATCTTTAAAAAAAATAGAACACCTTTACAACTCTGGTGGAAAGGTTTCAGGGGCAGCAGTGAAGAACAAGACCTCGAGATACAGTGGTGAACATGGTCAGGGCGGCAGGTAGCTGTGTATGTGCTAGCCTCCCACCACCCATGGGTAAGTCGGTGCCCTCGGGTCCTTGCTCTTATCCTCTGGCCTCAGGCCTCTCCCTGTCACCCCTGATGTAAAAACCTGGCCAAGTCCTATTCCAGAAGCCTGGAAAGGCCAGGAGGGGCCAGACTGACTTGAGAACCCATCCTCTGGCCTGCCATGGTACTCCTGTGTCCCTCATTCTGTATCATCATTGTTCATTTCTTTTGGGACCAGTTCTGAGGGCTTCCTGAGGCCAGAGCACATGTCCTCCCTGAACCCCCAGTTCTGATTTCTGGCACACAGTTGATGCTCAGGGATTAAAGTGCCAGACTAACAGCTACTCCTGAGGGATGAGTCTAGAGACTGTATTTGAAAAAGGGATCAGAGAAATTAATGTCTAGGGGCCTGGTGAGTGAATTAGACACCTGCCACTGTGATGGGCATGTGCTTCTTCGTCTTTCAGTTCTGCTTCTACGCAGCCCGTAGGAAACAGCCTTTATTTACATCCACATCTCTTTATTGATCCAAGATGAGCCCAACTTGATCCATGTAATTACCAGAGAGGCTGTTGGCAGCTGCTTTTTCCTATTCTTTTCAGCTGCTTTGGTGGTTTTGCCAGAGCCTATTTTGCAAAAGGAGACAGTTGTCTTTGGATGGGGGATGGGGAGGTGACCCTTGCTGGTCCCTTTGGAGTGGATGACCTAGACTGGGAGAAGGTCTGGACCACTCCTTCCCACACCTACAGCCCATAGGATGAGTGTGCTTGGGCCCTTGGGTATAGCAGGGCCCTGATTGGAGACCCAAGGAATTGAGTGCACAGAATTGGGGTCTGGCTCTGCCAGTGTAGCTCCTGGAGCTGTGTGCAGTTTGCATAGACAGAAACCTCATGTGGCAACCTGCTTCCTGGGGATGCTGAGGACACAGAGTGGGCAGGAGGAAGGCCAGGGTGGGTGATAACCAGGCTTAGCAGGGTTAAGGAGAGACTAGACTCTGGGCTGTCAGTGACTCTCCTTTAACCTTCAAAGAGGCAAAGAGGGTCTTTGGAGTATGGAGGCACAGGGCAGTGACCCACAGCACTTCTCCCTGCAGAAACTTGGAGTTCAGCAGCTTGCCTCCCTGGAGAAGTGATATGGGTCTTGACTGCTTCTTTGGTTCTTAGCTCTCCTGGGGAGGTGATGCTGAACTTCTGAAGGGGTTATGGACTTGGCCAACAATGTGATGTGAAGTTATAAGAGCATCAGCTTGTTCCAAATCCTCCCGCTGATCAGCCTGTGGGATGCAGACTGGGGTTCACCAGGCCATCCGCTCTGACAGTGTCATGTTTGCCGGTGGTTAGAAGCCCCTGCATCCATGCTACTGACCACTCACATATCATAAAATTAGAAGCTCTGGGAATGAGAACACAATCTTTGGAGGCAGCTTTGGATTTATATCTGACCTGTTGCTTATGGGATGAGACCTGATGCAGGTTACCTACTTTTATGAGTCCCTTCTTTGTAAAACATGCTCCCAGTGATTAGATGGGGTTGGGCGGGGGTCAGATGGAAACCGTGCATGGCCCCTGGCCCAAGGGAGGGGCTTAAAATGCCACTTTCTCTCTTGGCTGGTGGTTCCTCTTGTCCTCTCCTCCTGGCTTCTGGTTTCTTTCCTGGCTGGTATTCGGGGCTCCTTCTCAGTCTGTCCTCTCTGCCTATATACTGACCCCAGCTCCACTCTGCCAGTGTAGCTCCTGGAGCTACACTGCCTTTCCTGCCCTGCAGCCCCCCATCCACCATGCAACCCTGGTGCCTGCCCTCTGCCCCCCAGAGCTGAATGGGGTTGGGGTCATGGGTGTGTCCTCTGACCCCTCCCTGATTTCATCTTGGCTTGGTGTTCCGTCCTTGGTGTCCCTGTGCCTCACTTACCTCCCCTGTAAAGTGGGGATGATGATAACAATAGAGCCTCAGAATAGGATTCAGGAGAGGATTAAGTGAGTTAATGCAATTGCTTTGATCACTCCTGGACAGGAAGTTAGGACCCAAGAAATGTTTGTGATTTTCAGCTCAGTGCCTTCCTCTGCTCCTCAGACACCATTCTAGAATGCCTCCGTGTCAACTGATGCTTATCCTCTATCTTCCCACCCCCACCCCTCATTCCCCAACCCCAGAAGCCTCACCAGTACGTGCTCAGTTCTCTTACACACATTTAATATCAGACATATTTGGGGGTCCAGGTTTTAGATTTCCAGAGACTAGAGATGGTGATGGAGTGATGCGGGGGAGGGCATGGGGCGACATGTCTCTGGCAATGCTGCAGGTGAAAGAGCGATAAAACACTGCTTCCTTGGGGAGACCCAGCACCATCCTCTTTTCCTCTAAGGACAGAACAAGCAGAATGTCACAGACACTGTGGTTCTGGGGGAGGAGCCAAGCAGATGAGAGTTAGGATCTGAGACCCCGAGAAGCAGAGGAGGCTGGACCAGGCAGAAGGAGGAAGGGCTTAGAGGGAGAGTGAGACCATGGAGGTGCCAGGGTGGACTGCCATCCTTTCTTGTGCTCACCCTGTTGGTTCATGTGGTCATTGACAGGCTGACTCTATGATAGCTGCCTGCCTTACCTAGATCATGAATCATTTTGGAAGGTTCTTTCCCCTTATCTTTTTTTTGGGGGGGAGGGGATGCTCAACACTGAACTTGGATGGAAAAAGGAGAGAGTCAGGAGCTTCTTCTTCGTCTACCACACCAGCATCCCAGAGTAGGGTCCCCTGTGAGGGGGAATCACTCAGGAAACTCACACTGGGGGAAGGATGGGTGGTAGTGGGGTGGGGGGTTAGAGGAATGCCTTAATGTATACAATCTTGGAATTCCTAATGGAACAGAATGGAAACACAGTAGGTTCTGTTCATTGAATACAATTCAACATTACATCAATTTCTTTAGGACTCATTCAATACAAGTCTACCCAACAGAGTAGCTCTGAGCAGGATAATGCAATCCTGATAACTAAACAAGTGGATAATGGTCCTTCCATGGGTGTGAAGGAATCATGGTGGTGATGTCTTTTCCAGAAATGTGGCATCTGCCTTGGACTGCACCCCCGGGTCAGGCATGGCTATACCTTTTTGCCTTTCATGTGACAAAAGTGTCATGATGTCTTCACTCAACTTGACATTTGTGTGACAATCATATGGGGATCCAGTGGGGATGAGTCATGCTTAGGGAATCTCCTCATTTTTCTTGCTGAGAAACTTGCTGGAGCTGCAGGGAATGTGGCCCAATCCTGCTGGGGTCCTGGGTCCAGAGCAGGGACAGCTTCTAGCATCATGATTATCCAAAGACTTTGATCTGCTGAGACCTGCATGGAAGCAGCATCCACCTGGGCCTCGCCCCTCCCCTCTGGTCAGACCCTAAGCTTCTGGTCAGGTGAAGTAGGACCTGGTACATGTGGGTTTCCAGTGAGCTAGCTGGGAATCCACCCTGTTTGGTCTCATGTCAAGAAGCATTAAAGAGTGTGACAGTGATATTATAGGGTCAGTATTGAATCTGTGTTCATGTCAGAAAAATGGAAAGTGATTGGCAAGTCCTGGAGCTTGAGGTGCTAGAACTTGCGTCACCCACAAGATTAGTCCTGACCACTCAGGTGCGGGAGGCCGAGAGCTAGAGGATTCACTGAATGAGAGACATGGTCATGCAGGTGACTGTCACAGGCTCCCAAACTCTGGCTCCTTAAATGGCTGAGGCAGGGAGTGTCCAAATGACACAGGTTCCTGCCTCCATAGAATTCCCCATGATGCAGAGGGAGCAGGGTAAGGTTCTGCCTCTGCCTCTGGAGGCCTGTTAGAGAGAGGTTGCTGTGACAGAGTGAAGGCAATCAGCTCGAACCAATGCAGGACGCTCTCCTTCCACGCCGGAAAGCGCAGCTCTAACTCTCACAGGCACTTTTTCACCTGAGGGCCTCCAGTTGCTACCTGGTTTTGGGAGCACTTAACTCACGGTGCTCTCAGCCTGGTGAGCCCGCTAGAAACTGTCTGCCAGTCGGCCCCGGGAGACTCTCAGTGTGCCCCTGGAAAAGCTGCACTAAGGCACTTGGGGAAGCAGGTGCAAACAGGACAAGAGCAGGTGAAGGAAGGGTTGGCAGGTTAAGGAGATGGCCATGCAGTGTCCTGACTTTATTGTGCTCCCCTCCCCCACTTTTGCACAGACAGTTCCTGCTGCCTGAAGAGCTTTTCCTTCCCTTTCATAACTAGCTCTAATCTTTGCTTTTTTTCTGAGTTTAGATGGTGTGGACAGGAACCTCTCTGTCCTCTTCCAAGTTTGGGTTAGATGCTGCCCTCATGCTCTCCACTCACCCACACTCCCCCATTAGATGCTCAGTGCAGGGCCTCCCACCCCCCACCCCTTACTGGCTTGACTGTGTCTCTTAGGTCAGGGCCCTGTCTGTCGTACTCCCACAGCTGGGCACTCAGTGTATGTTTCCTTGTTTGTGGGGCGGGAGAGCAGAAGCTGGGATTTTCTAAAGCCAAATCCATTTTTGGAAACCTACAGTCCATTCAAATATAGAATTTGTTCTTTTTGGTTTTGATTTCTCCATGGAAGCGAAGGAGAGAGCAATTTTACAGATTTCCTCTGCAGTTCCACATCTTGACTATGGAGTGAGGCAGGGGGAGGGGGAAGGGGGAAATTAGAGCATCCTGTCCTGCCCTTGACTAGTTGGCAATTCAGAGGTGGAGTAGTCAAGGAGAGTTAGGTCAAAGCAGGGTGCGGGGGGTGCTGTGATACCTCCTAACCCATCCCACTGCTTCTTATGGAAATACTTGAGCTTCTTTGGCTAGCAGACTCCCAGAGTCTTGTCTTGTCAGCATGCCCTCTGGGAAGTGTTTTTCCAGCTGCACTTTCCCGTTCTTTCTGTGGAATGTATGATACTTGTGACTGTCTGGTCTCTTGAAATGCAAGTCAATGTCTTGCCAGGGAGCTGGGGCTGGCAAACTCAGTGGGTCAACACTCAGCCTTCCCTCCCCTCAGGAAGGAACTTACTGGTCAGTGCGGGTTCTAGAAGGATGCAAATGTGGACTCCAGGCACTCAGATATGTAAACAGAGTTCTCCCTGGGGCATAGCCTACCCAAGGGATTTCCCAACATGCATAGAACTTGGCAGAGTTAGATAAATGACACTTGGATGCACAAGCAGGGAATGAGAGTCATAGAAGGGGAGGGCTGCAGCCAGGGTGGGAGGGGAGCATCAGCAATAAAAGATATATCCAGCAAGTCCCCAGCTATTGGGTAGAGGCCTGAGCTTTCCCCCCCGGCCAGGAAGAGACTTTGCCAGGATCAGTTTTATGGCAAACCACTCAACCCAGGAGATGTGGATGTTAGAAGTTGGCCATCAATCTCAATCTCCTGGTAGGGTGATGGGGAGGACAGAAGGTGACACCGCCATCAGCAATTGAGGAAGAAGGACTTGACACTCTGGAATAAACTTGACTTCTGTTTCTGCTTGTGCTTCTTTCTGATGATGGGCACCCACACCAGCCCGCACACCAGCATCATGAGTCCCAGAGAGAGGAAGGCAGGCCCTATCATCTTAAGAACCTTTCTGCTGTTGTCACCCAGAACCAGGGCGTAGGCCAGGCAGGTGAGAACCACCCCAAAGAGGAGGATGGCCCCACCTACTGACATGATGACTACTGGCTTGCGGTAGATTTCCCAGTTACTCCTGGGGGTGGTGGTCCAGACAGACTCGCTTCTGGAGCTGATGCACAGGGAGCTGGCGGTCTGGCTGGGCAGAAGGTCCTTGGATTCTGGAGACTTTTCATCAACCTCCAGGGCCTTGGGGAGAGCCTCCATGGTTACAGTGCCTCAGGACCAGGCACCTGGCACCTGCAACAGTGAGAAGCAAGGATGAAGCCAAAGGAATCTGCACTCCTTCCTGATTCCAGCATCCACCTCCAGACTGGCTCTCAGTGGAGGGTCACACAGAAGCCAAAGGAAAATCAGATGAAATCTACATAAGAAAGAAACCATACAAGCTGGGGTGGTGTTTCCTTATGAGAAATAAATATAGCGTTCGAATCGACTGCTTTTAGTACTTAAAAATGGAACAGTGGTTTGTTTTTTAGAACAGTTTGTTCAAACATTTATTGAATGGCATCTTATTTTCAAACTTCAGATACAACTTTCTAGCTGTGTGACCTTGAGTGAGACACTTAACTTCTCTGTACTTGAGTTTCTTTATCTATAAAACAAGAACTACTCATGTCATAGGGTTGTCAAAAGGCTTCAATGCAATGCCCTGGAACAGTGTGTAGTATATTGTAAATACTCCATAAATGGTACTATTTGCCTATATGAATAGCATAATATATGTAAATTTGTGTGTGTCTATGCATGTGTGTATGACTGCTATGTGCCAGGCATTGCTCTAAGGACTTCCTTCATCAAATGAAAGTTTCACAATGACTCCGTAATTAAACATTAGCCCTGTTTTACTGGTGAGAAAGTTAAAACTCAGAGAGGTGAAGAACCTTATCACAACGTAAGAAACTGTCTGAAGCTGAATTTGAACCCTGTGTACTCTTGCTTTTATATCCCAGGCTGAAGAACATCTTTTAATGCAGCCTGGGATTTTATGGGCTTGTCAGCACAAGACAATGAAGGCTCAGCTTCAGTGTGGACTTCCAATCCCTAACTGCCCCCATCCCGGGAATGACAGATCCCCACCGTTCTGTAACTTAGGAATGCCCAGCATCCACCCCAACTGTTCTTGTCTAGAACATGCCTGTGTACATCATGGTCCCTGGATCTCTAGTAACACTTGGTGTCCCCCGATCCCCCAACACACACACACACTCAGGGGTAGATGGTCACCTCTCAGCAATTTCAGAGCTTCTGAAAGGCATCAATGGTTGAAACTTCTCCACTGGAGCCGTGCTGGCTCAAATTCCTTTCATGCCAAAATTGGAATTGCAGGTTTGAGTGCAATGCCTCTGTTCTTTCTCCCTCTGGGGATTAGCTGCTTTTGCCCCTGCCCCCCAGTGCCTCCCCTTCCTCAGGGGTCCTGGTTCTTCCTCTTCTGTGTCTCCTTCCTGGCTCTCTCAGTCCCCACTCAACTCAGCATTACTAATAGCCATTTTTGTGAGTGGGATGGAGAGGATTCTTCCCACACTTATTGGAAAGGTGGGCTGTTTACCCCAATTATAGTGGGTTCCCTTTTCTACCCCAAATTGGGTTAGGGTTAGCCCCCAATATGGTGCATTTTTGGAAACCATGTTACCAACTCCTGGGTTAAAGACAATTTGGGACAAAGGATGAAGGAGATGGTTTGTGAACTGGTGGCTCCTAAGACCTAATGTTTTGGAACCTTCTGCATCTTTGTCAGTCACTTTCACACACAGGTGGGTCCTTTAGCACATATTTCCTTCATCATTTCCTGAAATGTTCATTTCAAACCAAATTCCCTCAATCCCACCCTACTTCCACCCTCCCAGCCACCCAGGTCTGTCCACTGGCCTGGCGTTCCCACCTTCCTGAGCAAAATGTTCCTGGTTTCTAGACCAACTCTTTACAGAGTCATCCCCCTTGGCAGGGAGGACAATGGAGTTCAAGAGTTGCCATGCCTTCCAAAGGTAGATCTTTGCATTCACATCCACTCATCTAGAGAGAGAATATTGGATCTCTGCTCCCAAAGGCTAAAAAATATGATGGATGTGTCTTTGTAAGCATGCACACAGGTGCTCATTTCCTTTCGATCTTGTGGTATATTTGCATAAGATAAGTTGTCATTTTTAAAGTGACCTGTGCCCCTGAGACTGGGGTAGAGAAATCATGTTACCAACCCCTGGTTTCACGTTATGAAATCCGAGTCCAGAAGTTAGTGTTGGTCACTGCACATTTCACACGTCTGTCTGACATTATCAGTGGGATGTTCTCTCTGGGCAGCCATTGTCACCCTCAGGCAGTGGGTCCCAGGCCAGAAGTGCTTGCTGCCTTTAGATGCTGGGAAGTACAACACAGGGATCCCCAGTTGTGCCAGAGGAGAGCTGCACTCTGGCACATGAGTGCCATGAGCAGGAAGTGTGCAGCTGGAGCAGGGCCAGGCCAGGAGGATGATTCCTGGACACCAGAAGAGGGAGGCAGGACAAACAGGCCTCCCAGAAGTGTCTTACACATGTCTTACACACATGCACTTTGGCCCTGTGAGGAGCTCATTAGTTCATTCTCATTTAACAAGTGTAGAGACTGAGGGAGATCCCTGCTGCTTCTGGGTTCTGGGCAAGGTCTTTGGGCTGGAAGCTCCTTGCAAAAGACCATGGCAGTTCCTGAGGCATTCCCAAGGATGCTTCAACTATGAGAATCTCTTGAGTTTTTCACTTTGAGGGTTTCATCCTGCCATAAAGCAACCTTTCACTCAATATGGAATGATACAGATAACTAGTAGTGTAGTGATTCACTACGTATTAGAGAAATAAGAACACTGGTGTAAGTTTTTCATAATGGTATGTATTTTTTATTTCAAGGACTATTTTTACTCTGAGGTTATGTCCTTCTTTTTCGGACATTGAAATATTCTTGATTTTATGAAATGATTGTGGTAGAAGATGATCGTTGGTATTGTTGCTATTTGCACTTGCAGAAATAAAAAAATGATCATTCAATGCAGATATCTGTCTACCTACCTACCTACCTTTATCTGTCTATCTATCTATCTATCTATCTAGCTAGTGAGCTATCTATCTATCTTCCTTTCTCTCTATTGGTTAGTCAACCCATCAATCATCATCATCATCTACCTAGCTTGTAATAACCCATGGTATAAATCCCAAAGAATGGTAACAACTTCTTTAGCTCACTTTCTCAGGTGGGTTAGGTCCTTGGAAGAGACAATGGTCAGGCAGGGCTTTCTTTTCTAGCAGTGACTGAAGGGGAATCAGTTCCCTCCTGAGCAAGGTGAACACTGTCTCTTTCTCTCTGCAGGCAGGAAGTTGGCACAGCTACAAACAGAGGAGGCAGGCAGGGCTGGGTGGTGGAATGAAGATTGTGCTGGGAGGAAGCATGCTTTCACAGCTTCAGCAAGCCAGTAAGCTTACTTGCAGTGAGTGGGCACTGGAAGGTTCAGGTTTTTGACATCAGGGGATTGTTGTGTGAAAGCAGTTTGCCTCTTATAAACTTCAGGAGCCTGGGCAGATTACTTAACTCCCATGCGACTTACTAGTCCCTCATATAAAATAGAAATAATAGAGTGTCTACTTCATATGGGGTGTGGTGGCTGTCAGATTTCATAAAATACTGTTACATTGTGTGACACATTATAGATGCTCAAAAAGAAATGGCCCCAGTTGTCATTATAATTATTTTTTTCTCAGCCCCTGCTTTGTCATTTATAAGGTGATGTTGGGGCTACTGTCTAAAGCTATTTTATTTTTTTATTTTTATATTCCCCATACAATTGCACCCCCTTATTTTCACCCCAACCCCTCCTTTCCCCACCCCCCCCCATAATGTGTCTCTGGTTCATAGTTGTTTGTTGATTTTGATTTTTTCTTTCTTATAATTATTCTTTTTCCTGATCCCTTTTTTAGGTTTTCTAGATTCCTGCTATGAGTGAGGCCATCCGGTATTTTTCTTTTCCTTTCTGGCTTATTTCACTGAGCATGATCCCTTCCAGCTTGATCCATGTCACTGCAAACTGCATGTGTTTATCTTTTTTGATTGCTGAGTAATATGTACCACATCTTCTTGATCCAGTCATCTATTTTTGGGCATTTGGGTTGTTTCCAAAGCTTAGCTATTATAAATAGTGCTGCTATAAACATAGGGGTGCAGGTGCTCTTTGGAATTAATGTTTCAGTGTCCTTTGGGTAAATACCTAGGAGTGGAATTGCTGGATCATATGGAAGCTCTATATTTAGTAGGTTGAGGAAGCTCCACACAGCTTTCCACAGTGGTTGGACCAGTTTGCACTCCCACCAGCTGTGCAGAAGAGTTCCTTTTTCTCCACATCCTCGCCAACATTTGTTGTTGCTAGTTTATATTGTTGAAATTCATATGGAGCCACCAAAAACCCCAAATAGCCAAAACTCTCCTGAAAAAAAAGAAGGGAATGGAGGCATCACTCTCCCAGATTTCAAACTATACTACAAAGCCATAATCATCAAAACTGCTTGGTATTGGAACCAGAACAGACACACGGACCAATGGAACCAAATAGAAAACCCAGAAATAAACCCACAGATTTATGGTCAACTAATATTTGACAAAGGAGCAAAGAATATGCACTGGAGCAAAGAAAGTTTGTTCAATAAATGGTGCTGGGAAAACTGGGTCGCTACATACAAAAGAATGAAGCTTGACTACTACCTCACACCATGCACAAAAACCAACTCAAAAATGGATTAAAGAACTAGACATAAGACCTGAAACCATAAAATATATAGAAGGAAATATAGGCAAAACACTACATGACATGCACCTCAAAGACATCTTTACAGACACATCACCCAAACTAGTGATAGTGAAGGCAAAGATAAACAGCTGGGACTACATCAAATTAAAGAGCTTCTGCACAGCAACAGAGACAATAACCAAAACAAAGAGAAACCCCACCAACTGGGAGAACATTTTTGCACACAACACTAATGATAAAGGACTGATCACAAAAATCTACAAAGAGCTGATGAGACTCAACAAAAACAAAGAAAATAATCCAGTCAAAAAATGGGCAGAAGAGCTAAAAAGAAACTTCTCTGAAGAGGAAATGCAAATGGCCAACAGGCATATGAAAAAATGTTCAACATCACTTGTAATCAGGGAAATGCAAATCAAAACTACAATGAGATACCATCTTACAACAGTGAGAATGGCACTTATCTAAAGCTATTTTAGATCTATCTATAGTTGGTGAATCTAACTTGAATTCTGAGAATTAAGATTTCCTGAAAATCAGGCCTCCCCTGGTGGCACAGCAGTTGAGCGCTGGGCTGCTTGTATAAATAAATAAATAAACAAACAAATACATCTTTTAAAAAAAAGATTTCCTGAAAATCACCAATGGCGGGGACAGTTTGAATTTTAGAACATTTAGTCCTAATAGATTCTCTCCTTTTTTCTTATACCAGGCTTTCTCAGCAGTGGCACAATGGACATTTGGGGTCTGATGACCCTTAGTCATAGGAGCTGTCCTATGCACTGTAGGGGATGCCACTAAAAGCCATTAGCACACCCCTTTCCAGTCATGGCAATGGAAAATGTCTCCAGACTTTGCCAAATGGGGTCACTGGGGGAGCGAAATCACTCTGGCGGAGAATCACTGCTCTTTGTAGGCCTTCCCCTCCCAGGAAGCTTGCAAACTGCCTCAGGGCCCTTCAGAGTTCCTCATCCTCCAACTCTCCTTGAAGCTCACTGGCTCCCTGACTGGTCATGTGACTAGTCCCTAGTCATGTGCCACAGCTCTGTGGGGACCAGGGACACTTGGGGAGCTGGTCTGCAAGGCATGGCTTATAGGCATGGCTTAGTACCTAGGAGTTTGGCTTGTGTGTCTCAGATGGTCCCTCTTTCCTTGCAGTAGGGTGAATTATCCACTCAGAACCTCAGAATGGGGCCTTATTTGGAAAAGGGTCTTTGTAGAGATCTCCAGATGAGATCATCCTGTGATAGGCTGGGCCCCAAACCCGGTCACTAGTGTCCTTATAAGAGAAAGGTGAGAGACATTTGACACACGGAGAGGAGGGCCTTGTGAAGATGGAGATGGAGGCTGAGTGGCGTCTCCGCTGCTGAGGAGCACCTAGGGTTACTGGCAGCACCAACATTGAGGAGAAAGGTTTCTCCTCACAGTCTCCTGAAGGAGCCAACTGCTGCCTCTGTGATTTTGGACATCTGGCCTCCCAAACTATGAGAGAACAGACTCCTGTTATTTTAAGTGAGTAAGTTTGTGGTCATTCCTTTAAGAGCCCTAAATAAATGATATCCACACCTTCCTTTAAGGTCCCTTACACTCGGAGGTGGGTAAGGACAGAGGCCCCCAGAGGCTGGAGGAGAGAGCCTGTGGAGGAGAGAGCCAGAGACACAGGAGACACGGAGCCTCCTGGACTGACCACAGATTTGAATGTTGCCTCAGCTTCAGGGCAGCTTTGAGAAGGGAGGCCAGGTTTGGAGTATCAGGAGGAGTCAGTGGGGGAGACTTACTATAGCACACAGTTGGGGAGTACAGGCTGCAGGCTGATGTCATGAAGGGGTGTTGGTCTGGGTCCCTGGGAGAAGGAAAAAAGCTCTCCTCTGAGCATGGACAGGCATGAATCTCCAAACAGGACGCTGACCAAGAGAAGCCAGACTTATTTCCATTGATGGAAAATTCCATTTACATGAAAGGAAATTTCATTTGCCTAACATTCAAAAACGTGTAAGATCATCTAGCTTTGAGAGACTAGGTCATCTGATAGTGCTAGGGGTGTGGATAGCGCCCGGAAGGGGGCTGCCTTGGACTTCTGGGGTGCTGGTGATGTTCTGACTCCTGATCTGGCTGCAGCTGGCACGTGGGCGTGCACTGTTGAGCAGTATACTTAGGATATCACTGTTTTGTGTGTATGTTAAAGGTCAGTAAAATGTTTAAACAAAGATAATTAAAAGCTATAACTGGAGGCAATATGTTCTTCTCTTTGGATTCTGAGTCAAAGCAATTGTACAAAGACCTACAGGGATCATTTTAGGAACAATTGAATACAGACTGGGTATTAGCTGACATGAAGGATTTAAAATTTGTATCTGGTATGACAGTGCTATTGTGGACATATGCATCATGACATTTCATTCCAAAATGTGGTTTCAAGATACATCTCCAAATCTATAAAGGAGTTTTCTTATGTGTTCTTCCTACATTTAGGAGGGAAGGAGAGCTTTTAGTTTGCTAAGTCCAGACACGTCCCTGGTCACCTCAGGAGCAATAATTCACTTATTTTACTTTCAATCTCAGACACTCAGGAGTCTACCAGAGGGAAACGTATTTGATCCTTATGATCTTGGTTTCTCACTGTTCCTCACCAGCTTGCACATTCCACACACACCCCCACACCACATGTTGGGGGATGAAATGAGAGCATGTGAAAAAGTGGAAATTCCCTGCCAGTTTTCTCCCCTCATGTGAGACGTCTCTTCACCTCGTTTGTGGGAGATTTCACTGAGTGAGAGGATGCGCACGGTGAGTGAGGAGCACGTTGGCCGCTAGCCCCTCTGGGAAGAGGGACGTTGTCTCCATTATGTCTGTGACTCCATGTCCCTCAGAGGGCACATCGGGCTTGCTGAGAAAGCATTTGTTGTAGTGCTGGTGAGCACTGTTAGCTGAGCATTGAGCGCTGTTAGCCGAGCACTGTTTAGCACAGGAGGAAACCAGGCCCATGGCCATACATGGAAATGATATGTATAAGCTTTGTCTCCAAATAAGTGGAGAGTCACAAATACGTTGGTAATTAGATCAATTCCAGCAGGATTGATAGTCCTATGAGCTTATCTGCCTTCTGAATCACTTGGTTGTTGGGCCAACTCAGCCTTTGCTCTGTCTAATGCTTCCTGAAAATCTGCATTTCCTTCCAGGGATGTTATCTTTTCTAGAGACAAGGCAACATTCTTGCTTCTCTCTCTCTCTCTCTCTCTCTCTTTCTCTCCCTCTCCCCTTCTCCCCCCCCCCCACCCCACCGCCCGTGATTCACATGAAATGTTTAAATCTAGGTGATGGATCTATGGAAATTCATTATATTAGTATCTCTCCTTTTATGTATGTTTGTCAATGTTTATAATAATTGAGAGGCTGAATGTACAGAGGACTGATGGCCAGACCTTATTTAAAAACAGAACTCAGACCCACAACCTGCAGCAATCAATGCAGGAAATCAACCCCTTATCTACACTTCCCAGACAGGAAGTCAGCCTGCTACCTCAAGTCAGACTTTGGGGATGTGAGACCACAATCTCTAGCAACCAACCCAGCAGGCCACACGATAACTGAGGACAACTAATTTTTGACAAATACACCAGAGCACTTCAGTAGAGAAAAGAAAGTCATTTCAACAAGTGGTGCTGGAATGATTGGATATTCATATGGAAAAAAAATGAAATGACCCTCTCTATACCATCAACAAAAATTTTGAGATGGAGCATGGGTATAACCTGAAGACAAAACCCAAAACTATGAAGCTTTTAGGGAAAAAAATATAGCAGACTATCTTTATGACCTGGAAGCAGGCAACATTTCTTAGGACAGAGAAAGCAAGAAACAAGAAAGAAAAAAAAAAAAAGATTTTATCATAATTTAAAACTCCTGCTCATGAACAGCTGCTGAGAAGAAAATGAATAGGTAAGCTAGGGACTGGGAGAAGACTTTTGCAAAATATGTATTTGTCGAAAGATTTGTACCTGAAAGATATAACCACGATATACAATTAATAAAAATATAAGCAGTCCCATGTTTAAAAATAGGCAAAAAATTTGGACAGAACTATTACAAAGGAGGATAAACAAATGGACATGAAAACCCTGGGAAAAATGCATGTGATATTTAACAGGAAAATGTAAATTAAAACCATAAGGAAATAAGTCACATAATCATGAGATTTAAAAAAATACTAAATGCTAGTGAGAAGGTGGAATAACCAGAGCTCTCATACCCTGCTCGTGAGTAAATAAAATGGACAACCATGTTGGAAAAAGACTTGGTAGTTTCTCCTGAGGTTAAACAGACCCCTACTCTCTGAGCCTGCAATTTACTCCTAGTCAGTCCTGAGCCCGTTCAGGACGCCTCAGTTCAGGACTGTGTGTATGACATGGGCTGCACCACACAGCTGGCTGTGCAGCAGGTGAGGCCACCTAGGTCTGTGTCATCACACTCGATATTCCCACAGTGATGAAATCGCCTAATGACACATTTCTCAGAACGTATCTTCCATGAAGCCGGACGTGACTATACATATTTGTCAGAGAAACGAAAGTAGTTCCACTCCTAAATATTTATCAGTCCAAGATAAATGAAAACCTCTGTCCACAAAAGACCTAAGTATATAGTCATAGCAGCTTTATTCAGAATAGTCCAACCCAGAAAACAACCTAAATGTCTATGAACAGGAGGAAAGTGTATATTCACACATGGAATGCTTTTAAATAACAAAAAGAAACTAATTTCTGATGTGCACATCACATGAATGAGTCTCATAGACACACTGAATCCGAGTACATATATTGTATGTTTACATTTATGTGATATTCTGGAAACATCTAAGAACTGATCTAAGGTAACAAAACTCCAAATAGCCATTGTAGGAGTAGGGAGGGAGGTAGCTGGGATTTTTTGGGGGTGGATGGAAATGTTCTATCTTGTGATGTAGTTGTGGGTTAATAGGGGGCCTATTTATCAAGTGGTACGCCAATATCTGTGCATTTCCCTGGGTGTCAGTACACCCACACAAAAGGGTTGTGAAAATCTTAATGACAGTTGAGTGGGTCAGGTGGGGAGAGGACAGTCTCACTAACCCAAATATGTTGAAAATAATTGAGGCCATGTGAAAAGCATATGAGCAGGCACCACATTGCCCTGGAAAAGGAAATTAGGGTGTGGGCATGGGCAAAGTGACCCCAGAAAAAGGCAGAGACGTTAAAGGGAAATCTGGGTGGTGGGGAGGCACCTGGCTCTCACTGTGTAACTGATTCTGGAAAGGGGGGTGCTGAGAGGAAAGGAAAGTGCTCCTTGGAGAAAGAGGGACTTTTGACAGGACATGGAGACGAGAGAGAAGAGGGAGAGTGTCATCTCAAAGGTACCCAAGTTATCTCTCTAAAGCAGAAGCAGCAAAGTGTGTGCTTGAGGAGGACTGAGACTCTTTGTGCAGTAACCACCATTTTTCAGACTTACTATGCGCTGGGGACTGTGTCGAGGGCTCTACCCGCATAGCCTCATTCAGTGCTCCTCATAGGACAGTGAGGAACATACACTATTATCTCATTTCACAGTCGAGGAAGCTGAGGATCAGAGAGGTTAAGTGACTTGTCCAAGGTTACTCAGCAGGGGAATAGCGAGCCAGGATCCTGTCTGACTCCAGAGCCCCAGGGCCTGGGTTTGAGTCTATCCTGACCCTTTCCTTCCCTCTCCCCACTCCCTGCCTTGGTGGTTTTGATTTTGTTTTCCCACTGGGGGACCAGTGAGAGGAGAGGGCACTTGAAATAAACATGAGCTGTGAAAGAAGTGCAGTAGTGGCTGCCAGGTGAGGGTTAGGGTTAGCACGGCTGGGGTTGCTGCGAGGACATGGGGGCTGAGCGGGCACCAGCAGAGCAGTGAGAGACCCCCACAGAGCCACGCAGCATCCCCACCACCATGTCCAAACGGAGCATGAGAATGCTGGGTCCGTGCCTCTCGATTCACCTGGAACATCTCAACCTTACGTCTATGAGAGCAGTATTATTATAATTCCCATTTTACAGATAAGGAAACTGAGGTGCAAACCTGCCTGACTCCAAATCCCAGTCTTCTATATACTGCACCAGCCACACTCTCTCAAGGATGGAGCCCTGTCTTTCCTCCTCCCTTTCTCCCCATCCCCCTTCCTCCTTCTGAGCCCCCTTCCGCCCCCTACATACACACACTCCTGACTGTGCTGAAACGCAGTCAATATTAATAGGCTGCCAGGTTTAGCCAAGCAAATGACAAAATGCCCAGTTAAATTAGAATTCCAGATAAATAACAAGTGCTTTTGTAGCCTCACAGTGTTCCCAACATTGCACAGGACATACTCACGCCACACATTTATTTGTTGTTTGTCAGAAATTCAAATTTAACTGGCATCCTTGTAATGTATCTGGTAACTGATATTATGAGGCCCTGCTGTGCTTGGGCCTGGGTTATCTGCCCCCTCCCCAGCTTCTGGCCCTGATAGGAGCTGGGCTATTCTGGGAATTGAAAGAACGCGGATCTGAGAGTGCGTGTGTGAGCCCACATTACCTCACAGTGGGGGGACTGGGCCCTGGCAGCCGAGCCTGGGGTCCTCCCGTGGGAAAGAGAGGAAGGGGCAACAAATGCAAGTGGCAGAAATAGCAAGAGGAATTATTCTCAAGAAAGACCCAACCACGCATTTGCTTGTGAAATCCCTGAGAGATGGAGGGTTTTGCTCTCTCCCCATAGTCCCAGCAACCCCACCCAGTTATCAAGGCTAGTGGCTGCCCCCCGTCACCCCCCAGGACCTTCAGTTGGTGGCAGCTATCCCCCTGATAAGGTGAGTGGGGCCTGGTGCCTGAGCTGATAAAGTAGGGGCCAGTGTGTTTTGAATGCCAGGGCATGGCCACCCATTGGTCACCTGCTCACAACACTTCTAAGAAGGGAAGTTCCCCAAAGGTCATACTCAGCCCAGAAGGTGCTACTCACCTCTCCCTTTGCACCATGCAGCCAGTGCCCAGCGCTCAGGCCCTGCCCAGTAATAAGGTGGACAAATAGATCTGGAGATGGCGCTTGTTTTACCTGTCTTCCATCCCTGGGGCTCATGTTCACGCCACCACTGCCTGTGCCCAACCTTGTTTACAGGCGCCCGCTTTTCCCTTCCTCAGGCAAGACATGCCCCCACCTGCCAGCGCACTGCACCTTGTTTTCCTGGCACCTGTCCCAGGCTCCTGCCACACACACCTGCCCAGGGAGGGATCGACAGACGCTGAGGTCTGATAAGGGATGCCCAGGATGACAATCTGGGCCTAAGGTCCCGCCCATGCAGTCTGGGATCTGAGGGTGGCCTCCATTTCACTCCTGGCCTTTTGTTTTTTGGTTCTTTTTTGCTCCTGCCACTGCTGTGGTTTGGGAGTGTGGTCTCTGCTCAGCCACCGCCATACCGCTGCCAAGGGTGAAGGCCCGATGCTGTGCACACGGGGCTGAAGCAGGTGCATGGCAGTGGCATCCCTCTCCTGCCCGGCATGACCCAAGCAGGCATTTGCCTCGATGGCCAGGGCAGTCGTGTTCGGTCTGCTGACAGCTGGTGCACCCCCTCCCAGGGGACAATCCCTCTCCTTTGCCTGTTATTCATGTTTGCCTTCCCAGTCCAGGTCACAGACTCAACACTCCAAAGCAAAGTGAAAACCAGCGCGTTCCTCCAGGGAACATGGAAGCAACGGCAGAGGGGATGGATCCCCTTTTTACTTACTGTCTGTGTATCCGGGGAAGGACGGGGGATCTGGGAACCACACACAATTCGCACAGGGAGGAAGCCAGCAATGAGTTTCTGTTCAAGTTCTTCATCCCAGCCAGAGAGAGCCTTCCCGGCCCCTTCCAGGAGTTGGTGTGCAGCGAATCACAGCCGCTGAGCAGGCTCCAGCAGGGATGAGCTCACCAGGATATGGGCTAATGGGTTAACCCTTTGCAGGGTATGGCACTGATAATGTGGCTTTGTCTCAGCTCGGCTCAGCCACTATTAGATGAATCTTGTGAAAAATTAATGAAGCTTCTCTGCAGTCTGTCTTCGAGTTTTGGTGGAGAGGTGCATTAGATTGGTGCCTGGGCAGGGCGGCTTCTCCTGACCCAGGTTCAAAAATCAGGAGACCTGGAGTTTCTGGGTTGCTGTGTGTGTGATGGTGATAGTGGTAGTGATGCATTGTCAAAGGGTGGATTACTTAAAGGCTAAGCTAGTTCTGCTCAGTGCACCCCTTGACAATGAGATCTGAGGGCCCTAATTGTCGAGATGTTGGAGAGATCACGTGCAGACTTATTTCACATCCTTGGTTTCCAAGGTGGCAGTGGTAGCTCAGGGAATTCTCAATGCCTACTAGTGGGTCTCCTCAGTGACCAAATGCCAGGAGCACACAGCAGAAGGTAAGCTGAGCACATGGGCGTCTGGACGTCTCTGAACTGGAGACAAAGCGACATGTTCACCTTTAGAGTCTCCATCTTTCCTGATTATGCCCCTATGAATTTTCATGGGATGCTACTGTTACTGAAAATCACTGCAATGTGAGTGTGGGGGGGGCTGCAGGGGGAGTTAACCTCCTCTTAAATTGTGCTTGGGGAACCTGGGATTCAGATATTGAGTTGCCTGTTCACAAGTTGCTGAGAGATATTCTGGAGCCAGTGTAACGGCCTAAGGTCTTGAATGTCAGGCTGGTCCTGCCCTTCTCCTCGCTGAACAGAGAATGTGAGGAACCTTTGCATCTCACGGATTGTGAGCAATGGAGTGAGGGGGTGTCCTGGCTACTGTAATAGTACATTGGGGGACTCTTCTGGGGTCCTTTGCGGAGGCTCTCCCAGGAGTAATCCAGGGAAGCTGAGGCCAAGGCAGGAGTGGGATTCTTCTCTCTCTGGCAACTTGATTTTCGCATCTGTGAAATAAACAGGACATTTCCAGACAGGGAGGCTCTGTGGGCTTTGGTACGTGGACAATCAGAGAGCTATGAGGACTTAGCTGTTCACCAAGCTACCTGCAGGGGCACAAGCTGAGCTGAGCTGTTTTCCTCTGACCTCTGTGAAAGGGGAGTGTCTCTGCTCAGAAAAAAAGGGGAACAGGAAGAAAGATGAAAGCTCCAGGAAACTTATCTTTGAAAACTTTGTTAGTGCCAGCTGCTAACCAACTGAGCTAACTGGTCAAACTTTCTTTCTTTTTTTTTTTTTTAAATGTATTCATTTATGCATACAAGAACTGGGGCACAGGCCAGAGGTGTGTATGTGTGTGTGTGGGGAGGATTCACCAGAGACAGATTGGGGAGCAGAACAGGCAGATTGATTGAAATACGCTGCTGAGGGGAGCAGCAGGCGAGTCAGGAGAGGTCTGCTGCGCCATGTGGGTTGCTCCCTGGCTGACCTGGGAAAGAACTTGTGCAGCAGTGGCTGCAGATGGCTTCATAGTTTGCGTCTTAACCCCTTGCATCACAGGGGAGGCCCTGGTCAACCTTTCTTTGTGTGTGTTTGTGTGTGTGTGTGAGTGTGTGTGTGTTCCAACACCACATTGAGCACACTGTGTATTTAGCTCCTGTTGTGGTTTACATGGAGAACCTGTGATAGATTCTTTAAATCTCTGGTACAGTTTATTTCCCCTAATTTCTTTTCATTAGACAGTGGGAGTCATACTGCTCATTGTGTTTCCTTCATGGCTCTGTCTCCTAGGAGGTTCTGCAATTACACAAAAATTCAATTTTTATGGTTTCCCGCAGCTGGTAACTTTGATGTATTTCCTTATCACTTTTAACCGCCTAGCTTTTTCCTGATATTACTAATTTTTATTAATTGTCAGTTGTTTGCATGTTTATATAATGCTGGGGCTGCATGTTCTCTCCTCCACAGAGGCACATGGTCCCAGTGCTTGCTCTGCCTTAGATGCCTCTGCCTGTGTCCTCAATAAGTTTGTTAAACCAAAGTGCCTGGCTCCTGAATAATCCATGGCTGGGTTATTTTGCAATGCAAATAATCAAATCATGAATTTTTTCCTCAGTTCAAACCTCTCTGCCTTCCTGCGTGCTTTGCAGGGGGTGGCAGTGTGGGGCTGTAATAGTCATCTTCCCTATCTCTTCCCTGTGTCCAGAGCAGTCTATGTTCTTTTCAGATATCTAGTTCTTCACTGATTCTGTCACACAACCTTATGAGGTGGGTATGTTGGGTAGATTGCTATCCTTATATTTGACTTTGGACAAATGACTTAATTTCCCTGAGTCTTAATTTCTTCATCTATTAAGTGATTGTGATCATTGCCACCTCAGAAAGCTTTTGTGAGGAGTCAATAAGAAAATGCACATAGCAAGTGCTATATGAACATGTGGGAATATATAGTGCACACATGCATGAGTGTAGAACACATGTACATAAACACGTGTGTGTATATGCTTTTATGCACATGTATTGTGTGTGCATGTATCAACATATATGAAAATTAGGCAGGATTTGGCAGCTCAGGAAAAAGTGTTAGGGTAGACAAGCTGTGTTGTCTGCTGGTTTCTTCTTAGCAGGACAGAAAAGCTGTCCTGGGAGGAAGGGCTGCTGCGCCGTTATGATATAAAAGGGACAGAAAGCAGGTAGGGCAGTCCCTGGGAGGTGGTTCTGTACCCTCTGCAAGAGTGCTTCCATTCCCTTTCCTGGAACTACAGCTGCTCCCCATTCTGCTCTGCCCCTCCTTTATCAGCTAGCCCAGCATTCCCTGCACCAATGCTTCTATGGGGTGACCAACCATTCATATTAACCCAGGACTGGCAGTTTTCCCAAGACATGGAACTTTCAGTGCTAAAACCAGTTCAAGCAAACCAGGATGAATTAAGTTAACTTAATGAAAACTTCTGGTGGTGCCATGCTGTTTGGAGACTCTGCCCATGCACATTCCATTTGGAATGTTCATTCTAACCCTCTTCATTTAGGTAATACACTCCTTGGAATGCGTGAATGATTTTTTAAATTAAAATAAAAGTTATTATGGAAAAATTTAAATCTATACTAATATATACTAAAATAGAAAAAAGTTATCTACTAAGCTTCTACAGTCCAGCTTCAACAATTATCACTGTTCATTCTTTTACATTTATATCCCACATACTTTTTTTTTTTGTATTTTAGAGCAAATCCCATAAATCTCTTTGGTTAATCCTTGCCAGCAGAGATGTATCCCTCCAGCAGGTAGCAGGTAAGAACTTCTTTCCTTCTTATTTTTTTTTTTTTAAGATTTTTATTTATTTATTTATTTATTTTGTTTATTTAATTTATTTATACAAGCACTGGGTACAGTCAGAAGCGCGGGAGGGTGAGAGAATTCACCAGAGCCAGAGCGGGGAGCAGAGCAGGCAGAAGGACCGAAGTACACTGCTGAGGGGAGCAGCGGGCGGCAGGGGAGGTCTGCGTGCCATGTGGGACCCTCCTCCGGTGGCCGGGGAGCAGCCGGGGATGGAACCAGTGCTGCAGAGGCTGCGGGCAGCTTCCCAACCCAGCGCTCAACTGCTGTGCCACTGGGGAGGCCCCCTTCTTATTTTTTTAAAAAACAATAACCACAATGAAATTTAAACATATCTTAGTGTTCATGCCCATTTCACATTCTTTCCCTTTTTTCTGAGGTGACATTGATTTACAATAAATCAATGTCACAACAGCCGTGTATACCACACTGTGCCCGCCAACTAAGGTCTAGTTACACCAGCCACTGTCCAATCAAACCCTCCCACATTCTAACACTCATACCATGTTCACAGCCCCCGACTATCTCCAGATGGTCTTTCTACGGTCAGGTTTTCAGAGCGCAGTATCAGAACAAGTGCTAGCCATTGCTCTGAATATCAATGTTTCTCAAGCACCTTTTCATCTGTAGTAGCCTCTGCTCCTCTGCTCACATTATTTACTTAGTGAAGATACCGGGTGCTCTGACTGGACAACCTCCCACATTCTGGCCTTGGGTGGCTGCTTCCGCAGGACATCATAGAACAGTGTGTTCTGCAAGGGCTGCGGCTCCATTTCCACTGGAGCCAGGACTTGTGGTGTCTTGACCCAGAAGAGGTCCAGGCAACGTGGAGTAAGTGGCCGAGGTCCCTCACAACTGATAGAGGCTGATGCCTGTTTGCCCCTCGTCCTCTCTGCAGCCGCGATCCAGGCAGGACCACATTTGTTTGTGCTTTCCGGTTGCCATGCTGGCACAGGAGACAAGATGGCAGACTCAGCACCCTGTGGTCCCTTCATTCTGCCCTCTGCCTCTCACATCAAATCATAGGGATTAACAAATAGGGTCTCCCAGAGGAACTGCAGGTCTCCAAGTCTTCAGAGAAGATGTTTTCATGGGTCTGGGTATCTTCTGCTCAGGTCATTCCAGAGGGGGAGCTGGGTTCTCACTGCAAAAGTAGAGCCTGGGCCTGAGGAGGGGAAGGGGCGCTGGTAGGGGATGCACCTAAAAGGGGGCTAAAAGTCTTATGAAGAGGTGTTTGTGTTAACAGCATTGTCATTCAGGGCTCTTGCTACAATGTGTGCTTTTTCCCCCCCTGTTTAATGAGGGAACATTAGCTTATGACACTGCAGGTTTTAAGTGAAGGGCTTCTCACCTCAGCGACTGCCTATTTCACACCACACCCATCACCGAATGTCCAGTCACCATCCACCACCAAGCTAATCCCTTCCCACTCCTGCCCCTTGGTAATCGCCATTTTGTTGTTTGTTTGATTGCTTTTGCTCTTCTTTATAGTCCACAAATGAGTAAAATCATATTGTATTTGTCTTTCTCCTGACTTTTTTCTCTTACCATAGTTCCCTCAAGGTCCATCCATGTTGTCGAAGTGGCGAGATTTTAGCTTTTTATGGCTGGGTTGTATTCCATTGTGTGTATATACCACATTTTCTTAATATACCACTGTTGGGGCCTGGCTTGTTTCCATAGCTTGGTTGCTGTGACTAGTGCTGCCAGGAACATGGGTGTGCATATATCTTGTTGAACTGGTACTTTCAGATTCTTTGGGTAAATACCCAGAAATGGATTGCCAGATCATAATCTCTGTTAACTTATCATAACATGGAAGCTCATTATCTTAAAAAAAAAAAAAAAAACAACTAATAAAAAAATGTCAGTGCTTCTAGAGAATATATGCTCAGAGCAAGTCCCTGTTCCCAGCAGTGACACTTCTATTTCCCAGACTGTGGAGAAAGATATGGAGACAGAGGAAGAAAAGGAAGAGGCTGGCTTGGAGGGAGAGGCCCCAGCTTTAGTGGATCCCTCGGTCCATAAAGCTATAGGTTCTAAGGAGTGAGAAGCTTCTCTGTTTCCCATGGTCCAGGAAAGTCCTGCAAAGCAATTACTACAACCAGACAGCCCCAGATTGGAGACCCCCACCTCCCACCTGCCTCCCTCCCATGTTAATCTTTGACCCCTCTCCATTCCCCTCCGGGGTGCTGTGGACAAGGAGATGGGACTCTATGGGCCTGAGTCTCCCTTGGCCTGCTTGACTTAGTGTTAAGTATAGGGCCAAATTTCTCCCACCCCAAGGCTCATAGCAACTAGAGCTGCATAACTGTTCCTCAACCACCTCGAGCTTTGCTTTTCTTTTTCTTCTTGTATCTTTTGATGCTTCTTTTCCTTGTCCTCCTCCTTGTTAGCTCTCCTTGACTGCTTCTGCCTTATGCAAATGATGTCCTAATTTCCTTGAAAGACACTCAAGGAGACACTACACTTTTCACCCCAATACTTATTCATGGAGCAGATGGAGTAGAGAGGGTAATGCATTGAGGTGGGGGGGATTGGGAGCCCAAGTAGACAATGAGGGATTTGGGGACATGAAAGATGAAGATTCTGGCAGTTCTTACAAGAACAAGTGGAAATGGGTTGGGGTGGGAGGAGTGGAAGGATCATCTCTATTAGGGGAAGAGTTCCCAGGGTAAGTAATTAATACCTGCTAGGAGGACTGGCCCTTCTTCTCAGTTCCTTGAAGGAACTGTTCTGGGGCTAAGTGGGCCAGTGATCTTCAACGCAGGACCAGAGAACCTGGACCGGGTGTGGTCAGGGGGCAGATGCAGCCTGCTTCTTGGGTGTGGCTGCCATCTAGTGGTCAATTATGGACAATGTCGCTTTCTGAAGTTGACCTCAATTATTCCTTCCTTGATCACTACTTGCCAGGCAGCCAGTCTCTGGCTGGTAATTAACAGTAGATTTGAAGTTGCAAGGCTCAACTTCACAGTGTTTGATGATAAAGAATATCTCACAAAAATAATCACCACGATTTCAAAAAAATAGGACTTTATAATTTTTGAATAATTTAAAAGATTTCATGTATTCATCATTTCATCAAATATTTATTGTGGATCTATTATGTGGCAAGGACTGTTTTAGGCCAGGCACTGGAAATAAAAAGATGAGTTTTATGAACTACTCAATTTATGTGGCAAAAGAAAGACAATTAAGTCAACAAATTTCACTCCAGAAGAAATACTCTTTATACATAAATGTCTGCTATTAAGAGAATCTTAAAACAAATTGACTTAGAGTTGTAACTGAGAGAGAATAGAGAAGCTTTCTGAAGCAGGTGATGACTAAGTTGAAAGGCATATAGGAGCCAGAAATAAAGATTGATGAAGGGTATGGAAGTTTGGTGGTAGAGGTGGGGGTGTTGTTGATGGTGGTAGAGGAGATGAAAGTGGAAGTGATGAAGGTAGAGGTGATAGAGATGAAGTGGCAGTAAAGGTAGAGGTGATGGAGGTGGAAATGATGGAGATGTTGGTGGAGCTGATGGTGGTGGAGGTGTTACAGGCAACCCCAATGTGAAATGGGTCCTCACCCGCATACTTAAAAGGGACTTATAGTGAGACTGAACTGCAGGGACACACAAAAAGGTTAATGAAGGGTTTATTTACAAAAAGGGGAAATGAAGAAAGGAATAACTCAGGGAGAAATAGAGATAAATTGGTATATGTGTCCTACCAGTTCTGCTGAGCTAGAACCCCAATAGCATGCTTAAAGTTGGCAAAAAACCAAATACCCCCAAGGCCCACATGTCTGGTTATATACCAAACCTGGCTGCTTAACTCCACCCTCCGTTCCCAGCAATCCTCCCTCAGTGGTGATGACATTATGGGATTTATATTCCTTGTTGTCCTGGATCTCTGATCTGGGGTTTGGGTGGGGTCCATAAAACTTATTTGTGGAGTTTGTTCAGGACAAACTTTACCCCCAGCAGAAGTAGTGGTGGTGATGTTGGCATTGGTGATGGTGATGGTGAAGATGAATCAGATGGAGTTGGTGGAAGAGATAGTCAAGGATGTGGTGGTGGAGGTGGTGGTGGAGGAGGTGGTGATGGAGGTGGAGGTGAAGCTGGTGGAGGTGAAGTTGGAGGAGGTGATGTGGTGGTAGAGTTTGTCTGTTTCAAGAGACAAAGGAGTGAGACCATCCGGTATTTTTCTTTTTCTGACTTATTTCACTGAGCATGATCCTTTCTAACTCCATCCATGTTGCTGCAAACTGCATGTGTTTATCTTTTTGATTACTGAGTAATATTCCATGGTATATTTGTACCACATCTTCTTGATCCAGTCATCTATTTTTGGGCATTTGGGTTGTTACCATAGCTTAGCTATTGTAAATAATGCTGCTATAAACATAGGGGTGCAGGTGCCCTTTGGAATTGATGTTTCTGTGTCCTTTGGGTAAATACCTAGGAGTGGAATTGCTGGATCATATGGGAGCTCTGTCTTTAATAGGTTGAGGAATCTCCACACAGCTCTCCATGGTGGTTGGACCAGTTTGCACTCCCACCAGCAGTGCAGGAGAGTCCCTTTTTCTCTACATCCTCGCCAACATTTGTTGTTGCTAGTTTTTTTAATATGTGCCATTCTCACTGGTGTAAGATGGTTTCTCATTGTAGTTTTGTTATAGGACAGGGAGAGGGGCAGCCCAAACCCCGCAAACCTGCCTATTCCAAATGGGTTCTGCCATCCGCCACATCAACACAAAACATAGGAGACTTTAATGGGAAGGAACTTTAATAAAACTAGGAAACAATACAGGTAAGGCAAAGAGTCTAGTTTTTAAATGAAGCACCCAAAGTTACCCGTCCCCTCGTGGGTAAAAGTCCATCCATATGGGAATGGCACAGATCAAGGCCCCAAATCCTGCCAAAAGTCTAAAGCATCTTCCAGTGGGGACCCACAGAAAAGGGTCAGAAACAACCAGACAAGCCCGGAAGGAAAAGAGCAAAATTAACATCAAGATAAAAGCTGCCATGGTCACCTCCCCATGGGTCTCACCCACATCTGTGTCACCCCGTCCACAACCAAAAGACAAGCGCAGTTTCTTCACGTGTCTCTAGGCTCCATGCGCCTCCTCCAGGTCTCCTGGCTCCATCCTGCTTCCTTCCTCAGTCTCTTCTGCTCCTTTTCTTCTTCCTGCTCAGCTCCACCCTCCCTTGGGTGGGGCAGGGAACCTCCCCCTTTCCTGGGGACCACCCTGTTACAGTTTTGATTTGCATTTCCCTGATTACAAGTGATGTTGAACATTTTTTTATATGCCTGTTGGCCATTTACATTTCCTCTTTGGAGAAGTTTCTTTTTAGCTCTTTTGCCCATTTTTTGACTGGATTATTTTCTCTGTTTTTGTTGAGTCTCATCAGCTCTTTGTAGATTTTTGTGATCAGTCCTTTATCATTAGTGTTGTGTGCAAAAATGTTCTCCCAGTCGGTGGGGTTTCTCTTTGTTTTTGTTATTGTCTCTGTTGCTGTGCAGAAGCTCTTTAATTTGATGTAGTCCCAGCTGTTTATCTTTGCCTTCACTATCACTGGTTTGGGTGATGTGTTTGTAAAGATGTCTTTGAGGTGCATGTCATGTAGTGTTTTGCCTATATTTCCTTCTATATATTTTATGGTTTTATTGGGGGGAAAAGGATGTCCCAAAGCTAATTCCATATAGGCTTTGTGGACTCCACCCCCACCCCAGGTCAAAGCCAAAGACACTGGGAACTCCAAATCCCATCACCACCAAAGGGAAGGTGGCTGGGACCTGAGGGTGGGGTTAAGCAGCCAGGTGGATATAAAAGGCAGACACGTGGGCTTTGGGGATCCCCCATTTTTGGCTCTCCGCCAGCTCGCAGCGTCAGGCCAGCTCTGAGAGTGACTTTGGGTTTCCAGGTCGGCGGATCGGGTAGGACGCATTAAAGACTTTATTTCCCTATTTTCTCCCTGAGTTGTACATTTTCCTTATTTCCTTTTCCCTTGTAAATAAACCTTTTATTAACCTTTTGTGTGTGTCTGTAGTAGAGTATTCATAAGTCCCTTTAAAGCGCGCGGGTGAGGACCCACAGCCAGGAACCCGTTTAATATTGGGGTTGCTCTATAACAGTTTCAGGTCTTATATCTAGTTCTTTAATCCATTTAATTTAGAAAACCTAAATAAGGGACCAGGAAAAAGACTAATTAATACAAAGTAAAAATCAAAATCAACAAGCAACTATAAACCAGAAACACACTACAGGAAGGGGGGGGGCGGGGAGAGAAAGGATTAGGGTCAAAATAAGGGGAGGTGCAATTGTGTGGGGAATATAACCAAAATGAAAATGCATACATTGTGCAAAAATGAAAAATGATGTAAGAATTATATAAAGTAAAATATTAAAAAAGTGTGAGAGAGAGACAAAGGAGGATAAGGACAGAGAAGTTGGAAAGGAGGTGCCACAAGACCAGAAACCCTGCTCATACAATGCAGGGAGCTAGAGGTCGGGTTAAAGTCATTAGCATAGTTGTTACAACAGCCATAGGAAGTAAATGCTCCAAGGCACTGACCCAAGCAAATTGTCAGAGTGCCCTCAGTGTCACAGGACTCAGCCTGGAAGTAAAGATATGGAGATCGAGGGCCATTGTAGAATCTCTGGTCCCTTTCAGATTCTAAGTAGTTATCCAAAATCAACAGCAAACAAACCACTCCACAAAGGAATGAGCCCCTCCCAAAGAGAAGATGATTGTATGAGTGCAATCTCTGCACTGCCTGGGGCAGCAGTTCTTCTGCCTTCCTCCAAACATACAGGCCTTTCTTTTAGCAAACCTGTCCCTTTAGGGGCAGTACTTTCTGCCTCTATGCAAATGTCCTTTATTCTTCTGTCCCTTTTATAATAATTCAGCCCTTTTGGATATAACTAACTGCTCTGTGTCCTGGAAAAGGTTGCCTGGGAAACTGTCCAGTGCCGCTGAAAGGGGAGCACTGGTGAAACTTTTCCCAGAGTGACCCCAAAGACCCCACTCTCCGAACCCAATATCTCCAAAAACAACTTCAATTTGTGGTTGATCAAGAGACAGAGGGAGCAGTTGCTAGAAAAGCATAAACATTTCAATTTCTCCTTTTATGAATTTCCAAGCATTCTGTTGCGAATATAAGGAATCCCATCTAAAGTTTCTTGTATGTGTTCTAACCAACTATTCTGCTTACAATGCAGCAGGTCCTTGAATAGTGTTTATTATGATGTTGATGAGAAAAAAACAAACAAATCCTGGCCAATGTTGAATGAAACTGTTATTCCTGGAACTGCTTTTGTTATACTTTGTTTTGCTTCAAGCTAGTTTTCAAGAACCCATTGATGATGTTAAGTGAGGATTTATTGTTCTAATTTATAGAATTTTGGAACTGAAAACGATCCCCAAAAAATTATATTTAATGTGTTTAAACAATTCTCCTGTTAATCTTTGCACTGTCACCAAAATAGAAACTTTACACCAGTTTCTATTGCTAAAAATGGTGGTAACTTCCTGTGCCTTGGGCAATTAGGATGAGGCCTAGAAGAAGTCTCACTGGATTGGAATAATAGCCTGCTCACTTGTCTTCCTGCTTTGGGGTTGATGCCTCTTCTGACCATCTGACCTCAGCACCACAAGAAGAATCAGAAGTATTTGCTCCATTCTTCCCTTCCTTCTTCCTGCCTTTTTTTTTTTTTACATTTTAAAAGGACAGATTTATTAGGAAAAGGAGAAAGGAAAAGAGAGGCACCTGCGGAGTCGCAGGTGGGCCTGAGATCTGCCCTTCCTTCCTTCCTTCCTTTCTCAATTAAAATCCGGTTGTGAATGCCTGCTCTGTGCCAGGTGAGCATTATTGGTGATTCAAAGATGAATTTGCTCCTGTCCCTACAGTCTGGTGACTGACTGTCTCCTGGGGGGGCGGGGGGGGGGGCTGGGAACAGATAAGTAAGTAGGTGTAAACAACTGTTAACCCTCTCCACATGATAGGAGGAGCCTTTGCCATCCTCTTCAGGAGTTACTTCCTCTAGAATATTGGAGAGAACTCCCCAGCTGACCGGCCTCTGTACACCAGCCCTGCTACCCAGGACCTCTTTGTCCTAGGCCCATCTCAGGTCTCCAATCTGCAGCTGATCATCTATCAACACAAGGATTGGCAGTTCAAAATGTAACACTTTTTTAAAACGATTTATTTATGTACACAAGAGGTGGGGTGCAGGCCAGAGATGGGGGTGGGGAGGAATGAGAGGATTCATCAGAGACAGAGGGAGCAGAACAGGCAGATTCACTGAAATACACTGCTGAGGGGAGCAGCGGGCGAGACAGCAGAGGCCAGGGATGGAACTCAAATTCGTGCTGCAGAGTCTGCAGATAGCTTCACAGTGCTGTGCTTAACCCCTTGCACCACCAGGGAGGCCCACGCCGCACATACTTTAATATGACTGAGACTAGGAGTCATCACTAACTTTCGGTTAGTCTTTAATGACCCTGGGTCTTCTTGATTCTTAGAGTCCAGGTAAGGTTTTTCTAGAATCCTGTGAAAATTCAAATTCTCCCCTATGTTTTTGCTGTGTTTCTGCTGAAAGTATAATGGTTTGAAATCCCATGGTCACTCCTGGTTCTGAGGATTACTTTAGCTGAACTAATGCAGTTTAATGATTGCCTTCTAGGTGTTGTGCCCAATGTCGACCAGTGCAGCCCCCAAGGACACACAGACAGCCGCTGTAAGATCATAAAGGAGTTTATTACGGGCTCGAGTCCGGGCTCATGACACGCACCGATGTAATGGCGGAGGTCAGGAGCCCTGAACAAAGGGAATAGGGATCTTATATAGGGTTACAAGCAGGTCTCTAAAAATTAAATCATGCTGGCAAACATTCATTGGTTACATAGGTGCATTTCCTAACAACGGTGGGTGCAGAGCTTCAGTTTTTGAGCTGACTGGTCACATCAAGATGCAGCTCTATTTTATGGCTAGTTTGACCCTATTAGTGGCCTGAATTGCTCGGCTCCTCTGTGGCTAGCCAACTGAGATAAGACCAGAGTGGGGTGGGGGTCAAACTCTGGAATGCAGTTTTTTCCCGGGACAGCAAGACCTGAAATTCTAAAATGGCAGTTACACACAAAATGACAAAGCAATGGCTAAGAATACTTATGCTTGGTTCCACACTAGGTGCTGTCTCCCATCTAGCCTGCATGAAGTCAGTGTGAAACTCAGCTCTCAATTTCCACAAATCCCTCACCTCAAGAATAGCTTTGGAGAAACCAAGGAAAGATTTTATATGACAACAATGCCAATGACTTCAGACACACTTCAACAGTACCAAGGACTTTTGACCATCCTTACAAGTTCTTCAGCTACATAGTATCTGTAGCTTACTTCGAAAATTTCTGAATCAGCAGTGTGATGTAGAAGTTATCAATTAATGACCCCCAGAATCATGTAGATGAAAGTTAACATTTGAGCTCCATGCCTCAATTCTCTGGACACCCACTTAGTGTCCCACGATTCAGTTCAACTCGGACACTTAACTATCTGGAATAAGTGTCAGCCCCACTAAACTTCCCCCCTCTTCAGATGCCGGTAACAAGTGTTGAGTCCACTGATTCCTCTGACCAACAAATTATAAATTGGGGATTCCTATGACTCCCTCCTCAGGTTCAATAAATTGTAAGAATGGATCACAGAACTCACAGAAACAATTTCCTTTTGTTGACTGGTTTATTATAAAGGATACAATTTAGGAACTAGATGGAAGAGATACTTAGGGCAAGAGTTTTACCTGGAAGCTCTTAACCACCTTCATTCCAGGTTTTGTGTTTTTTAATGGAGGTTCTATTACATAGACATGATTGGTTAGGCCATTGACCCCTGGTAACTGAACTCTACATTCATTCAGCTTTTTCTTTTCCACAGAGATCAGAGAGCTCCAGAGGGGCTCTTTGTGGAGTCCAGCCAGCCTTCACCCCGAAACTCTCTAGGATACCCCATCCACCAGTCAGATCATTAGCATATGAAAGACATCACTCCAGAGACTCCAAGGGTTTTAGGAGCTGTGTGCCAGAACGAAATATAAATTTCTTATTACGCCATATACCCTAATTTGGAATTTACACTTTAGAGGTGGTAGGTAAAATACTTCAGATATAGGTACTTCAAATATTGTTGTACTAAAAGTTTCTGCACCATATAATTCATTGAGCATAAAGGGGATAATTATTGGTGCACTGCATTTAAAAACTGTCATTGTCTGGACCCCTAATAGCCTCTTGAACCTTCTAATGACAGCTGTCAATAAAAAATGAATACTATTTTCCTATCAAAATACCAGTCCAGGTTACTCATTTATGTAAAGGAATGATATTTTCTGATTCCTCATGTCTTTTACTCACGTTCTGCAAGACTGTGACACAAGGAGTGAGCCGGGGTGTGGGGAGAGCTGCTGCAGCTAGAACGCTGCTCAGAAGAAGCCTGGCTGGCTCTGGTGTGATAAAGGAAAAGGTGGTCACAATGCCTGGTCGCCAAGGATTTCATAAGCCAGTAACTGACAATAACACCAAGAACAATAATATACAGTATTTATTATATGCTTAGGTTTATGCTAAATGTTTGTACCTTACTACATTTACTTTTGCCAAAGTATCAATGATGCAAATATTTGGCATTATTCCTATTTTACAGAGAACTAGGCTCTGAGAGCTCAAGTAAGCTGCCTGAGGTCACTCCCAAATTACTATCAGAAAGCCCTGGTCACACATTGTATGAGACCCTTATTTCATCAGGGAGCCAAGGCTGGGAAGGAGGGAGGACAGGCCCGGGACGCAACAGTTTCTTTCCTGCAAGAATGAGGTCGATCAATGATTGAGTGGAAGCATGTCTGATTCCAAAGCCCTTGATTATAATTGTGCATGCCCCTTGACCCTGATTAGGATGGCCCCTAATGGACAAATTGTATCCACCTGGTCCTTCAGGGAAAGAAACTTTTAGGTCCCGGGCCTGCCCTCCCTTCTTTCTTGCTGTGGCTCCCTACTGAAATACAAAGATCTCATACAATGTGCAGACACTAGAGTCTATACTTCCAAGTCACCCACAGATCTTCTCTATTTTATAACTAGATCCCATGCAGGCCCTGACACCTGGCTTAAGGCTGCCTGGAATGGAGTTCTGGATCTTGAATAGAGAGTAATGTCTAGGAGGAAAGGGCCTGTGTGGGGCCTATTCACACAAAGTGGAGAAAGCCAGTGGGTGAATTGGATGTTTAGGCTGCAAGACACATCTACATGGGGTGTCTTTGAGATCTTTGCATTTCAAGAAAGTGGGTGAATTGGATGTCTAGCTGCAAGACACATCTACAAGGATGTCTTTGAGATCTTTGCATTTCAGCAGAGAGCCAAAGCAGGAAAAAGGTGGGGCATGTCCAGGACCCAAAAGTTTCTTCCCCCCAAGGATAAGGTCATCAATGATTGAATTGAAGCATCTCTGACTCCAAAGCCGTTGCTCCTATTGTGCATGCCCCTGACCATGATTAGGATGGTCCCTAATGGACAAATTGATTCCACCTGGTCCTTAAGGGAAAGAAACTTTTGGGTCCCGGGCCTGCCCTCCCTTCTTTCTTGCTGTGGCTCCCTACTGATGCAAAGATCTCACACAATGTGGGGACACTAGAGCCAGGACTTCTAGTCACCCACCTGCCTTCTTTATTCTATGACTAGATCCATGCAGGCCTAGAAAACTGGCTTACAATTGCCTGGAAAGGGGTTCTGGGATCTTGAATACACAGAGTATGTCTGGGAGGAAGGGCCTGCGTGGGGCCTTTCACTCAGAGTGGAGAAAGCAAGTGGGTGAATTGGATGTTTTTGCTGCAAGACACATCTACCTGAGGTGTCTAGAACTTTGCATTTCAGTAGGGAGCCAAAGCAAGAAAGAAGGGAGGGCAGGCCCAGGACCCAAACGTTTCTTTCCCTCAAGGGCCAGGTGGAATCAATTTGTCCTTTCGGGACCATCCTAATCAGGGTCAGGGGCATGCACAATTAGGAGCAGTGGTTTGGAGTCAGACATGCTTAAATTCAATCATCGATTCACCTTGTCCTTGGGGGGAAGAAACTTTTGGGTCCTGGGCATGCCCCCCTTTTTTCCTGCTTTGGCTCCTTGCTGAAATGCAAAGATCTCAAAAACAACCCACATAGATGCGTCTTGCAGCCTAAACATCCAATTCACCAACTTGCTTTCTCCACTCTGTGTGAATAGTCCCCACACAGGCCCTTCCTCCCATATGTTAATCTGTATTCAAGATCCAGAACTCCATTCTAGGCAGCTTTACACCAGTTTTCAGGGCCTGCATGGGATCTAGTTATAGAATAGAGAAGGTAGGTGGTTGTATGAGATCACACTGTATGAGATCTTTGCATTTCAGTGGGAGCCACAGCAAGAAAGAAGGGAGGGCAGGCCCGGGACCCAAAAGTTTCTTTCCCTCAAGGACCAGGTGGAATCAATTTGTCCATTAGGGACCATCCTAATCAGGGTCAGGGGCATGTGCAATTAGCAGCAATGGCTTTGATGTCAGAGATGCTTCAATTCGATCACTGATTCACCTCATCCTTGGGGGAAAGAAACTTTTGGGTCCTGGGCATGCCCCCCCTTTTTTTCTGCTTTGGTTCCCTGCTGACAGGAAAAAATATCAAAGACACCCCATAGATGCATCTTGCAGCTAAACATCCAATTCACCCACTTTCTTGAAATGCAAAGATCTCAAAGACACCCCATGTAGATACGTCTTGCAGCCTAAACATGCAATTCACCCACTTACTTTCTCCACTCTGTGTGAATAGTCCTCACTCAGGCCCATTTACTAGACCATACTCTGAGTATTTAAGATCCCAGAACTCCTTTCCAGGCAATTGTAAGCCATTTTCATGGCCGGCATGGGATCTAGTCATAGAATAAAGAAGGCAGGTGGGTGACTAGAAGTCCTGGCTCTAGTGTCCCCACATTGTGTGAGATCTTTGCATCAGTAGGGAGCCACAGCAAGAAAGAAGGGAGGGCAGGCCCGGGACCCAAAAGTTTCTTTCCCTCAAGGACCAGGTGGAATCAATTTGTCCATTAGGGACCATCCTAATCATGGTCAGGGGCATGCGCAATAGGAGCAATGGCTTTGGAGTCAGAGATGCTTCAATTCAATCATTGATGACCTCATCCTTGGGGGGAAGAAACTTTTGGGTTCCGGGCATGCACCCCCCTTTTTTCCTGCTTTGGTTCCCTGCTGAAATGCAAAGATCTCAAAGACAGCCCATGTAGATGCATCTTGCAGCCTAAACATCCAATTCACCCACTTGCTTTCTCCACTCTGTGTGAATAGGCCCCACACAGGCCCTTTCTTCCTAGACGTTACTCTCTATTCAAGATTCAGAACGCCATTCCAGGCAGCCTTAAGCCAAGTTTCAGGGCCTGCATGGGATCTAGTTATAGAATATAGAAGGTTGGTGGGTGACTTGGAAGTATAGGCTCTAGTGTCTGCACATTGTATGAGATCTTTGTATTTCAGTAGGGAGCCACAGCAAGAAAGAAGGGAGGGCAGGCCCGGGACCTAAAAGTTTCTTTCCCTCAAGGACCAGGTGGAATCAATTTGTACATTAGGGACCAGCCTAATCACAGTCAGGGGCATGTGCAATAGAAGCATCGGCTTTGGCTTCAGAGATGCATTGATTTGATCATTGATTCACCTCATCCTTGGGGGAAATAAACTTTTGGGTCCCAGGCCTGCCCCCCTTCTTTCCTACTTTGGCTACCTACTGAAATGCAAAGATCTCAAAGACACCTCACGTAGACTCGTCTTGCAGCCTAAACATGCAATTCACCCACTTGCTTTCTCCACTCTGTGTGAACAGACTCCACTCAGACCTTTCCTCCTAGACATACTCTGCATATTCAAGATCCCAGAACCCCTGTCCAGGCAGTCTTAAGCCAGGTTTCAGGGCCTGCATATGATATCATCATAGAATAGAGAAGGTTGGTGGGTGACAAGAAGTATAGGCTCTAATGTCTGCACATTGTGTGAAATCTTTGCATTTCCGTAGGGAGCCACAGCAAGAAAGAAGGGAGGGCAGGCCTGGGACCCAAAAGTTTCTTTCCCTCAAGGACCAGGTGGAATCAATTTTTCTATTAGGGACCATCCTAATCAGGGTCAAGGGGCATGCGCAATTACGATCAAGGGCTTTGGAATCAGACGTGCTTCCATTCAGTCATTGATTCACCTCATCCTTCGGGGAAAGAAAGGCTTATGAAATCCTTGGCGGCCACACATGGTGACCACCTTTTCCTTTATCACACCAGAGCTAGCCAGGCTTCTTCTGAGCAGCGTTCTAGCTGCAGCAGCTCTCCCCATGCACCGGCTCACTCCTTGTGTCACAGTCTTGGAGAACATGAGTAAAAGACATGAGGACTCAGAAGATATCATCCCTTTACATAAATGACTAACCTGGACTGGTATTTTTATAGGAAAATATTATTCGTTTTTATTGACAACTGTCATTAGAAGGTTCAAGAGGCTATTTGTGGTCCAGACAATGACAGTTTTGAAAAGCAGTGCACCAAAGCTTATTTGACCTTTTATTTTTTTGAGGCTTTTTGTTGGTATTGTTTTCATGACTACTGTCCATGCAGTGGTGAAACCTGAGGGCTTATCATGTTCTGACACTAACTGGCATGTAGACGTTTGTGAATATCTCTCTTTGTGTGTATATGAGAATTGCAACTCCACTAGTGCTAGTAACAGTATAACCTGCTGTTTGTTTTTGGCAGGCCTCTCAGTAGAACACTATGAAAACGGCAATGTCTCCAATGTGTACTCTCAATATATAGCCACTGGCTATGTGGGGTTATGAGTACTTGAGAGATGGCTAATATAAACTTAAAATTTTTGTTTTAATTATTTTAAATTTAAAAATTCACTTCACACAAGTAGCTACCACCTAGAACAATGCAAATTTAAAAGGTACTTGATTAATTTTTTTTTTTTTAGGAAGTGTGTATGAATTGTATCATTGGTGACTACTGCTAGTTTTTAATGATTATCTTATATTTCTTTTATACACCGGAATGAAGGAGGTATATTTGGTAAGGCTATTTAATTTCATTGACTCTATATTTTAATTCTCTCACTCCATGGGCCCTGTATAGTCAAGTGTCACTTAATGACATGCATGAGTTGTGAGAAATAATCCTCCTGACTAGCCACATACTCAGGAAAGGACATCACCACATTATGAGCTAGTAAGTGTTTATATTTCCAACAAACAAAAAGTGATTTTTAAAGTTTTCCATGTGTCTCTCTGTTTTTAACTAACTCGGGTTAAGTTCTGATTTCTGGCTGTGTCCACTGATACACAGTAGCACTTGCACCTCATAAACAGGAGAAAATCCCATTACTGCAGTGTTTGGATAATTCAAGCAAGGATTAGACTGAAGATGACCTTGACTTTGTAGATAATTAGATTTAATTATGCAAATACAATGTGAATACTAAGAGCCCATAAATAAAATTGTTTTCAAGCATTGGAGCCGCTCTTCAGATGGTGACCAATGACACCGCTTGACAGTACTGCAAGCCATCCTCTGTGTCAAGGACCGTGCAAAACTGAGGACTGGGCAATATGTTTACCATCTCATCCCGAGCAATTTTATTATTGTTGAATACCTATGACATATTTATTCATCCATTCAACAGTTACTGAGACTTGACTTTGTGCCAGGTATCTGGGCTAATTGCTGGGAATAAAGGCATGAAAATATCTGAATTAAAGAAACTTCAGGATTAGTAGAGAAATAAGACAAATTGTTTCAATGGACATTTTTTAGTTATTTCGCCTGTCCTCTTGATAGTGTTGGTCAAGGACAATGTTTCTGTTGTTCCTGAAGCATCACTTAGCACAGCTCTCCTGGGTGCCTTCTCATCCCTCAGGCTGCTCCCTCAGTCTATATTATGGCAGGCCTCTTTTTCTCTACCTGAACAATTAGAAGTCAGAGGCCCCCTTCCCAAGTGCCTTTCTCTTCCATGCTCCACGCTCTTCCCAGGCCATTTCTTTCACTTCCACTGTCTCCATTACCTCCTCTCTGCCAGTGTCTAAAGAGCAGCCCTCTGGTCTAGACCTACATACCCAGCAGCCCACTGGCCGGCTCCACTTGGCACTCTAGGCTACCTCAAACTCAACGTGTCCCAAAGACAATTCACTGTTTTCTGACCTGAGTCTACCCCAACCTGTTTGCACTCTGATGTCCTTCATGTTTTATTAATAGCATCAACTGTCTACTCAGTTGGTCAAACAGTAAGCCTAACAGTCACTTGGCATTCTTCTTTCTTAATAGCATGTCCTAAGAGTCGTGTTTTGTTAGTGCTACCTCTTAAATATCTCTTGAGCTTTGTCCCCGCTCCCAACCACCACTGTGACCCAAGTCCTCACCTCCTTTTACCTGGAAGAGGTAATTTTATGGTGTTTCTAGCTCCAATGTCATTCCCCCAACAAGGGCAGTGGTAGGAGCTATGTAAATTTTGGAGCTGGCTGTCTGTAGTAGTTACCATTTGAGGTATGCTGAACCTGAGTCAGCGTCTCCATCTTCTGGAAGCCCAGTTCATATTATGAGGTCTGAGTTTCTCACATCTTGCCCATAGCTCACTGAATTAGGGGTAAATACACTGATCCATGCTGGCTCAAATGAAGTCTTTCTCCAGGGATTTTGAACTGGGCCTAATAAACACCATGTTTCTCTCTGAATGGCTAGAACTATAATTTTTAACCTGAAGGCTATAAGGTGGCTATTGTCTACCTTGTTTTTGGAGAAGCACAGAAAGCAAAGCTGCAGATAAAGATAAAGTCTTGAAGCAAACACACTGAGCATCATCAGTGACAGATGGAGAAAGACTAACTTTTGGAATTTTTAAGGTTTTCCAGGTCCTGACTCCAGGGCCTTTCCCAAGAGCTATCTTCACCCTTAGGTTTCATAAAATTCCTGGGGATCCTCATGAGATAGTCTCTCATTTAACTTTAACTAACTTGAAATGATTTATATTCCTTGCTACTGAATGATTTCAGCTCATACATCAATGTCCACACCCTTCACTTCAGTCTCTTCTTGACTTGGGGATATAGTCCCCCAAATCCCTAAGTGCCCTGACTAACTCTCTAGCCTTCTTTTGGCCTCTTATGCTACAGTCACCCTGAAGAACTTCCAGACCCTATCTTCCGTTCCTGCTCCAGCCTGGAATACATAGTGCAATATAATTGGGTTAATGCCAGTCATGCCAGGCTTTTATTCCAGGTCTTCACACAAATACCACTTCCACAGGAAGCCAAAGGTATGGCCAACCTCTGACCCTCTGAAAAATTCCCCTAGGCTCCCATTCTTGACACCCTAAAGTCTTTTGAACATTACCTGCCCTTTCCTCTTGGACCACACATTAGCTCCTGTCTAATGAAGCCCTGTCTGCTTCATTCCCAGCTGTGTGCTCAGCCAGCAGTGCCATCCTGACCCATGAGGACAGCCAGGGGATGACAACGAACATCTCAGGGTAAACTGGAGGCTTGTGGATCCTTGGAAAGGAGCAGGTATGTCTGAATAGAGAGATGGGGAAGGTTTTGTGCAGGAGATGGTGTGTGAACTTATCCCTGAAAGATGGACAAGAGGATCTTACCTAGGGTAACCCCCAGAATTTAGGGGATGAACTTTCAAGTCAGATGATCCCACAACTGAAGGACTTTGGACCAAGTCTTGCCTGGAAGGTCTAGTGTGAGGATTAGAAATAACAAATACAGAGCAGCTGGCATGACTTTTTAATAAATGAAAATAATAATTATTATTTTCTTGAGATCAAACCATAACACAATGCCAGAGGATCTGTCATAAATCATTTCAAATCTCTGAGCCCCATTTTCATGCTCAGTTGCCATCACCACATCAAACAATTATAGGATTGCATTTTCTGAACTCTGAACCCTTAAACAAGCTTATTATTACCCCTAGAAAACATATTGTTATGACTAATTATTATAATCACCAGAACTTGGTACCACAGTGAGGGGGCCCTTTTCTAAAGAGCTAAGCAATCATTCTTTTCCTTTGAGAGTTAAACTGTGAAATATGCAAACTCACCAGAAATATACAGAATGGTTCCCAGACCAGCAACGTTTGAATGTAACTTGGTTGAATATATTAACATATTGAAAAAGAGTATGTCAATCATGGGATGGAGGAAGAGAAAAAGTTGTCACCGAGGAAAACAGGGGCTCAGCTTGGCCTGTGCAGGGGGGAGGGCAACTCAGCTGATAGAAGCAATGCATCTCTGTTTCCAAAGATAAGGCCATCTGTTATCTGGAGTCTGGAAGCATTGACAATGCCAATCATTCCTCCAGCTCCCCCATGCGTCCTTAAAGAGCTGCAGCCCCAGATGTGGAAGGCCTCTGTCGCCAATGCCCTTGCTCCCAGTCCCTCCACCCTGACTGTGCCTGTGAGTCAGGGGTGAGTTCCAGAGCAGGGCTGGCCTTTTTTGCTTCTCTCTGTTTCCTCCATCTGGATTAGGGTGGGGAGATCAAATCAGTGAACTGTGGGGGAACCGAGCCAGAAGTTTCGAAGCCACTGGGACAAGGTGAGCATCTTGGGATAGCCATGCTGAAGACAGAGGAGATAGCAAAGCAATGTCTGCAAGAAGAGAAGCATAAATAGATATGCATGGAAAAGGAGAGGAGAGGGTGGGGAAAGGGAAAGAAGGGAAAGAGAGAGAGATCCATCCACTGATTTTTCTGGTTCTGTAAGTCTCTGCTTCTAAATAGCTTTTCTATTTTACTTGCACTTCCGTGATATGTCCATGCAACGAAACCGTTTCCAACAAGATGGAATTGTAGTAACAGACTTGATTATCTCCATTTTCCTTGGCACCATAATCCTACTGTGAGTGAGATGGGTGGGTCAGGCTGCTTGCATCTGACTCAAGCCCAGGTCTGCCTCTAAGACTTGTGAGCTGCCGCTGCTCTTTAGCACCCTGTCACATTCTGATTTTTTCTCTATGTGCCCTATTAGTTTTCTATTACTGGTGGTGTTAGGGAGAAAAGGATGCGCGCGGGTGAGGACCCACAGCCAGGAACCTGTTTAATATCGGGGTTGCTCTATAACAGTGGAACCAACTAAGGCAAACTTGGTGGCATTAAACAATGCAAAAGTATGACTTCAGTTCTCTAGGTTGGAAGTTTGATGTTGATCTCACTGGCTGAAGTCAGCTTGTTGGATGGTTCTAGGGAGAAATCCATTTCTTGCCTTTGCAGCTTCTTGAGGCTGTTCACTTTCCCTGTCTATTGGTCTTCAAATCCAGCAACTTACTGGATTTCTGACCTTGCTTTTGTTGTCAGCTCTTTCTCTCTCTCTCCGCCTCCCCCTGCTACTTTTAAGGCATCTTGGGAGAACATTGTTCCCCTGGCTTATCAGAGCCACATCTATTCCAAGGCCAGCTGATTGGTAGCTTTTATTTCAACTACAACTTAGTTTTTCCCCACATACATAACCTAAAATTTCACAGGGATTGGGGCATGGACATCTTGGGGGTGGTGGTGGTGCTGTGTCATTATTCTGTCTACCTGATTTACCAAGCATGGGGAAAAGAACAAAATACTGACTTAGGGCATTCTTTTATAATGCCCAGCTTGGCTTAGGAAACTCAGGTGCTAAGTGAGTAAACTTGTAGCTTTTCCTTCTCTGAATGGCACATTAAGCCCTAAATCTACCCTCAGGGAAGAGTATGGGCTTTCCAGGCCTCTCGGGCTGGCTGGGTCCAACCAGGTCTATGACTCAGAGTGCAGATTTCATTTCTCTGCACTTCAGTTTCCTCTTCCATAAAGTGCAGATAATAATAGCATTGTTTGGAGGATTAAATGAAATCAAATATTTATATTCTAAAATATGAGAAGTGCTGTTTTCTCATTTCCCTTTCTGTTTCTTTCCTTTCGTCCCAGACCTGGGTAAGCATGAAATGAATATGTGGAGAATGCTGCCAAATAGGAAAGTCTCACCACCTCTTGGCTGTGAAGTGAGCGAGTTCCAGGAATCAGAAATGAACATTAAGTCATGGTGACAGCCCATAATCTTTTCACGCTTCTTCTTCCCCATATTTTCAGTCCTTTTCTCTCTGGGACTGGGGGCCTCCTTGGGGATCATTTATGTTTTTCTCCTCTCACAGCATAAAATGAAAAGGGTCGAGAGCCAAGTGTGGGAGTATTGGGTGCTACCAAGCAGGAGCTGCCATAGCCTGAGTGATGGGGGAATTGAAGAATTCCCAAAGGACTACATTCTGGCCTTGGCCATGAGCAAACTTGGTCCCCATTGCTTTGAGCAACTTACCATTTCTTGAAAGGATTTTCTGTGTATACAAGTGTGGATGAGCTCTACATGTGGCTGAAACCAGAGCCATGGGCTTCTGTGATGTTTAACCTCATCACCCTAGTGATCCACGATGGGTTAAGGTAGGAAGACCTCATCTGGCTGGATTGAAATGCTGCCCCTATTATGGTTCAACATCCGAAAATCAATCAATGTTATTCAACACATCAACAAAAAGAAATATAAAAACCATATGATAATATCAATAGATGCCGAGAAAGCTTTTGACAAAGTACAACATCCATTCATGATAAAAGCCGTTGCAATTCTTGGGATACAAGGAACATACCTCAACATCATAAAGGTCATCTATGACAAGCCAACAGCCAGTATAATTCTCAATGGCAAAAAGCTGAAAGCATTCCCATTAAGATCTGGGACAAGACAAGGATGTCCACTCTCACCACTGCTTTTCAATATAATGCTGGAAGTCCAAGCCAGAGCAATAAGACAAGAGAAAGACATACAAGGAATCCAAATAGGAAAAGAAGAAGTCAAACTATCACTATTTGCAGATGATATGATAATATACATAGAGAACCCCAAAAACTCCACAGAAAAACTACTTCAACTCATCAATCAGTTCAGTAAAGTGGCAGGATACAAAATCAACACGCAAAAATAGTAGCCTTCCTATACACCAACAATAAATTTGAAGAAGAAGAAATTAAAAAAAATCCCTTTTACTATCGAAACAAAAAAAAAATCAAATACTTGGGAATAAATCTAACAAAAGAGGTAAAGGACCTATACAAAGAAAACTATAAAACACTGTTAAAAGAAATAGAAGAAGACACAAAGAAATGGAAAGACATCCCCTGCTCATGGATTGGAAGAATAAACATTATTAAAATGGCCATCCTACCAAAAGCAATATACAGATTCAATGCTATTCCAATCAAAATTTCAATGTCATTTTTCAAAGAAATAGAACAATTATTGATGAAATTCATATGGAATCACAAAAAACCCCAAATAGCCAAAGCTCTCCTGAAAAAAAAAGAAGGGAATGGAGGCATCACACTCCCAGACTTCAAACTTTACTACAAAGCCATAATCATCAAAACTGCATGGTATTGGAACAAAAACAGACACAGAGAACAATGGAATTGAATAGAAAATCCAGAAATAAACCCACAGATTTATGGTCAACTAATCTTTGACAAAGGAGCAAAGAATATGCATTGGAGCAAAGAAAGTTTGTTCAATAAATGGTGCTGGGAAAACTGGGTTGCTACATACAAAAGAATGAAGCTTGACTACTACCTAACACCATGCACAAAAACCAACTCAAAATGGATTAAAAAACTAGACATAAGACCTGAAACCATAAAATACATAGAAGGAAATATAGGCAAAACACTCCATGATATGCACATCAAAGACATCTTTACAGACACATCACCCAAAGCAGTGATTGTGAAGGCAAAGAACAGCTGGGACTACATCAAATTAAAGAGCTTCTGCACAGCAAAAGGGACAATAACAAAAACAAAGAGAAACCCCACCGAGTGGGAGAAAATTTTTGCACACAACACTAATGGTAAAGTACTGATCACAAAAATCCACAAAGAGCTGATGAGACTCAACAAAAGCAAAGAAAATAATCCAGTCAAAAAATGGGCAGAAGAGCTAAAAAGAAACTTCTCTGAAGAGGAAATGCAAATGGCCAACAGGCATATGAAAAAATGTTCAACATCACTTGTAATCAGGGAAATGCAAATCAAAACTACCATGAGATACCATCTCACACCAGTGAGAATGGCACATATTAAAAAACTAGCAACAACAAATGTTGGCGAGGTTATGGAGAAAAAGGAACTCTCCTGCACTGTTGGTGGGAGTACACACTGGTCCAACCACTGTGGAGAGCTGTGTGGAGATTTCTGGACCTACTAAAGATAGAGTTTCCATATGATCCAGCAATTCCACTCCTAGGTATTCACCCAAAGGACACAGAAACATCCATTCCAAAGAGCACCTGCACGCCTATGTTTATAGCAGCACTATTTACAATAGCTAAGATTTGGAAACAACCCAAATGCCCAAAAATAGATGACTGGATCAAGAAGATGTGGTACATATACACCATGGAATATTACTCAGCATTCAAAAAGATAAACACATGCAGTTTGCAGCAACATGGATGGCGCTGGAAGGGATCATGCTCAGCGAAATAAGCCAGAAAGAAAAAGAAAAATACTGGATGGTCTCACTCATAGCAGGAATCTAGAAAACTTAAATAAGGGACCAGGAAAAAGAATAACTATAAGAAAGAAAATATCAAAATCAACAAATAACTATAAACAAAAAACACTCTATGGGGGGTGGGGGGCGGGGAAAGTAGGGCTTGGGGTAAAAATAAGGGGATTGTAATTGCATGGGGAATATAAAAAAATTTAAATTAAAAAAATAAATAAAAAACAAGCAACATCTGAAAAAAAAAAAAAGAAAGAAATTATGCCCCTATGGAGATACAACCAGTTCAGGTATACTTTGCAAAACATTCTAGAACATTATGAAAAGCAGTCTGCTAGTTGGGAAATGCAGTTCCTTTCAAACTTTCTTTTCCTTTCAGTTTCAGACTGGACCTTACTGGCAGTTCACACAACATCTTCACATACATTAGTACTATTTTTGGATTTGAATTCTCAGTGAAATCTCAGTCGGACAGTGTGGAATTCTCTGCTCTCTCCAAACTAGTGGTCATTTCACCTGAATTTCACTCTCTCAATTATAGAATAGTGCTACTAATGGATATTTCATAGCATTGTTATGCTGCTTAAAAGCCCCTAGCCTAGAACTAGACTCTCATTAAGGACTTGGGAGTTATAGCAATCTCTTTCTTTTTGGGTTCTCTGCATCAAATGCTGCACATGCCTTAATTAAAACTAATTCTCCCCCTTTAAAAATCTTATATTTAATTATAGAAGTTCTTTCCCAGACAAAGATTGTACCAATCTTTCCCTCTGCCATCCCTCCTTAAATCCAGCAGACATTTGCTTTTCCAGAAGGAAGTTAAGTTTTCCCTTTGGCAGATAGGCTGTGGGATAGCACAATGGATCACAGCAAAGATATGCAAAGTCAGTGGAAGGAGAAGGCGCGTGTCCCAGGTGGTGGTTCTCTACAGTTACCACACTTAATGCATGACCTTAAAGAGAGGATGTGTCCATCAAAGGAGGAATTAATCCAATCTGAAAACAACAAGAAATAGGAGTAGCAAAGTAATTATCAGCAGGGTCCAACCCAGCACATTCTAGAGATGAGGGAATTCATGTCCAGTGAGGACAGGGAGTAGAGTCACATCCTTTCAATGTCTCCGGTCCCATTGGCGAGACCATCCCTCATATAAAATGGCAAAATCATTCAGCCCTGCGTTATCAAATTCCCCTTGTTCTAGTTCCAGGAGCTCCAGAAACTTGCAGAGTGCAATTTGGTGTCACTTTGAGTCTGTCCACAGGGAGACAATAAATTATTCCTACAGAATTCAATTTTTTTTAGTTCTTGGTGTCAGTAATTTCTTACTGTGAGTGAAGGAACTGGCATTTGGTTTTTACACGTCAGTGTTATTGCTTGGTAGAAGTGTCTCTACTGAAAGATGGATCCTTCAAATTTTGCAGTATCCAAGTATCAGATATCAGATCTAGGATGATGGAAAATTCCCCAAGGTAAGTAATACCAATTTATGAGACATCTTGGAAGGCAATCTGCTCGCCTTTCCTCTTAGTGACAGCCATCTGGAATTTCAAAAGAGAGAGGATTTCAAATTTCACTCAGTAACAGCCCACAGAGGCAGTGTTTCCTGGTGGATTCTGGAATTTGGAACCAAACAGCCTAGGGGTTGATTCCTTCTCTGCTGCTTTCTATCTATATGACATTGGGCAAGTGGTTCAACATTTTGGACACAAATTTCTCCACCTGTAATTGAGAGATCTTATAGGAACGTTGCAAGGAAAAGTGATGAGACAAAATATGTAGTTGATTATCATGTTCATTGAGGGGGACTTATCAGATGAGGACTGATGATCAAGTATGGATCTTCCATTCTGTTATATACTGAGATTCTGCTATGTGCAAAATCTAATCCAGGCTAATATATAAATTCCAGACTCTCCTTCCACCATTTGGACCTATTACAGGTTTGGAAATAAGCAGTGAGGGGAGGTGCTGTGATTGCTTTGTTTCACCTTACTGGTTTCCAACATCGTGCCAGTCTCTGGGGAATTCAACTTCTGGCTTTCAGGGTGAGCATCTCTTGCAGGAAACCTCAAGGACTGCTGTGTCTAAGAGCGCAGGGGTCTTCCTGGATCTTCCTCACCAACTAATAAAATGTCTGCTCAGTCTGTTTTCACTATCCTTGGAATTGCTAAAGTGAGAATTGCCTTCCCTCTCTAGGGAGAGATTGTGCTCTGAAACTTTGAGCATGATGGTCGAGTATTTTAGGTCAGCCAAAGACAGAAGCCATCACAGGATTTCATTCTCCTCTAAGTCATAGCTGGGTTGTCCAGCACTAGCCAGGTGACCTGCTTTGCTTTCATCTCTTTATCCATCCTTTCTCCATATAGTCTGAACAGTCTTGAGCTTCCATTGAATTAGTAGTTACAGGGAGGTTTTGCCCATGGTCTTCAGTTGAGCTTCTGAAGGTATCTAGATCACTTCCAGCAAAGCATTTTGTTTTTAAGGGTACAAGCAGACATGTGGACACTAGGTTTTATCTTTTTTAGACTAGAGAGAAAGTCTCCTGGTGTTATTCAATCACAAGTTTGGTAACTCGTTTGTTGAATGAGCTAGACTCAAACAGAAAGAAACTTCATTTTTACTCACAACTGCCCATTTTTACCTGCTCTCTGGACAATATTTTGGGTCATTGTAATAGCTTTTCTGGTTACTCTTAGACATCAATGCAAAAAAAGTTATTTGGTTGCTTCTGAGTCATAGAAAACCTAAGCTCACCCTGTCTAATAAATAAACTCCAGAATCTCTTTCCACTGCTTTGACCTATTTCAGGTTTGGAAATCAGCAGAGGAGGAAAGCATTGTGATTGCCACTACTCTCATTCCTACCTCACCTCCCATGACTTTCCAGTAGGCATTTGAGGACCTTCTTGTGTTGGGACCACACAAGGACAGATGAGGTCTCCCAGGACAGTTGTATGGGAAAGTGGGGGATACTCAAAATGAATTCCCCACATGGCACGTTGGTGAGTCTCTCAGGGCACCTTCTGACTGCAGTTCCCTGAAGCCATCACAGACTGATTTCTTATGATTCCTTTCTCTCAACATCTCTGCACTCAGTGGCACACCTCTCCATCCCGCTGCAGAGATCTCTTCACCCTGGCCAGGAGGTGCCTTTCCTTCCTCTTCACTAATAATAAAAAAAAAGCTTATTATGTCATTATAAAAATAATCATGTGACAACAGAGTATTTCTAATAATAATAGAGCAGAAGATAACTCCTGCCACCTACAACCCAAATATCCATCAATAGTGAATGTAGTGACAGACTGTGGGACACTCACATACTAGAGTACACTGGGCAATCAAGAGTGACCAACTGATGCATCCAATAACCTGGATGAATCTAAAAATAATCATGTTGAGTGAAAGACAACAGACAACAGAAGAGCAAATGCACTGTTTGATTCCCCTTATATAAAATACTTGAAAATATCAACTAATTCATAGTGACAAATAGTATATCAGTGATTGCCTTTTAGTAGGGAAATCAGGGAAGGGACAGATTGCAAAGGAGCAAGAGGAAACATTTGGGGGTGATGGATGTGTTCATTATCTTGATCATGGAGCTGGTTTTATGGGACTATACAACAGTATACTTAAATATGTGCAGTTTATTAATGTCAGTGACATCACAATAAATTATTAAAAATATTTACCATCCAATATAGGCAGACAGGGTATTTTGCTGGAAAGTTCATGCCTTATTTCCTCCTTCAGGCTCCCATCTGGACCACCAATCATAAGATCTTTGTCCCACTCTCAGTGGAAAAGCAGTTTGCTTCCAAGCAGTCCTCTTAATTCAGCCATAGCCACTTAGACTCCTTAAGGATGAGCCTGGCTTCCCTCCAGCCTTCAGGAGGCATGTAGCACTCCCAGGAGTTTTTCTAAAATGTCTTTGCCCTTTGTCTGTCTTGAGGGCTCAAAGCACCTTTCTCCTTTGGTTCACCTATGCATGGAGAGCAACACACACAGAATACCAATACCTTGCTTCAAAAAGCTCCTTGCTTTTCATCTCTTCATCGTCCTGTGAATCTTGGCTTTCTCCTACAGAGCTTGAAGATGGATGGTGGCCCAATGAAAGCAGAAGTAGCTTTTGGCAATGCCCTTTGCCAGGCTTGCACACACGGTCCAGCATCTCAATGTGCGACTGCTTGGTGCCCATTGTTCTCAGCTTTTGGGCTTCAGCCAAAAACCTGAGACAGGAAAAGTGTCATTTTAATAAGCTTTTTTACTTCATTTTGCTTCATTAGGGCAGTGAGAGATAAATTTCTCCCCAGCATAGTAAGAAGGCACATTTGTCGACAGTGCAGTCAAGCAACCTCTGGGCTCTGAGGCTCTCACAGGGGCCCATGGGCAGCACATGTGCTTATCCCTCTGGATGACTCCCGGAGCACCTTTCAGATGTTCAGGCCCCTTCTGCTACTTTAACTAACAACCGTAGACAGTGGTCACAGATATTAATCCCATCTGTTTCCTGTTCCTGAGAAGGAAAAAACATGACAAGTACCATGAAGGCCACATATGCCAGGCACCATCCCCAGAAGTATGCTGTGGTAGTGACCACAGGGACCCCTGCCCCAAGAGGATGTCATGGTCTAGCAGGTCAGATGATAAGGGGAGACCCAGAGAAGGGGCTGGAGGCCAAGGGGGCTGCCTGACTTGCCTTCAGAGATGTCCTTTGAGAAGGAGTTGGGGTGGGAAGTGTGCTGCTGAATGCTCTCTTTAGAAGCCAAGAACACCACCCATGCCAATATCTTCCCCTCATGCAGTCCACTATCTCAGGATGAATCATACTCATGCTCTCCTCCCATCAGTTCTCACCCAGTGTCAAAAGTGAGTAATGTGAATGGAAGCTTCTTTTCTCCTGTACTATTGCCAGACCACAGGTGAGTGCCAGTGGCCCCAGGACTTAGAGTCACATAGGTTGATAGAGAGAAAAAAATCAAGGAGAGAAGAAAGAAAGGAGTCGCTAAGTTGCCCTGTCCCCCACACTGTGCCCTCAGTTCCTTATGTCCTAAATGGTTGGATGGGAGGAGTTGAGCTATATATAAGAAGTTTTAAAAGGGGTTGGGACAAAGGGATCCAGAGGACTTCTGCAGGCCACAGTTGGTGATAAAAACAGAAACTAAATGCCTTTTATTTTTATTTTAAATTTTTTTTTTAATAGAGGCATGTTTTATTTATTTATTTGTTTGTTTGTTTGTTTGTTTTGTTTATCCATGCACTGGGTACAGTCAGAAGCGCGGGAGGGTGAGAGAATTCACCAGAGCCAGAGCAGGGAGCAGAGCAGGCAGAAGGACCGAAGTACACTGCTGAGGGGAGCAGCGGGCGGCAGGAGAGGTCTGCGCTCCATGTGGGACCCTCCTCTGGTGGCCGGGGAGCAGCCAGGAATCGAACCAGCGCTGCAGAGGCTGCGGGCAGCTTCGCAACCCAGCGCTCAACTGCTGCGCCACCAGGGAGGCCCCTAAATGCCTTTTATAAGCTCAATCAATCTTCACCCCAATCCGTTGAGGCTAGGTGCTGTTATTAACAGTCTCTCTTTTCACTGATGAAGGAAATAAGACACAGAGAGGTGAAGCTATTTGCCCAAGGTCATCTAGCTTGAGCCTTAACTCCAGAAATGATGTCCCTATCTGCCTATTCCACAGCTTCAAGAATCCCCTCACCACCTAGCGGAGGCCAGGAACTCTCCGAGGTGCTGAAGAGGTCCTGCACGGCTCTGAGAGACAGCCGGGGTCAGGACCGCTTAGAATCACGGAGGAACATAATTTTATTCTGAGAGTTAAGGCAACACAGCTAAATGAATCATTGCCGCTTCTGCGTTATCATAGTCAGCACTCTGATGTGTCTCTATTTAGCATGGAGAGCTGCCTACCTCTCCTTCAGGACTGGAAATACGTTATAGCAGAGACCACAACTTAGCCATTTTTATCTTCTTCACATTGTCCCCACGTGAAGAAGGCACATGGTGGCCTATATTAAACATTTAGTACATGTTTATTGAATGAAATTAAATGGAGAAAGGATTCTTGGTTATTTTCCAAAATTTCAGTTTCCTACAGCACAATTAAATTCAAAAGGACAAGTATTTCTACAGTATCATAGCGATAATAATGATATTAATGTGCGTAGTCTGGGCCAGGTACTTTATGTTTATATATATCCACTCTAGTATAATTATTAATATAAGCTCCAAGTCTTGCCAGTTCTTAACAGACCTTTCCCAAGGGGGAGTCCATCCATCCTCAGGGTTCCTAATTCCTAGAGGTGCAGGATATGGCTTCCCAGGCCTGGCCACTAGGTGGCGGTGAAACACCGTTGTCTCTTCTGTACTTCGCTGAGCCCTAGTAAGCAACTTGCACCAACTCTGAGGAACTGGCAGAATAAGGGCTGGGGCCTGTGGGTGGGCTCTTGGTGACCAAAAGGGCCAAGATTGGGCTCAAACACTGCAGCTGAGTTTGAGGTATTCCAGTTTAGGCCCATCAAGGGGCCTTTTGAGAGGACACTTCCTAGGCCAGAATACTTTTTCTCCTATTGCCATCTGAAAATCCTTTAATTCAGTTTAACAAGGAATTATTGAGTCTCAGCTCTCACCAACACCCCCTCTAACTTCACACTATCTATTTTAGACCAGGTGGGGTGGGGAGAGAGAAGACCATTAGACCCAGTTCTCGCATTCATGAAAGACATGTTCAGGCATTTAATGTTACATCCAAATAAGGCTATATATAAGATTGCTATATTCCTCCCAAAGTTAAAACTGTTCATTTGTTCCATGAAGCATACTTATACCACTATTTCTGTCACTCTTTTGCATAACTTCATCTTTCAATACATCACAATCCTCTAAATTTGGGAGTATTTAGGGCTCCTCTCTCAATTTTTGGACAACTTTAGCTGAAATACTTCCGGCCCCACCCAAATGGCTTACTGGTCATATTTTTTCTTATCTCATGATTTTTGTGCTTACTTATTTCCATTCCTGGAATCCTTTCCTCTTCTCCTTCAGTGGACCAGTTCCTGCCTGTTCTTCAGATCCTATCTAGGACACCAGCTTCTCCTTGACAGGTGATTCTGAAGTCTCTCGGTTTGCCCCATTGTGGTGCTTAATACATGATGGTGTAATTCCTGATTCTTTCCCTGAAAGACAAAGATTTTCAATTTGGGGTCTATAGACCTTTTATAAACCTTTAGACTATTCATAAAGTCATTAACATTTTGAATTATTTATCAACTGCCACAGTAATGTTGATACAAATGACCACCATACCTCAGTGGCTTTCCAGAAAAAGTGACTATTTCTTATGTGTTTGGAGCTAAAGGGTTCTGTTCATCTTAAATGAGCTTATTTAAATCTCTGGGGATACCTAGCTGTTTGTTATCTCCTTCCCTGTGCTAGAGATACCCCAGGCTTGTCCCCCCTCATGTTGGTAGAGAAAGTACAAGATATCACACCCCAAATGCAAGTGTATTTCAAGTTTCTACATGTGTCATTCTACCATCCCATCTGCCAAGGCAAGCTATACCAATGAGTTCAAAGTCAAGGAGGGGGGGCCGCCTATGGAGAAGGACAGCCCACCTACAGTGGAAAGGCCCTCCTAATCTACATGGCCAAGTTGCCTAATTAAAAAAAAAAGAGTGAAAATTTGGGCCATCACTATCATCTACCAAAGACCGTATGCCAAAATACTGCATAGTTTCTGGGAAAATGATCTAAGATACTCACTAATTTTTCACTGCAACTCCTATCCCTCAGATTTCAAGATCCTCCTACATATGAATTCTTGACTTCAGGGATTACAGTTTCTTTATTCCTAAATCTTTAGAGTTTAGAATAAGACTTGGAACATAGCAATTATGCAGCAAATGTTTGTTGAATAATGAATAAATGGATGGATGAATGCCTTCTGGTGCAGGCTCTATGTTAGGTTCTGGGGATACAGAATTGAACCATGGAAGATTCTACTTCCCGAGGAGGTACTACTGTATGTGCTCTCTGAGAGAGTTGTTGCTCAGGGCTGGAAGTCAGGAAGTTGGGTTGACAGCCTTCATCTTTTTTTTTTTTTTTTAGATTTATTTATTTACACATAAAAAAGCTGGGGTGTAGGTCAAAGGTGCAGGAGATGAAAGGATTCATCAGAGTGGGGAGCAGAACAGGCAGATCTACTGAAATACATTGCTGAGGGGAGAAGCAGAAAAGACAGGAGGGGTCTGCTGTGCTATGTGGGGTCACCACCCTGGCTGGGGATTGAACTCGTGCTGTAGTGGCTGCGGATAGCTTCCTAGTGCTGAAACTTAACCCCTTGCATATTTAGGGAGGCCCAGACAGCCTTCATCTTCAGCCAGGATAAAGTTTGCCTCATTAGGGGAGCTTGGGGGTGAAAATGAAGGAAGGACTAACTTTAGAGGAGACACAACAAGTGAATAAACTTGACTTCCATGGTTTCCAGCATGGTGATTTATGTAGAAACCATATGCTGTGCAAATAAACATATATGCAGGTTTTAAAAAATGCATGTGGAGGTCTCATATTTATTGATGTCAAAAGAGAATAATGATTTTTTTTAGCAGCTCATTCCAGAATCCCTCTCTCAAGGAAGGAAATTGCCTCTGTCCAGGAAAATATCTTGATAAGCTGCTCAGTGCACAAGATGAGACCCTGAAGGCATGGATATCCAATGAAACAAACTGTTTATTTTCTTCGCCATGGAAGAAGAGAGAAAAGGAATAGAAGACGGTGGGACGAGGGAGGAAATAAGACCTAGGGCAGTAAACCACAGCTGAGCCCCACGTAAGAGAGAAGAGCAAGAAATTCCTATAAGAAAATCAATTAAAACCAACAACCAAAACCCTGGGCCTTTTGAAGAAAATGTCTAATAAGTATATTTTAATGGATATTGTTGGGAGGTGTTCTTTGTTTTGTGACCCCAAAGTTTATGACACTCGCAAATGCATCTAGCACTTTGCTTTAGCTTTTAAAAATTGTCTTTGGTATGCTTCGGGGGAAATTGGAAAAAGGGCAGAGTTACTCATCAGGATTAATGTGATCCTGAGCAGATACAGCAGATCTGGAAAGCAGGAAACTGGAGACAAATTGTTTTTGCTCATCTGAAGGATGGGGATGAGTCTTTGGAGATCCAAGTATGGAACATGGGACTGGACCAAGCTTGGCTAGATGGCACGCCCTGTGTCAGTGTCTGATACCTGCTCTACTTGTGTGACAATGGACTGGTCTCTTAAACTCTGTCTGCCTCTAAGCAGGGGTAATTGTAGTGTCTCTACAGAGTTCTTGGGAAAGTTTAATGAGTTAATGGATGCAGAACATGGGGCACAGCACCTGGTGCGTATGCTCATGCGTGTTAGCTGCCACTGTTTGCTTGTGATGACTGTTTTTTGGTTATTATTAATATCTGACATCTGGGTAGCACAGCCCCTAGGGCTAGATATAGCACAGGGACGGGAATCAGAAAGTCAGTGTCCAGTCCTTGCTCTAGCCCTCTGTATCTTGCAACCTTGAGAAAGTCACTGCTTTTCCAGGCCACTGGCTTTCCCCTCCTCTATGAACAGAGGGAATTTGACAAGGCTCTCTCCCCAAGGGATGCTTTTTTCTCTCCACCTGCAGGAGGTGCTGTGGCCTCACAGCTCAGTTCCTGGGCTCCCTCACCCCACAAAACCCAACTTGACATTGGGGGAAGGAGCCCTGGGTTGCCGTCCACCAAGAAATCCATTTTCCCCACTCAGCATAACACTGAAATGAGACTGACTTGGTGTGTTTGTTTACACCCCTTGGGAAGTTATTTCCCTTTTCACTTAATTACCTGATACCCAGACATTGCTGTGCAAAATTCGCTTGAAATACATTTTGTAAAGTCATCTAGACTCACTCATTTGGTGCTTTGATTAAAATGTGCAATCTTCCCCAGGCTTTAGCACCTTGTGAAATAATTGTCCCTCCAATGAGAAAGTAAATAGCACACTCTGGGGCACAGAGAACAAGATAAATATGGTGCATACCCAGCAGATAGTTTACCCTCCACCCCCAGGCAACTCACAATGTTTGGGTCAAGTGCTGGGCAGATGGATGCTGCCTTTGGGTTACTTTCTTTTTGTGGTTTTGTTGGAAATAAGCATGATTCTGAAGCACAGCAGAATCACCTCTGTCCACACTTTCCTGGGTTCTCTCTCTCTTTTTTTAAAGATTTATTTATTTATTTATTTATACAAGCACTGGGTACAGTCAGAAGTGCAGGAGGGTGAGAGAATTCACCAGAGCCAGAGCGGGGAGCAGAACAGGCAGACCGATGAAGTACACTGCTGAGGGGAGCAGTGGGTGCGGCAGGAGAGGTCTGCGTGCCATGTGGGACCCTCAGTGGCAGCCAGGGATCGAACTGGCGCTGCAGAGACTACGGGCGGCTTTGCAGTTCTATGTCTGCCTGACTGGAGAAAGACAGGCTAAGGATTGGTTGTTCACTAGGAACCTGTTTCAGTACTGGGTACCACCAAATAGGCCTGTAGGATCAAGGGCTGCAAGTAGGGTCAGGGGCTGCAGGCAGGATCAGGGGCTGCAGGTAGGGTCAGGGGCTGCGGCAGGGTCATTCCCCAGAGGGTGCCACAATGCTCTTGTGTGTTGTCAATGTTGATTCAACTCCACCTTTCTCATTAGTAGGCGATGGTGACCTTTAGTATTTCATTTTAGCTTGTGGGGGGCCTTTTTCCCTTTCTTTTATAAAACACATTAGTTTGACAGTACAGACTGAGAGAATTAGATGTTTCTCTCCAAGAGTTGTTTCCCTCTCCACCCGCAGGAGGTACTTCCACATTCAACCCTGGGTGACATCAGCCTGTGTCACTGGCACTGTGTCCTTGAGCCATTGATGTATAAAATAACTCTCTGAGACTCATTTTTCATCTGGAAAAGGTGACTGAGAGTTGACATGAGGATTACATAACACAGTGTTTAGGCACAGAGATGATACTTACAGGGGTGATAGTTTGGTGATAGTCTGGAATGGAGCAAGCACCAAATCTGAGTTTGAATCTTTTCTGTCAGCTTTTAGTTGTGACCTTGGGAAAGCTGCTTACCTTCTGTGAGTCTCTGCTTCCTGTTATGTAAACAGAAATAATGAATAAGGTATGAGGAGGGTGAGATTAAATAACATGATCTCCATTATATATACATTGCCCTGTCGGGCATTTGGTAAGAGCCCCTTAAGCACTATATCATCACAGTGATGATGATGACCTATGGCATGTGACTTACTTTTGAGTTCCAGTCCTTGGGAAGTCAATCCAAGACTATATTCCTATCACTGTGGCCCAAGAAGAGGCTGAATCATTCTAGTTGCAAAGGTATTGATGTAAAATTATTTTCCCTAGTATTCCAACGCCAATATATGGGAATAGAAAATCTAATCACCAGGTTGACATAGATTCTTCTCGAATTTTCCTTTTTGTTCAAAGGACATGACAAGGAAACCGAGGAGCCAGAGTTGGAAGAAAAGCAGAGCATGTGACACCTTCCAATTTGCTATCCATAATTTTATCCATCCATCCATCATCTATCCATCCATCCATCCTTGATCATGCTCTTACTAGGTGCTATACAATATAAGGTGCATAATTTTTACTCTTGAGGCTTCGTTATTACCAAAAAAAAAATGGGACCATTCTCTTTCTCCTGAATTTTACTTGCATATTCAAGCTGACAGAGGGAAAGTTTATTCCAGGCACAGAATGTTGGAAGTCTTTCTCTCCAATCCTCCCTGGCTCTGGGTATACCATGGGGACATAGTTACATCTGAGCAAATTGAAAATGCTCTGCCACTAAAGAGCTGGACCCAGAGGGGTCTCTTCTTCCCTTTACCATTTACCTTGAGCCTCCCTTGCATGTGGCTAAAATAAAAGGCAGAGCTATCTGGACAAATGAGTGTTTGAAAATATGAAAATATCTATGACAAATTAATTTTTGGCATGTGTATGCTACACTTAAAAAAAAGATCCTTAAGGAGTGAACATAACTTAGAGCATGGAAGTCATGTTCCTTTTTACTTCAGGATACAATATACAGTGCTTGAAATGGTGCCTACAACATTGTAAATGTGCATGTTAGCTTTTTTCATTAATATTATTGTATTTTTTGTTAAATTCTACTCTTGACAGGCTTCTTATTCTATTAGGGCAAAGGGTGAAGGGAATATTTAGAGATGCAATTGAAAATTGTGTAGTTTTCTGATAATGGACCATAAGTTTCTGAGTACCCAATTGGAAGATTTGGGGAATTGGGAATAGTCAGTTTAGGAGTTTAAGGGATGATGAGAGATGAGTTAAGTGAGTCTTAAGACTTCTTATGCAGAAGTGAACAGAGATGAAAAATGAAATGGAATCAGTCTTGTTGGTGTCTCAGTAAGTGGGGGATGGAGGGAAGAGTGTGGCCAGGGCAATGAGTCTTGCAGCTCCCTTCAGGTCTGCTGGAATGGCCAGCCTGGTTGAAGGGTAATCTTCCTGGAGAATCAGAAGCCAGGGATCACCTTTGTTGATGGAGACTGCTAGTAATGTTCACAACTATACCCCTGGTATCTAGCATAGCCCTTGACACAAGGAAGGCCCACCACAGCCTTGCTGAAGAAACAAAAGATGCTTCTAGGGATGAACACAGTATCATGAGTTTTCTGGTCAGCCTCTTCTCACACCTCTTACCGTTTTGGAGATCTGTTCCATCCCTTGGTCAGATTCCTTCTGAATTGCACCAGGCAACTGTAACTAGCTGCACTTGTGGCTGTGCTCACCCAGAGTTGCAATACAAGGTGTCATATAAAGTTCCCAAAGCCATGTCTCATATTGCCTGGGAAGATGTTCCAGCTGCAGAATGATAAAGATGTTAAAATTGAGATTTGTTGAGTGTTGTAGTTTTCTTAAGGGATGGATAATTCCTTTTTTTCCCTTGATTTGATGCTTAAGTTTCATCAGACATGAAACCCTCCTGCTGCCATCCCCATGGCTGCCCATCCTAAGCGGGGCTGGCTGTTTGCTGTTGGGTTGTGGGCTGTGCTGTTCAGCTTCTATGAGCTTATGGGAGACCTGGGTCCTATAGGGGACAGCACTGTTGCAGATGGGAATCCAAGGGGCATAGACTGGATGGAAAATTACCCATAGAATATACTATTTGGCTCACATAGTGTTTTACAAATCAGGAAATTTCATGTGAAATTCAAGATTTATGGCTTCTTTTTTTGAAGTCCAAAAACCCAACGGCATCAACTCTTGGATCTTACCTAGCAACCACTGGCTGGAGTTGAGTTGTGGTCTCCCCCATAGATAGAACACAAGTCGACCCCTCCATGTGTGCTCCTGGGGACTCAAATGTTTATATTATGGGTCTGCTTCTCCTGGGCAGTGGCATTTATTACACCCAACCTAGGTAAAGGGCCATTTGAGGCCATGCCTGGAGTAGAAAGCAACCTGCAAACGATTAATGACTACATGGAATATTGATGTCTGGGTCACCAAGCAGCACTCTTTCTTGTTATTTGTGAGAGTAAACAAATTACATAATCTCTAAAATAAAGCAAAGACCTAACTAATTGGCACTTTCTTCTCTTCCTGGAAATTTTCAACTGAAGTCAGGAGCACAGGAAACTCTTGCTTAGATTCTTCCTTTCTACTTGAGAATACTGTAGTTATCAAAGTAGAAAAATGCCTGATTCTTTCCCAGGATATTGGAGAATTTCACAGTTCCTTATATTCTTTCATGCTGTAGCAACACCAATTATCACCTGCTGGAGTCTTAAGGTGTGTGTGTGTATGTGTGTGTGTTCACTTAAAGTTGAAAACAGGTAGTGGATTATTACATTTTTTTGCTACAGCAACATAAAAAACTGAACAGTTTGATGACAGAAGCTATTTTTTTCCCTCCAAGAACGACTCAGCCCATGACTAGCTGTGAACCTTCCCGAAGCTTGGTTCCCACCTCTATCAATCTGAGAGTAACATCTTTATCTCACAGTGTTTTGTAAGGATTGAATCAGATGCTCTGTGTAGAAGGGACTGGCACAGGGCCTTCCTCTGGGGAGGGTAAAAGTGAAGTTTTCTGTTTGGTGCATTCACAGAAAAGACCCTAAGCAGAGAGGGAGCCTCAGGGCATGCCACACAATGAACCACCACAGTCCAGGCTTTGAAGAGTATTCTCAGCACTGGGGAGGCTGAGGCTCTGCCCCCATGGAACCAGCACAGACTCTCCAGAGAGAGAGCTGGCTGTTTATGAGCTGATTTGAATTACTAGCCTTGGGAGATTTCCTTCAAGGACCAGGTTTCTAACATTCCTGCTCAAAGCAGTCATTTTCCCTGGCGAACAGGTGAAGAAAATTTCTTCAGTCACAACTCCGATTCTGATGTGTTGGATTGGGATCATTTCCCCTAAGAAGGAGGACCAATCAGTGTAGATTTTCGAAAGTAGTCCAGATCAAATCTAGTCCTTCCCCATTTGTCAGTGACCTTGTTAAGGTATTAAGTATTTATTGAGCATCTTCTAATTGCAGGGTTTGCTTTATGTTCTGGGATACACTGGCAATCAATATGCACCTTGGCCAAGTTGCTGACAGTCTGGTGAAGGAGATGGAGAAATAACGAGACAAATACAGCAGAAGGGGATGAGCTTAGATGCCACAAGTGTGCTCTACACCTATATGCCTGAACCTGAGTAAACACTTTGGACATGAAGGCTCAGGTAAGCTTCCCTGGTTTTCAACACTTTGTGTGTGTTGTCATACATCATTGCTGGGAGAATTATGTCCAGTCTGGGCTATTATTGAAAGAGGACGGTTGAATGCTCTCCTTGGTTTCTGCTGGATTCTGCCTTATTCATCTTTTTCTTTTGTAAATTTGAGTCTATACCCCTTCACTGTCATGACCCATGACTCTATCTGTAGCAGCTAACCTGAGTTCCATGAATTCCAGTGAACCACTGAAACTGAGTGAATGTGGCTTGGAGACCTCCGATCAAACTGTGGACCCTGCAAAGGGAGGGGTATCATCTCTTATTGAGTTTCAGAGTTTCCATGGCCCTTACAAATTTGTATCCAGGTGTCTTAGGGCCTCACGACTTTTTTCCAGGTCCTTCTTCATATGAAACTTCTGAGCAGTTAAATTATCCTTGTGATTTCTGAAGTCTCTGCCTCCTGACTTCTGGCACAACATCACGATCCTGTTGAACCATCCAGCTCTCCAAGCACTGGTAGCTCTGCTTCGGCACCTTCAATGACCCAGCTCCTATCCACTTCAGCAATCTACTCACACTGTCATTTCCTGTACTTTATTTCTCACTTGGGAAGGCTCAACCCACAAAGCTATATGCTCAGAAATCTAGCTTAAAAGCATCAGCCTTGGAGTCAGAGAATTCCAGAGTGATTTGATTTCTCAGAAGTTACTCTTCTGCAAAGTGAGAGAGGACCAGATGACACCATGCTAAGCTCTTAGCATAAAGCTTAATGTGCATAAGCCAGGGATTACAATAAGAGCTATTATCAACTGTGGTGGTTAATTTTATGTGCCAACTCAATTGGGCCATGGGATGCCCATCATTTCTGTCTGTGAGCAGGTTTCCAGAAGACATTAGCATTTGAACTGGTGGATCACAAAGCAGATTGCTCTGCCCAGTGTGGGTGGCATCATCCAACGCTCTGAAGAGCTGAGTAGAACAAAACGGCAGAGGAAGGTTGAACTTTCTTTCTTTGTGTTAAGCTGAGACACTTATCTGCTTCTGCCTTGGACTGAAAATTCCATCAGCTCTCCTGGTTCTCAGGCCTTTAGAAAGTCTTCTGTTTGAATCCATAAAATCATGGAACTTCCCAGCTTTATAAATGCTTGAGCTGATCCTTTATGAGACTGATTATAAGAAATCAGTCCTTTTGCATGTTGATTTTGTATCCTGCCACTTTACTGAACTGATTGATGGGTTGAATTAGTTTTTCTGTGGAGTTTTTGGGGTTCTCTACATATATTATCATATCATCTGCAAATAGTGATAGTTTGACTTCTTCTTTTCCTATTTGGATTCCTTGTATGTCTTTCTCTTGTCTTATTGCTCTGGCGAGTCCTAGCCAGAGCAATAAGACAAGAGAAAGCCATACAAGGAATCCAAATAGGAAAAGAAGTCAAACTATCACCCAAATGCCCAAAAATAGATGACTGGATCAAGAAGATATGGTGCATATACACCATGGAATATTACTCAGCATTCAAAAAAGATAAACACATGCAATTTGCAGCAACATGGATGGCGCTGGAAGGGATCATGCTCAGCGAAATAAGCCAGAAAGAAAAAGAAAAATATCGGATGGTCTCACTCATAGCAGGAATCTAGAAAACTTAAATAAGGGACCAGGAAAAAGAATAACTATAAGAAAGTGAAAATCAAAATCAACAAACAACTATGAACCAGAGACACTCTGTGGGGGGGAGGGGATGGGGAGGGGAGGGATTGGGGTCAAAATAAGGGGGTTGCAATTGTATGGGGAATATAAAAATAAAATTTATTTAAAAAAATAAAAATAAAAAATTGCAGCAGAAAAGAAAAAAAATCAGTCCTGATTCTCTGAAGAACCTTGACTAATAGAAAGTCTTATCCCTAAATATGTGCATTACATATCCAATACCTGATTCCATAGGCTACTAGACTCTCTTGGTGCTGCTCTTCTCCATGTTGCAGGCTGGATTTAATCACCCCTCTCTCATGCAGCACCCTCATAAAAGTTCTCGTCTCCCCCATCTCCTTGTCTAATGCCGCAAAATCCAACTGTGTTTTCTCTCTGCCTGCTTTGGGACTGCTGGAAAATGCTAGAGAAAACCCATGGAACCACCCTGAATCAGTTCCATTACAAATTTTGAGCGTCCCAGCCTGTGCTGGGCTGCCAGCAAGTCTCAGTCATTTTTTAATTATCTTTAATTGACTTTCTCACACTTTCCCTTCAGTAGCTTCCTGACCTTCCCTCACTCCACCCAATCCACTGTCAGCCCCTCACCCCAGCACGCAGGCCAGGGAGAACTCTACAGAGAAAAAGGAGAACATCCTAGGTGATCTGGCTCATGTACGCCCCTTGTTCTTCTGAATTTGTCTGCATTTTTACCCATATTTACTTCCTTCACTCTTACATCTGAAGAAGTTATTACTCATCGCCAAAGTTAACCTTTCCAGTAATAACTGCTGACTTCCTGTTTTCTTCTCTAGGATAATTTAATTGCCTCTCTCATCTCTTCTTTTGCTCTCCTCTCTCACTCTTTCCCTCTCCTTTCTCTTTTGTTTCTACTTTTTTTCCCTACTTTGATCTGTTCTGAGTGTTCCTAGATACTTCACTGACCAAGTAATCCCTACATGCTGGTGTCAAGTGGCCCTTCACTTTGCTGCCTACTGAAATCATATCGGCGAGTTTTAAAAAATCCTCATGACTTGCCTCGTCCCAGACTTATTTGGGATCCAGCAGTGACTGACAGCCACTGTTGTATTGGTCCTCCTCAAACACCTGTGTATGACGATTCAGCTTCTTTTTTTATATCCACCCAATCCCTCCATCCATCCATAGCTATACACAGAAACTGAACTATATATCCATTTCTCAGGCTAGGATTCAAATCCTAGTGTGTCGTGTGTGTGTGTATTGAACTTAAAATCACCAAAGACTCCCTCATTCCTAAATTCTGTGTTCACTTTTCACACATTTATGGAGCATACAGCTCTTAAGCACACTCTCCCCGCGGGACTTCAATGGTACTGCTGCCTCGGGGCCCTCTTCACACATATGTTTCTCTTCCTTTGCCCTTTTTGGCCTCTTGCCCTCTGTTGGTGTGCTCAGGCCTCTGTCCTTACCTATTTGATACCACTGAATGCATCATTCAGTGATAATCCCCCCTCCCATCTCTTTCTGCTCTTCTAATTTCTGTTACTTCTCTACTGATGCTCCAACCCCTGCTAAATTGACCCAGGTAGAAAAAATTGGATGCATCATTGACATTGTCCCTTCTCTCATGTCTTCATCGAATCAACTGCTTACATTTGTTAATTCAGGTTCAATTCTGCTTGAAAGCCTCTGCCAAATCTCAATTTGCAACAAGATAAATTCCAACCCCCCTTCACCTGCACTTGAAGACCCTTCAAATCTTGGTTCCAGGCTGCTTTTGGCCCTAATGCCAACCAAGCCTTGCCCCGTAGTTTCATGATTTATTGAACGTATTTGTATCCCTCTGTGCCTCCATACATGCTGTTTCTCGGACTATTTGATAACCTTCTACTTACCTTCCAGGTGCAAATGTAATATCAAGTCGCCCCATACTCTTCGCTCATATCCTCATAACAAACTCGAAGTACTTACGGATATGTCTTATGGTTACTGGTTTATTTTCTTCTCCTCCTGCTTGATGGTGAACTGCCATCAAGGTCAGCAGTCCGGCTCACACATATTTTTGTTTCCAGCATACATTCTGGAACACTGCAGAAAGCCAGTGGGCAGCAGGTGGGTGAAGCCAATAATGATGATGGGCAGGTGGTTCAGTGAAAAAGGAAGGGTGGGAAGCAGGGACATGATGGCACTTTATGGAGAAAGTGGAATTTGGCATCTGTGTCACATGAAATAAGTATTAGAGTCGCTCACACAATAGTCCTTGCTCCTGGTGTCAGGACAGAATGCTGAGCTGGATAGACCCTGCGTTTGACATAATATATTATATATTATGGTTTTATGTCTGTATGCTGTGAAGGAGCAGAATTGGATTATCTTCCTGCCCCAGGAAACTGCCATGTAGTAAGCAGTAATGGGATCAACGTGCACAGACTGAAATTCTCTACAACCTCTTAGGGAGATCAATGGGATGAAATCTTTCATGGGCATCCACCTTGGGGATAAAAACAGACCTGTCAAATCAATCGACAGCTTTGGGAGCTGCCAGAGCAGAGGGTGGTATTAGACCCTGCAGCCAGGTTGGACCACTTTTATATTTGCCTCTCTGGCCAATTTTCTCCTTGGCCAGAGTGAGATTTTCTCCTTGTATAAGAAATGGCATTAGCAATCCTTTCTTTAGGGCACAAACTACACAAATCTTCTTTCCTTCATCCTTTTACTCACTGGCATTTCTGTGTCTTGGATTTTTTTGTCTACATTGCTATTAGAGCAACTTTCAACCATATATTATGGTTGTAGATATTCAACATCAATGACTTAGTTCTAGTGATTTCTACTTTATGTGTCATATTCCAAAGACCCTGGTATATAGTAATTTGTCATCTTGCTAAGTTATGAATCTGCAGACTTGCTCTGTGATGGGAAGGCAAGAGTTTCTTAGCAAGTTAATGAGCTTGGTCACTTGCCCAGTCCCTGCATTTTATTACTGTTTTTTTCCCCCCATTCTTCAACAAATTTTTTTTGAGTACCTACTATATACCAGCTCTTACATCTGGATGCCAAGTTGGAGATTAAAATGGCAAACAAGAAGTTTCTCTTTTCCCTTGAACTGCCTTTTTGGGAGAAGGGTAGAAAAGGAAGACATATAAATGATGAATTATTTTCGTGTTGTGATGTGTACTATCACTACAGGGTGATGATGGAAAGTGAGAGAGAAGTCAGCATTAGAAGAGAGCTAAGCATCATTGTAACATTTATTCACAATGCCCAAAAGTAGAAAATTACCCAAGTGTCATTATGAGATGGTTAGATAAACAAAATATGGCCTAGCAGTACAGTGGGATATTATTCAGCTATAAAAAAGAATTAAATTCTGATACAAGTTACATTGCCAAGTGAAATAAGCAGACATAGAAGAATAGATGTTAAAGGATCCCTTTACGTGAAACATCTAGAATAGGCATATTCATAAAGACTAAAAGTGAATTAGAGGCTACAGTGGCTAGAGGAGGGGGGAATGAGGAGTTACTGGTTTATGGAAGCAAAGTTTCTATTTGGAGTGATGAAAATTTTTTGAAAAAAGTATTACACAGCATTGTGAAAGTACTTGATGTCACTGAATTTTACACTTAAAATGGCAGAAATTGTGATTTTTTTGTCTATATTAAAAACAAGGAGAAGAATGGAGGTCTACAAAGGACTCTCCATGTGATGGTGGGAGTCTGGAAAGATCACATTCCTGCCAGAGGGAACAACACGTGCAAAGACCGCAGAGCAGGAAAGATCTGGGCTACTTTTGGTTCTCTGTTGCTTTGTGCACACTGCTCCCAGAAAGTGTTAAAATAATGTTTCTTTGTTAAAAAAAAAAAAAGAAAGAAAAAGAAAAATACTGCAGCAAGGAAAGCGACTGCCAGTGCTGGTGGAAGGAAGTCTAAAAGCAATTCTGTATGCAAGAATTTTCAAAGATCTTAAAACACATTCTTTAGGCAGCCCAAGGCTCCTCTGCTGTTGTTGGCTTGCATGTTCAGCCTCCCATTGGCTGAGAGCACAGTGATGCTCCCCGAGACTGTACTCTTTAATTCACTTGTATTTGATGAGTAACTGGGTCATTAGATGCCCTGTGGTCATCTATGGGACAAGGAGCTATGGGGCTCACAGTCCTAAACCAACAAGTATTAGAAATGGTTTCAAATCCTAGTTTTACCATTAACTAGTTTATGGATAAATGGCTTAATTGGTCTGGGTCTCAGTTTCCTCCTTCATAAAATGCATATTGTGTTCAAGATTAGAAATAATATGTGACATGCATATTTCTTTTTACATGTCTGGCAACAGGGCCAGATGGTGATGAGTGGACAATCTGACCTCATTGACCCTCATTAAAACCTATATTCTTACACATTTTTTGCAATATGTAATTATCTAGAAGGTTAAAAATAACTGTTTTATTATTAATAATAAGCATTGCATTTTCTAATTTACTTCAACAGGACAAAGCAGAATCACTAAAGCCTTCTCTAAAGTATTCTGCTTTTTTAATGTGCTCATGTTCTCCAGATTTTTCTTTCACTTCTCCAGAATCATGTTAAAACTTTAAAAATGTATATAATAAATTTATTTGCCTGAGAAAATATCCTATGTCCTGAACTATTTAGATTGAGAATTTTAGCTCACAGGGACCACATGAGAAAGTTGCAATACGTTGCAATACGTTTCTGTTTTGGTGGGAGTGGACAAATTACATTTAATTGTTTTATACAATTGACATTTTAGTGTTCCTTTTGGATCAGTAATTCCCAGCAGCTGCCCCGAAAGCCTTCAGCTGTCCAGGGCAGACATTGCTAATGGATCACAGCATTGCTTCCCACAGAGCTCAGGGCTGACATTGCTAATGGATCACAGCATCCATTCTGTGGATGCTGGATATGAAATTTGACTTCAGTGGCAACTACTTCTAGATGACAACTTGGCCATCTTTGGACAGGGTAAGCACTGTGATCCCTTCCAACTCCAATGTTTTAGAATTCTGTGATATTAAATTTCATATGATTTAAAAGCAAGAATCATTTGTCAGGGACTTAAGTAAATGACTTGTAATTTGGTTTTGGTGCAGAAGAAAATGATGTTGAAAGCCAGAAAATTTTCTCTTAGACATTTCCCCAGTTTCATAGCATTAAAAGAAATCATAATTGAAGAAAAATTTATGGGAATATTCTGGGCTATTGTCAAATTGTATGGACAAAAATATAAGACCCAGAATTCAGAGGGTAGACCTAGAAACTGTATGGAAAGGAAGACCTTGGCTGTTTTTCAGGGACAAACCACCTTTCACATTGGTTTGGGGTAGAAGATGAGCTAAGATCTGTAAATAATTGTAAAAGCTTTATTTATGTGACTACATCAAGTGCCAAGATGAATTTAGTTAAACTTTTAAATAACCAACACTGTAGTGGAGTAGCTTTTGTGCTCATCCTAGACAATGAAAGTGTTTAAGAGAGATGAGCACTGGCTTTAGAAATCAACAGACATGGTTTTGAATCCTAATTCCTGCAATTATTTGCTGTGGGACCTTGAAATAAGTAATTTATCCCTTTTGTGTCTGTTTGCTTATCTGTGCACAAAGGATATTACCACTTAACTTTCAACTTGTGTGGTGAAGCTTAAATAAGATATTGGTGGTGAATCACTTGGGCCAAGAATAGGTACACAAAATGGGTAATTGAATCACTGAATCAAACATCAGGAATATTTCATGTATATGTCCCAGTGAGGCTCTAGGGTAAAAGCACCAGCAGGAGATAATGAACTTGGAACCAGGAAATGGATCTGTGAAGGAGAAATATAGATCATCTGGACAAACCACCCTCCTCACCCCCCCCCAAAAAAAAAATCAGATGTTTAAATCACAATAAATCAAGGAAATGAAAATTGTTACAATATTTTTTATCTATCAAATGGGGGGAAGATGTTCCTAATGTTGGTGCGGTTATAAAATCAGAATGGTCATTTGGAAAGGCAGCTTGGAAGTATTTGTCAAATGTACCCCCTCCCCATTTAAGATGGTTCTGATCTTATACAAATCACCCCAAAATTAGATACCTTTGGAAGATATAAACTCTAATTTATTTATTCTTAAGTTATTTGTAACTGTTTAAGTTATTAATCCCTATTATATTACATATGCATTCATGTATTTCGTGTTTATCATCTTTGTGTATGTCATTGGAATGTAAGCTCACTGAGATCAGAGTCTTTGTCTCTCATATTCAGAGACATGTGATCATGAAATTCAGAACATGATTTTATAGAAAAGATCCTACAAAATTCTAGAGAGGACAAAAAAACTTCTTTTATAGGAAGTACAGAGAATCAGAAAATGTCATATTTAAATATAAATAAGATCCTACTGTATGCGGTATTTGGTAACTTGCTTTAATACCCAACGGTTCACTTGGAGGTCCATCTGTAATGGTACTTACAGATCTACAGGATTCTTTTAACTTCAGATTCTATAATAACTGCTTTCTTGCAGAGGTAGCAAACTCATATTTTATAGAGGTTATGCAGGAAATCTACATGTAAGACATCCTATAAGGACATTGTATTATAATCAAATACTATACCTGCCTAACTACATGCTTATATAAAACATTGTAGATATTAAATAAAATCACCAATAAAAAATACCTGGCCTATATTTTACTGAAGAACTTGCAGTTTGTGAATTTTGCTATGTTTTCCTATATTTAATGTCATGGGTAATCTTTCCTGTGTAACCGTTGATATTTTAAGTTATTTTTTCTTTTCCTCCCAAGTTAGGACTAGCTTGGATTATAAGCCTTGGGAATAACTTGAGAAGACAGAAGGTAAGAAAAGGAAGATAAAAATGTCAGCTTCATTATTTTAAAGCTGATCTGTGACCAAAGAGTCTTATTAATCTCTCCCTTCCAATTCTAACAGCATGGTTGCCAAAGTTGTGGCTACAACTGCCTGGCTCCACCCTGAGGACTTGAGTCCTAACACCTGGCAGAGAAGGAGAAAGGGTGCCTATGTTTTACGGATAGGGAATTTTACCATGGAGACAGGAGTAGGAGCTGAGCTATATATGCTCAGTTCCTTCTCTCAAATGCACATGTAGACAAGTCTCTGTTCTTCTTACCTGGAGAAGCGAGACTCAAAGGGAAGTTAGTTCCTTAACAGTAACCAACATTTTCTATCTGGAAACTTTGTCCTTCTGTCTCTCTGTGTCTCTGTCTCTTTCTGTGTCTGTCTTCTGTCTCTAATATAATAATTTAAAACAATATACAATTCTGGATCTTGGTCTCTTTTCATTAATTTTTCCAAGTACATGATAAATACCTTTTCACTGGTAGCTTTGGCTATTCATACAGATCTTGGATCCTTTTCCTTACCTGCTTTTATTTGTTATAATTTCTCTTATGGTTTTGTTTTCTTTTCTTTTTTTTTAAAGATTTATTTATTTATTTATACAAGCCCTGGGTACAGTCAGAAGCACCGGAGGATGAGAGAATTCACCAGAGCCAGAGCGGGGAGCAGAACAGGCAGACTGACGAAATACACTGCTGAGGGGAGCAGCGGGTGAGACAGGAGAGGTCTGTCGCACCATGCGGGACCCTTGCCGGCCGGCTGGGGATCGAACCAACGTTGCAGAAGATGCGGGCAGCTTCGCAGCCCAGTGCTCAACCGCTGCACCACCAGGGGAGGCCCAATTTCTCTTATGGTTTTCAACTCTTTGTTTTAAAAATGTTTACTTCATGGGTGATTTCATCCCCCTTCCCATAACTCCACTTACCTTCTAAAATCTAATCTCAGCATCCAGATTTCTGTCCTAAGCTTCAGATCCAAGTGCTGTCAAATTCAAAGGATCAGAGAAGTTCTTATCTTCCCCTTAAAACTTGTTCCTTCTGAAATATAGCCTTATCTAACCTTTAACTCACACAGAGAAAAAAATGATGTCTATTCTATAGGGTTTGCTGGAAAGTGTAGGCAAGATAATACAATCGATGGTTGCTGAGATGTTTAGAAAATTCAGAATATTAAAAGTCTAATTGAAGAATTTAAACCTGCATTAGACTGTAAAGCACAGCTGTCATCCTGAGACTTCTCCACCAGCCTATTGTGATATTGTGAATTATAATAAGACATATATATTTGGTCTTTGTCCCTTTTTCTAGCACAGGGTTCTCGAAGCTCTTGGAATTTTCTAATTGATAAGAGTGCTAGGAGAGCATTATGCTTTGATATTTGATCTTTTCTCCTGGTTCCTGGTGCAGGGTTCCTGAAATCCTTGTAATCTCCTGGGTGGTAGGGTGTGTCCTTTGTTCTAATGAGGTGACTTTGGGTGAGCTCCCCGAGATGAGGGCTTGTCATCAGAGACAAAGCCAGGAGTGGAAGCTTGGAATTTCCAACCCACTTTTCTATTCTCTTGAGAAAAGTAAAGGGCTGATGAAAATGGAGGTAATGATCTATCATAGCTATGTGGAAAAGTCTACATAAAATCCAATAATATGGGATTTGGAGAGCTTCTGCGTAGAGATCCTGAGAGAATGGTATACCTGGAGAGGGCATAGAAACTCTGCCCTTTCCATATACTTTGCTTTACACATTTCTTCCACCTGAATATTCCATGGTATTATCATATCTTTTTATAATAAACTAGTGAACAAGAAGTAAACTGTTTTTCTGAATTTTGTGTTAACTCTAGCAAATTATGAAAACTGAATAGGGGTCATGGGATTTATAACCAATCAGTCAGAAACACAGGTGATATTCTGGATGCTAAGGAATTCAGAGTTGTGTTAAAGTGTGGGGCATCCAGCTGATGTCCCAGAAGATTGCTTGTTATAGGAACAGCCCACATATATTTGGTGAGCTGAAATATAGAACTAAAGTGTTGTGTGTAAAAGTAGAGACTCATAGGAGGAAAAGTTGATGTCTTTCACATTCCCTCTTTCTTGGTTGCTTTCTTTTCTTTTTTTTTTTTAATAAAGATTTATTTATTTATACAAGAACCGGGAAACAGACCAGATGTGCGGGGAGGTGAGAGGATTCACTAGAGACAGAGTGGGGAACAGAACAGGCAGAATGACTGAAACACACCGCTGAGGGAAGCAGCGGGTGAAGCAGGAGAGGTCTGCTGCACCGTGTGGGTATCTCCGCAGCCAGCCGGGATCAAACCCCCACTGCAGAGGTTGCGGACAGCTTCACAGGGTTGTGCTCAACCGCCTGCACCACCAGGGAGGCCCTCTTGGTTGCTTTCTAAGAAAGATTGCACAGCAAAGTTTTGAATCCTTACATATCTCTTACAACAGTTATATTCTTTCTCATCTTCAATTTATCGTCCATGGGTACACATTTCCAGGTTGGCTCTAAGTTTTCCTCAGAATTTTGAAGATTCTGCTCCATTATATTCTAGCATCTAATGTCTAATGTCACGTAGGAGAAGCCCACTGTGTTTCTGATATCTTATTCTTAGCAGATGACCTATTTTTTCCCCTCTTTGTATGCTTTTAGAACTCTCTTTATCCCTGGGGGTCCCAAACATTCAAAATGATGTACCTTATTTGACTTTTTATTGTTCATTGTGCAAAGTATTTTATGGACTCCTTCAATCTGGACACTGAGGTGCCATAATTCTGTATTCCTATGATTTAAAGAAAAATGATTCCTTTTTCATTATCGTTCAATTTTGGAACTTTGAAAGTTCAATTATTTAGATGTTGTAATTATGAAAAAATTTTCATTTCCTTCCTCCACTGTTTTCTCCCCTTTCATCTTTTTTGGTTCATTTCTGGCATGTTTTCTCAACTTTATATTCTGTTGAGTTGTTAGAAAGTGGTCATTTGTGTAGTATACTGTTCTTGTCAAAGGCAGTTTACAGAGGCAGTATCTCCTTTCACCCCACTACAGATATGCTTTATTCATTTTTTTTCCTGCTCCTTGAGTTGTCTCTGTCTCATTCAGGCTCATCGGAATATTGGAGAATATTGGAGGATATTGGAGGATATCCTCAAGGGTCTGATTATCTTTTGCTGGCCATTTATTTTATTGTGGTAAATACATATACTATAAAGTTACTATTTCGCCTTTTTTTTTTTTTTTTTGAGTATGCAATCTAGTGGTAAAAAGTCCATTCATATTGTTGGGCAATCATCATCACTATCCATTTCCAGAACTCTTCCATCCTCCCAAACTGAAACACTGTTCCCAAGAAAACATTACTTCCCATCACCCTCCAAAGCCCTTTCTAACCATCATTCTGTTATAGAGCAGCCCCGATATTAAACGGGTTCCTGGCTGTGGGTCCTCACCCGCGCGCTTAAAAGGGACTTATGAATACTCCACCACAGACACACACAAAAGGTTAATAAGAGGTTTATTTACAAGGGAAAAGGAAAGAAGGAAAATGTACAACTCAGGGAGAAAATAGGGAAATAAAGTCTTTAATGCGTCCTACCCGATCCGATGACCTGGAAACCCAAAGTCCCTCTCAGAGCTGGCCGGACGCTGCGAGCTGGCGGAGAGCCAAAATGGGGATCCCCCAAAGCCCACGTGTCTGCCTTTTATATCCACCTGGCTGCTTAACCCCACCCTCAGGTCCCAGCCACCTTCCCTTTGGTGGTGATGGGATTTGGAGTTCCCAGTGTCTCTGGCTTTGGCCTGGGGTGGGGGTGGAGTCCACAAAGCCTGTATGGAATTAGCTTTAGGACATCCTTTTCCCCCTAACAATTCTACTGTCTATTTCTATGAATTTGACTGTTCTAAACACTGTACGTAAGTGGACTCATACAACACTCGTCCTTTTGGTTTCTTTCACTGAATATAATGTTTCGGGCTTCTCTCATGCGGTAGCGCATGCCAGTTGCATTCCTTCTTCAGGTTGAAGAGTCCATCGTAAGCTATGCCACATTTTGTTGATCTATTATTCCATTGAAGGACACCAAGATTGCTTCCATGTTTGGAGTACTGTGAATAATGCTGCTATGAATGTGGGGGTATAAACATCTATTCAAACCCTTACTTTCGTTCTTTTTACTTAGTTTTTCAAGTGAGATAGTAAAAAGTCATCAGACCCTGTGTACGTGCACTTACCATCAGGGAGCACACAGTGGGTGGTGGGGTCACACTAGCTGTTCCAGAGAGGACCCCAAGGCTCCAAAGAAATATCCATCAGAGTCATGCATTCTCCTTTGTATCTGGAAGGAATATTTGAACTTTTACAATAGATAGTTCAGCACCCAGTACAGTGCTGGGAACTCGTTGATTGAATTTCCTGTAGGTGACCAACTTCTCTACTTCAGGATATAACTTCCCCAGACTTTAATATGTCTTTGATAATTATAGTTATGATTTGGGAGGTCAGGGATGGAATGGGGCTGGGGAGAGCTGTCAAGTTATATTTTTGTACTCAAATGGCCTTGATACTTGTGAACCCTGCTGATAGATCTTCTTTTATAGTCAGCTCTGGGGGCAGGACCATATTTTATAAGCACCAGCCACTTATATAACTGTGTAGGTAGTTCAGGATCTAACCACATGATGGCTTCATCTTAGAATGGAGAGGCCAGAAGGGCAGGAGGGTGGGCAGGGAGCTGAGAGACAGGAGGTCCCAGGGAGGCTGGGAGTGTTGCTCTGGGCCTCCAGCCCTGCTGTCCTCTAGTTTCAGATTCTCCTCTTCAGCTCCTTCAGTCAGCAAGCTCACCAGATCTTTAGATTTCTTACAAAAAAGTTTACTTCTGTATTTTTATTTAAATGGTCTTTTTTTTTTTTTTGAAAAGTAAAGATAACTTCCATTTGAGCTTTTCTCACAGACAGGGTCATGGTATCATTATCTCGATTCCAGCTTTTGAGCGAAGTGCAAAGATGAGAAACAGGAGGGGGAGTAGAGCCTGAGCAGCTGGTGTTTGTTTCAGTCTCTTCCTGAGCCGCTTGGAGCCTTTCAAAGAATAGGAATGAGCCATCGCCATTCCCCGCACGGCCGTGGTGCAAGCTCGGGCTGTGAAGTGAGGATTCAGAGGTGCACTTGCTCTGGCTTTTAAAAGATGTTCTTTCTAAGCTCACTTTTCTGCTGCTGGGCAATTTATGTAAAATCAGTGCATGTCTACTTAAGTTTTGCTCCCATTGATGTGATTGTTATTCATTTATTTACTTTACACATTCCTGGATGGATTATGTAAGATCTGGCAGTTTCTTTCTTGAAGTCTTGCACTTTTATCAGCAGAATGCCATCTGCCATCATGAGAGAGTGGAGGCTGTGATGTGTTGCAGAAATTGGTTGATGTCCTGTGAACCAGATTTGCATAAGTCTTTACAGTCTCTGCTAATGAGTATAAGATGGTAACCAGGACCTGCTATCATGGAGAGTGATTATTAAACCTAGAGGTCTAATCCCCTACTGTGTACCCAGAATTGAAACAGACTGTGCAGACAGACAGGGATACTTTCAGCCATGCTCTGTCTGCTTCATTCATGGTAATCAACAAGAAATCTAACATTTTTTAAGGCTATGTCAACTGTTTCCCCCTCACGGATGCCTTCATAATTCTTTCCTTTTTTATTTCATTACAGATATGAAATTTACAGTGAATGCACAGACCTTAACCTTATACTTTGATGAGTTTTAACAAATGTGTCTACCCATGTAACCAGTGCCCCAGTACAATACAAAACATTTCCAGCAGGACAGCAAGTTCTCTGGGCCCCATTCCAATCAATCCCCTTGTCTCACGAGCAACTATTGCTCTGATTTCCATTACCAGAGATTAGCATTGCTGGTTCTAGAACTTGATGTGAATGCAATTGTCCATTATATTCATGTTTGCTACATTCTTTTATATCTGGCTTCATTTGCTCACCCTTGCAATTGAATATATGAGCAGTTTGTTCTCTTGAATTGCTGGCTACAACTCCATAATATTTTTTTTTTGTGTGTGTGTATGTATTACTACTTAAGAGAAAGAAAACTCTTTTTCTATGCACAGAATGCATCTGATATCAAACACAAAACTCAAAACACAAAAACACAAAACACAAAATTGGAAAGATAGCAACAAGTCTGTTAGCCATGGAGGGTGAGGTGAGATTATAAACTCCACTGAATGATGACTCTGTTGATCTAACTCAGGGAATCAGCCAACTATGACCCAAAGGTCAAATATTTCTGTAGCTAAAGTTTTATTAGACCACAGCCATGCCCACTTGACCATGTTTTATCTCTGGCTGCTTTTGTTCTACAAAGGCAGAGTTGAGAAGCTGCTGCAGAAACTGATGTGGCACATAAAGTCCAAAGTCTTGTATAATCTTCTCTTCCCAGAAAAAGTTCGCTGATTACTGATCTAATTCATTGCCATGTCTGCCAACATGGACATTCTAGTGTAATGCCTGGCACAGAGCAAGTGTGCAATATACAGCAATTTATACTGAATTGAAGCAATTACTGGAAATTGGGCAAAGAAGGGACCAACCAGTCTTTGGACTTTGTTATGATGGTGGGGTTTGTTTTAAAGGCATAATATTATATTTATCTGTCAATTCTCATTCTTTGAGACTTATCTCAAGCTTGAATGAATTTGACTCTCTCTAGTGGATTTCTACAGCAAACTGGGCAAAACATTCATCACACTCCTTTACCATATACTTACTGGTCTTCATTGCACTGTGACTGACTGGAAGGTAGAGTGTATTTCCTTTGCCTTCCTTCTTTGTCTCAAAACATGGCATAATACCTGCAACATTGGGATAAATACCATTTCAATGAATTAAGCAAGCATTTCTCCAGTGTTATTTTGAAAGAATCAAGTCATCTGAAAATGATACTTACTGGAAGGGACATCTATGATCACAAAAAAATATGTAGATGTGCATTGTAATCAGAAAGAACTCTACAAATGGAAAAAATCTCTTATTACTTAAAAATTCCTTCTACTTGTGTGTGTATGTTACGTATGTGAGCTCCATCAGAAGTTGCTAACAAGAGAATATGAGAATATATGGAGTCTGGGTGCAGAGACATCTGAGTTCAAATCCAGGGTTTCTTCATCAGTTTCTACAGAGATGAGCAAACTGCAGCAGGCCCAACCCAGAGGTCACATTTTAATGTGAAAATAAAAACATTTATTGATGCCTTCTATATTTTCAATAGAAAGAATGTCCCTGAGAAAAGTAGCTCTGCTTTCAGCCACTGAAATGTGAATAACTGGATGTATTTGGGAATCTGCAACACAGGGAAAATTTTAAAAACATTTTGCCTCATTGATTTGTTTTCATGTGTAGAAGAACTGGGGTATAGGCCTGGTGTGTGTGGGCAGGTGAGAGGACTCACCAGAGAGAGAGTAGGGAGCAGAACTGTCAGATTTACTGAAAAACACTGCCCAGGGGAGCAGCAGGTGAGACAGGAGAGGTCTGCTGTGCCGTATATGGGTCAGCTCCCTGACTGGGATGAATCTCAAGCCATAGTGGTGATAGCACTGAGACAGAACCCCTAGGCCACCAGGGAGGCCTTTTGTCTCATATTGCTGCAATGTGCGTAGTGAGTTTATATGTATTATCTTATTCCATCACCAAAAGGTGTAGTGAGATATTGTTAAATATATCATGTCAGTTAAACATAGAGTTATGTAGCAATTTTACTCCTGGTTAAATACACAAAATATTTGAAAACAGGTGTTCAAACAAATGTGCACATATACTCTTAGTAGTGCTATTGACAATAACCCCAAAGGAGAAACAACCAAAATGTCCATCAACAGATGAATGGATAAACAAATATGGTATATCCATATAACAAAATATTATTCAGCCATAAAAAAGAATGAAACACTGATGCATTGTACATTGTGCAGCATGGATAATTTTGAAAACATTATGTTAGGGAAAGAAGCTAGACACAAATGACCACATATTGTATAATTCAATATGTAAAATACCCTCAATAGGCAAATCTGTGGAGACAGAAAGCAAATCAGTGGCTGCAGGGATGTGCAGAGTGGGGAGTGGCTGCTTAATGGATATGGGGTTTCCATGAAATGCTCTAGAACTAAATGGTGATAATTGGACAATATCATGAATGTATTAAATGCTATTGAATTGTATACTTTAAACTGATTAAAATAGTGAATTCTATATGATTTTTATAATGCACAAAAATATCAACCCCATTTTATAGATGGGAAAATTGAATCTCAAATATCAGCGAGGTAACATCAGAGTTAGGAGTTCATTAGATCCATCTGGTTACTAAATCCTTCTGGATTTTTGTCCCCAACACCCTTAATTCTTGGAGTTTCAAGGCTCTATCTATCTGGGAATCTTTTCGTGCAGAAAGGAAGCAGAAGGCAACTAGCACGGATAAAATTCCTAAGGCTTTATCATTAGGTCTCACTCTCAATTTAGTGCCAACTCTTTCCTTCTTATCAAGTCTGAATTTTCCTGGGTATAGATCACCTCCTTCCTCTGGACCCGAGGAGCTGGCCACAGGACCTGAACTCTGTGTGAAGAGTGGTGGAGTTGGGGCTTACCAAGTGCCCAGTATACATTTGAAGGTCAAAGAGTCTTTCAACTGAGACAGAGAGACAGGGGCTTGGAGAAGGGTCCCTTTTTGTGCTTGAGCTCTTGGTTCCCTCTCCCAGATTGGAAGGATCCATTGACAGTCCTCTAAGTGCACCACTTTCATCTACCCCCACATCCTTACACTCAGTGCAAGAGGAATCTCTCTGCAGCATTGTTCTCACCCTCCAAGTGGAAACCCAGTGGGGAAGATACACTTATAATCCACTAGCATGGACCTCTCTGTCATTATGGGAGAGGATTGGGGTGTGTTCTCCTCTGCTCATACAAACCAGAAAGATCTGATGAGACAAGGTAATAAAGGAATTGAAGTATGAGATCGCTCTAGTTTTATAAACTATTTCAGAGACTGAGCCTGACAGACTGTATGTAAGAGCCTCCAAGCTAGTCCCAGCCTTTAGTTCACACTCAATAATACTGGTCATTTCACTTATTTCTTGGTAGACTAGCTGATTTTTATCAACGTCAAGCAGACAGAAATTGGTTATGCTCAGGGGGATAGCCCATGGATTAATTTATTTCCTCCTGATCCAGAGAAAGGGAATTTTTGGAGCTGGGTGAAGCATTCTGCACCTCCTCATTTCCTATTCCAGGAAGCCAAAGATTCACCTCATCCTATATGAAGGTGACTTCTTTAGTTCTTTTCCAAATGCCCAAGCCTGTCTCCTCTTGGGTTTCTAAGTGAGGGGTGAGCTGCTCTGGGTGAGCCCAGGCACCCCACAAAGCCCATGAAAATTTGATGTGTGCGGTAAAGACTGTCTTGCTTAATACAGCCAGCTCCTTTGTCCACAGGAGCTAATACCCTTTTGGGAAATGCGGTGATTTAAGCTGAAATGTCAGGGAAGGAGAATGTGGGGAGGAAATGTGGGACGCTACCATACAAACCCCTATCTCCAACCACTTAACAACTTGGCTAAAAGCCACAATCGATACAGAGCCATCAACCTGGCTCCAGGCCCTTGCTGCCTTCCCAATCAATCAACAAGATTTAGTAAGCTACCCCTTGGAATTTATGTCACTTAAAAAGTGTGGGTTCCTGGATCAGTCCTACAGAGACGGATTAATTCCTCCTGGGCACTTTGATTAGCTTCCATTTGAAGAAGAGTAGCCTGTTGATGGAGGCCCAGCTGCTAGGCCTTCCAAATGTATACCTAAGGAAAGCAGGCGTTCAGCACAAAATCCACTCACCACTACATTTTCCTCACCAAATATAACTCTGCCATCAATTAATAGCAAATATATATACTTGATGAAGCTGTGACTGAGAGAAAAAGAACCATGGGAGTCTTTAAATTATGCCAAGCCTTTACATTTATTCCTTTTGTATTTATTCTTAGAACAACTGGATGAGTGGCTATAATTATGCTTCATTTTTCATACAACGAAAGTGAGGCAAGACCACCCTTTCCTTTAACAAGAGACAAGAGCCAGCCACATGCATTGCCCTCGATCTAGATGTGCCCTCCAGATCTCATCAGCTTTTGACAGGGCTCCGGAGGACACTCACAAACTCCACAGTAAGACTTTATTTCCCTACACCTCTTCACTTCCAGTGACAGAACCCAGAGTGAACCCCAACACCCGCTCACAGAGACACCCTTACCAAGAGCCTTGATCTCATTTTCACCTTTGCATCCATTCATGATCACCTTACACAAGCCCTGGATTCCCAGATCCCCTTATCTCTAGTCCATGACACCCTAAAGATGCTCCACAACCTGTTATATCTCCTACCCCACCTGAATGCATGAAAAATGTCGAGAATGACTTGGTCCAGCATCAGTAAAACCCACCACACCACCAACATCCTGGTGTTTTTCTCTGCTCTAATGGGAAACTGGCTCTAACGGAGCACAGCTTCCTCTGCAATTCTATAGATGATCACTTCTGTCTCATCCTGCTCCCTCATACCTATGGACCCCCTAGTTTCTCATTTCTGCTTCCAGAACCAGCCTTCTTCCTGCCTTGGTGAAAACTCCTTTTCATACTCCACTACGAGGCTGCCCCAGTCCCTCCCCAAGTGCTGCTTTGCTGTGTAAACTCCTCAGCGCTCTCCCCCCAACCTTATTTCTTGACTGTTCTGTGTCCCAGCTGATTATCTCACTTTCTCCAGCACCTCTCCTATCATTATCCACACATCCATGGATAGTTTTCTCAGTTCCTGAATCACTCTCCTCCTTAGTGCTATTCCATTCCACTTTGGCTATTCACTCTCACAGTCTTAGCTTTGATCTTACCATTACCAGTAATTGCAGTTTCCCAGAATCTCCATTTTATGCAATTTTCCCTGACCTCCACCTTCTATCTTTCAGGTCACTCCATCCACTATTTGATGCTAGCAATCCTTCAGGCTCCCGGACACTCGATCCAGCGATCCAATGGCATTTTCCCTCCCCTTTTCTTCTTGATGTTACTGATTCCTTCCTCTTCCCATTTAAATCCCATGTTTGAACACTATTTTTTTTATTTTATGGTTAATGCATACATCTTTTTATTTTTATATTCCCCATACGACTGCACCCCCCTTATTTCAGCCTCAATCCCTCCTTTCCCCGCCCCCGCAAACATTATTTTTTATTCTCTTGCCTGTGCCCCAACAACCTTGCCATTTCACTTTGTTTTATACCCTTTGCCCTACGCCTGCACCCATGCAGCTGAATATAACTGTTTAAAAAAAATCAGAACACAAGTAAGCAGAATCTCTTTATACTTTTATACATAATTACAAACTTAATGCTGCTAGCAGTCACAAGTTACTTCTCTATTTCACTTACTCTCCTCCCCAAAGCTTTTATTTTATATACTTTCTTGCTTCAAAATCTCCCAAACGTCCTCACCCGTCCACACTCTCAGATTGGGCCTTGCTTCCTGTCTTGCTGGGAAGTTGAAGCAATCTGAAGAGGGTTGTACAGGCTCTCACCTCCAGAAACCTCACATTCCAGCATCCATACTGTGTGCTCTGCCTTCTAGCCTGTCCTTCCAGAAGAACCGCCTGAGATCCATGACTAGCCCATCTTGCCCTTGCACCCAGCCCCTCTCCCCCTCAATGCTGGGCATTGCTCCAACCACTGCCCCTTCTGTTTTGCTATCCATTCTCCCTCTCTCTACTGGTCATTTCCAAACTACTATACTAACTTTCTGCTGCCCCGTTTGAAAGAGAAAACCACGTGTGGGGTCTATTTCCTCCATCAGCTGCCACTGCTTTCTCTGTTGCCTTTTGGATTCAAAATAATCTTGACCAGAGCATGTGTGATGGAACAATTAGGGCAAAAACCCAATGGGAGAGGGTTCAGGAGAGAAGAAAAATTGGAGGTAGTGAATCTAGACTATTCTTTCAAGGAGTTTGCTGCAAAGAGGCCTCTCTCATGCCAGCTGTATAGTTATTTTAAATATAGTAAGTTATAATTACAGGAAATAAAACTGGGAAAGTAGGTTTACATTGATTTGATGCTCACTAGAAGTCAGGCATGTTCATAGGACGGGGAAACAGACAGCTCTAGAGAGACACAGAAGGCTGTCCCTTCTCACATAGTGCCCTGGCCGAGTAGGGAGACAGAGTAGTTTGCAGGGTGGAGACAGGACTGCACGCTAACAACTGTATAGGAGTCTTTGCTTTGCTTTTCTCTGCCCTGGCATTGCAACCCTGCAGATACTCACAACTTTGCTTCTGAATTATCCCCCATTTCCTTTTCAACTTCACCCCAGCTGGAGGACATCTCAGTAGGCCACACATGTAACTCACCTACAGGCAGATCTGGCCACATGAGAGCTGTATCAGCCCCCTTCACCCAGCCCCCCTTTCATTCCTGGATCCACTTGGTGAGATCGGATGCACTTGTCTCCTGCTGGAGAGAGAGAGAGAGAGAGAGAGAGAGAAAGAGAGAGAGAGAGAGAGAGAGAGAGAGAGAGAGAGAGAGAGAGAGAGAGAGAGAGAGAGAGAGAGAGAGTGTGTGTGTGATGGGAGACAATCACCTGCTCTACCTGCCCTCCAGGGCAGTCATGAGCTTCATAGAATATTCTTCTCATCAATTAAATGATATGACTCTTGACACCCAAGGGTCTCAACCCTGTTTCTGCTTTAACACAGACTGATGATGGCCACGCACCTGTGCCCAGGTCTACGTCCTGGGTTTTACCCTCCATTCCAGGGAGTGTATTGGAATATACATGACTGAGAAAAATACAAATTTATCACAAGGGTAACTTTGGTGCTGCTCTGGTAGGTTTTAAAAATAAATCACTTGCAAATATTGATGCTTTAATAACCATTACCTACTTATTACTGTGATTGTTAGCATGCTGCCTCCCCAAGGATCAGGACCCTTCCTGCAGTTGAAAACTGCAATTAACACCTGCAAACTCAAGTGCGAACAGGGGTGGCAGGCCACTCGAGTGCCTGGAAGGACGGGTGTGAACATGGCAAGCTAGGGGCAGAAGCCCACTCTTCTCCAATTCATTGCCATTGTTGCCTGCCCAGACATGACTCATCCCAATTCAGATTTCAAGGGGGAATGTTCTGATTTTTAAATACTGATAAAGAATTCAAAATCTTCTGAAACACTTTGCATGACAAACAATAACAACTGCAGGAAGAGTTTAGTCATAAACGGACATCCTGCTCACTTGCTCTCATACCTTTGTGTCTCTGTGTCCCAGGATGGCCGCCTCGGTGTCTGTCTTTCCAGATCTCTGTGTCTATCTGTGACTCCCTCAACTTCTCTCCCAGGTCAGCAATTTAGCGCAATGCCCTTAAAATTAAGTTTTACCCTCTCAGAGGTGCTTGGGAGAAGAAAGGCTTCTGCATTGCCAGGAGGTGGAGCAACATGAGGAGAGAGCAGAGTGGGCGCTTTTCACAATTAACACCTTAATGGATCACTGGCCTATGAAGGATGTGGCAGGAGATTCACAGTGACAGTTCCAGAGCATGGAGAAACCAACTCATTGGGAAGTTGGCTGGGCTAATGTCTCAAACTCCAGGATTTCTTATAATCAGGGTACAGGTTTTAGTGGCATTTGTGTCAGCACACAGCCTCTCCAGATGCTGGGACACCAGCTGGCATGGCTTTGGGCTGGAAGCTGTTGGAGACTGGTTGCCCTTCAAATGGAGTACAGAGAAGGGGCCTGGAGGATAGGCCATGGAGAAGAAAGGGGCCTCTGCCATCTTCAGCCAGGGTCTCTAGACATATCCATGAGGCCAGTTCTACTTGACCTGGAGTCATGGAATAGAGAACAGGGTCAGGGATTTTATTTTTTTTTTTATTTTTTTTTTTTATTATTATTTATTTATTTATTTATTTTTATTTTTTTTTTTAATATTAAATTTTATTTTTATATTCCCCCATACAATTGCAAACGCCCCATTCTGACCCCAATCCTTCCCCTCCCGCCCCCCACCCCCCAACAAGTGTCTCTGGTTCATAGTTTTTTTGTTGATTTTGATTTTCACTTTCTTATATTCATTTTCCTGGTCCCTTATTTAAGTTTTCTAGATTCCTGCTATGAGTGAGACCATCCGGTATTTTTCTTTTTCTTTTTGGCTTATTTCGCTGAGCATGATCCCTTCCAGTGCCATCCATGTTGCTGCAAATTGCATGTGTTTATCTTTTTTGAATGCTGAGTAATATTCCATGGTATATATGTACCACATCTTCTTGATCCAGTCATCTATTTTTGGGCATTTGGGTTGTTTCCAAAGCTTAGCTATTGTAAACAGTGCTGCTATAAACATAGGAGTGCAGGTGCTCTTTGGAATTGATGTTTCTGTGTCCTTTGGGTAAATACCTAGGAGTGGAATTGCTGGATCATATGGAAGCTCTATGTTTAGTAGGTCCAGAAATCTCCACACAGCTCTCCATAGTGGTTGGACCAGTTTGCACTCCCACCAACAGTGCACAAGAGTTCCTTTTTCTCCACATCCTCGCCAACATTTGTTGTTGCTAGTTTTTTTAATATGTGCCATTCTCACTGGTGTGAGATGGTATCTCATGGTAGTTTTGATTTGCATTTCCAGGGTCAGGGATTTTAAAGGGCAGCTTACCTCCTCCTGCACACCCCCATCACCCTCCTGCCTCTACTACCTCAGCGGGGGCTCATGACTCAGTGTGCACTTGGGTTTGCTTTTCCATGTGGAAGGAGGCTGCTTGCAGGTTCATTGTTGGCTAGGATGCAGAGATGTATAGACTCTCCAAACAGCTCTTCTCCTTTAAGGAAAAGAGTCATTGATGAATTTGCTGAGACAATGGATCCCTGGTCTCTAAACTGAGCCTCCACGCAGTCAGGGAATATTCTTTGTGAAATCACTAAGTTCAGCTTAGAGCTGGTACATAGTAGGGATTCCAGAAGTACCATTCAGTGGGTTTGAGAAAGGAAGGAAGAGTAAGGGAGAGGGAGGGAAAGTGAAAGAGAGGGTTTCTGTGTAGTTGACCTTGGATGTGAAGCCTTTGGAATGTCTAATAAAGACTATTTCACTTGGGAGGAGGGTGTTAAATACCAGGTCAGGCCTTGCTTTTATAAAAACAACACAGAGAAAAGGAGGAGAAAAGGCCTGCACGGAATTCTTTATCTTAATGCTGGACAATTAGGCAGTTTCCTTTCTGTTAAAATCTAAAGCTTACCCTCCCATCTGGAAAGAAGTAGTTTTAGTAATGTGGCAATTTCGATTTTGAGCCAGAGAAGTCATTTGTGAACAGAGAAATGAAACATTTCTTTAAGAATGACCATATAATTTAAAACCCAAAATGATTATATTAAGGGTTTAGTTAACAGTGTGCCTGCTTTGAAACAGAGAGAAAAAGGCAGAACTACTGGCATGCAGTCATACTGAATAGCCAACCAGTGGGTGCTGAGAAATTGGCTTTCTCTTCACTGTGGTGGATTTGGTTCCTGAGCAATGCCTCAGCTCCCCAGAGTTGTTTCTGGAGCTGAGTGAATAGAAAGCGTCTATTTCCCTGGCTGCTGAACTCAAAGCACAGTGCAGACTGGGTTTTCTCCTCTCCATCTCACCAATGGGCACAGCATCTTCAGAAGTAATACTTGCAGAGTCCACAACTCTCAGGTGTCCCGTCCATCTAAAAAAGGGGCCACCCTTTTTTCCTGAGAAGGAGAATATTGAGTTCTTTTCTTCTCATGCAAATCCCTCAGCAGATTCCCCCTTCTGTTCATCTAGTGAACCTTTGAGGGGGCATCCTCCACATGCCCCAGAGCAATCTTTAGACATGCCACAATAAATGGAATTCTGCTCTGGAAGGGAACTGCTTCCTCTCTTTTCTGAGAGAAGGAAAACCCTTATCCTCCTTCCAACACTATGCTGACCCTTCTCCAGGTAGGAGAAGTGATGTATTCAAACGCAAAAACTGGAGAAAAGGATCTTGCCTGTGTAGTTCAGTTCTCTTTTTGCTTCTCTCTTGGACCCTGGCTGTACACGCTCAGTTCTCCATGAAGCAAATGCCTGCTTCCCTCGCTCACATGTGTGGCGCAGTGACATCCATAAGATATTGCTAGAAGAGGTGCCCTGCTTTGTTCCCAAGAGGAACAACTAAAATTAGTTGTTTTAGTTCTAAAGATATGACAGCAATAGAGTCCTATAGCTCACAGTGAGAATGAGGCACCTCTTGTACCTCAGAGACCAACAGAGACTGCACTAGAAGGGACATGGAGATTCACCCTTTATTAGACAGAAAGTGGTTGACAGATGCCCCAGACAGAAAGTCTATCGGCCTAGCTAGGAATCCTGGAGGGAAGAGCAGAAATGTTATGGAGGCACACATACTCGCTCTAGGTGAAGCCCTGATGGAGGGTCTGAGGGTGCCACATGGGCAAGAGGCCACCAGAGAAGGCACTTGAGACTATACTCCTCCCCCACCCTCTTGGAACTGGGATTGACCCGAAGTCACTGTGCAGACAGAAACTGCAGAGTCTCAGATCTGGAACACAAGAGAGATATTGATGGTTCCATGAAAACACCAGTGTCCCCGCCCCCCAGCACATTTGCAACAGCAGCTGGACCCCTCCATGCCCTTCTGTTTCCATGCTGACTAAGCAAATGGCAAATACAGGCTTCAGTAGCTATGGAGGCCAGCAAAGGCCAAAACTGTCAAATCAAATCAAGTCACAGTGCCACCTACTGAAAAAGCAAAAATACTTCAGCTCTTTGTTGCTGATACATATTTTAAACAAATAAACAACAATAAAGGAAACAATAAACAATGAACAACAAACAATAAAGGAAAAACCAGGGAAATTTAAATTAGCAAAATGGGTAGGCAAAAAATATAAGACATGGTAATGTGAAACAAGGAAATATGTGTGACAGGGAGAGAACAATGCTCTAGACTCCAACCACAGAGACATGGCAGGTTATAACTCCAGACAGAGCTCAACTTTGCTATAATAAAGGAACTCAAAGAGGGAAAAGGAAACTCAAAAAGGCAGCTCAAAATAATACAAGAGGATTCAGAAAAGCTAACCATAGAGATACAATACAACTCAGAAAAACAAATTAAGGATCTCAGAAATAAAAAAAGCAAACAGAAGCTATAAATGGAAGTTTTAAATAAGGAAATAAGGAAAATAACAGATGTAAGATGTAAGTAACTCAGTAAATAGGATCAAGAAGGCTAGAGAAAGCCATGGAAGCAGAGTAGACACAGAAGACAACATAAGCAACACTCCTTGACATCAGCTGAGATATGTTGGGAGACTCAAGGGCAAGGGAAGAAAAGCCAAAATAAACAAATGGGACTACATCAAACAAAAAAGCTTCTGCACAGTGAAAGAAACTTGTATCAAATGAAAAGACATCCTACTGAATGGGAGATATTTGCACATCATACATATGATAAGGGGTTGATATCCAAAATTGTATGAAGAACTCATAAAACTCAACAACAAAAAGCAAACAAGCTTCCTAAACATTGGGCAGAGGATATGAATAGACAGTTCTCCAAAGGAGATAGATAGATGGTCAATAGGCACAAGGAAAGGTGTTCATCATTTCTTATTATTAGGTTTATACAAATCAAGACAAAAATGTCACCTTACACCTGTGAGAATGGCTATATATCTAAACAGGAAACAAGTGATGGAGAGGGTGTGTTGAGAAGGGAAGCCTTATGCCCTGTGGTGGGAATGTAAATTGGTACAGTCATTATAAAGAGCAGTATGTACCCATTCATGTGATGGGGTCACATAGCATGCTAGTTATGGATCCCTCTACAAAAGTCCACGCTTTTCTTTCTGATGTTCCTTCCCCCATGCTCAGCCTTTCGCTAGGTCATACCCCTAAATAAGCACTAACCAGGTTTGAGTAGATGGGGACACTGAGGACTTCTACATAAAAAAATTCAGGAAACATCTACCTGTGAAACAGGTAAACATTAGCTGTGAAACAAACGGATTCTCATGATCCCACAGGTCACAGACAGCTGGGTTGATATTTATCTGTGTGGCAAGAAATTGTCCTTTGCACTTTCTCCAGCCAGTCATTGCACCTTGGAAACACTTAGAGAGTGTGCAAAAGCTATGTGTGCCTTGGAGCCTGCTCCGGCCCAGCTATATTGGAATCTCAGTGGTGGGATGCTGTAGACTTTGGCATTTTTGAAAGTTATCTGGAAGTTTCTAATGGGTTAAGGATTGTGAACTTCTCATCTAGGCAAACTCATGTCCTGCAAACCATTAACCCATTTGAATAACCAATCTTCCCAAACAGGAAATTCTGCGAATCTGGAGAAGTTGTCAACAGTGTTACAGAAAGCAATTTTTTATTATTCCAGAATTTTCTAGCTGTAGGATGAGCTGAATATACTTTATTAGAATGGATGAACTCAAAGACAACTGGGCAATAATGTCTGGGCTTGTCTGCTGGGCACCCTCCAGCCTCCATTTCCTTCCTAAAGAGGGCGGAATTGCACCTAAAGTGTCAGGGGAGGGATTACAGCAGATGTTTGGCAGTGGAGTTCCAGGAAATCTGGTTCTGCCCTGTGCATGCCACTATAATGATTCCTCTGGACCAGTATTCCATGTCTGCCTGCATTCTGGTGCTATATCCTTAGAACCTATCTTTATTTAGAGAGAGGTCAAAGGTGACATGCTGAGGATTGGGAATGTATTCAATCATGGTGGGTTGAGTTTCTCTGGAAAAGGATCTCAGAGTTCAGCACTGTCCTATATACTCTAACCCAGCTTAAGTCTCAATGACTCAAAGAGTTGTTAAGCTTTGTCAGCAGGCCTGACCCATGCCTTCCAGTCAGAGTTGAGTGCCAGATATTTGTCTTTTTTCCTTCTGCTCAAACAAGACATTCTACATTCTCCAGTCCAGTGGGCACCTGTCCAGTTGTCCATAGGAGCCCACCGGCAGGGTCCTGAAGGCTTCAAGCAGAAAGAAGGCAAGCTCACCTTCTCTCCCTAAGCTATGCTGACTTCTCCATTCACAGGAGTTGCCAATTTTCTGCTTTGCAACAACCAAATGAGCTTTGTCCTATGCCCAAGACAAGTTGTAATTCATCAAATCCACTCATATTCTTTCCCCTTGCTTTTTACCCAGACAAAGAGTGCAGCAGAGAGGTTATTAAATCCTTTTTTCTAGGGGTGAAATACATAGAAAGACTGTGTGATTCAGTAATGCACTCCAAGAATTTAAGTAAATTTGCTATGCTTGATCTCACTGTTATGAAGCCAAATTTGCTGCTCTTTACAAGATAATACGCAAAAAATATATTCAGCACACACAGCCCCTAATATTCCCTGCTGTTCCCAACAATAGGAGCTGAGCTTCCTGCTTTAGCTCATATTTTTCTGAATAAGAGGAAATGTATGGACAATTTTCCATCCCTTCCTACTGTGCCTGGAATTTCAACCATATACCCAGAAGTTTTTTCAATGTTTCTCCCCCACAATTCAGCGTTCTACTGGGCCATCATATTCACCCACATTTAATGGTATAAGAAGTCCCACTTTTGGTCCAACAGTGCACATGTGGAAACTGGGTCTTAGCAGCTACTTGCTCTTAGAGGAGATTAACTGCATGTTTGATCTTTGGTGCTTTGTTTATTTGGACATCAAAGAAATAATGGTAATGGCTTCTGTGTATTGAGCATCTAATATGTGCAAGACATTTCAATACATCTATCAATATAATTGTCCTGATAACCTTGCAAGCTTATGATCTCAGTTTACATTATGATTTCAGTTTACAGATGAAAAGCCAGGATTAAGAGAGATTAAATGTTACGCTCAAGATCAGAATTAAAACCTGGTTAGTGAATTACTCCTTCTATTAGCTTATTTGATTGAAAATGCCTATGCTATGGAAAAATAAATAAGAATAGCAGGACAAATCTGAAAAAGAAAAGCATAGCATGGTATTAAAATATGTTTTAAAGCCTCAATGATTAGAGTAATATATTGATCCTGGGATAGGCAGAAAGGTCAAAGTGATGGGTGGAACCCCAGTAACAGAAGAGTGGCCACTGTGGAGGAAAGCCTCATAGGTGGCTAGCTCCATTAGAGAGTTTTGGGGATCAGGTCCCTGTTTTCCAGAGCTGGGGAGTCTGCCATCCTCTGTTGTACCTGAAATAGGACCTAATTCATTGAACACAGTGAGGGAGCAGACTTGATTTGTTCTAACCCTTTCATTTTAGAGACAAAGAAGCAGATCCAGAGAAGGGGGGGTACGTATTCCTTTTACACGGCTGTTACAATGGAATGGCATATGACATATGAGTGCATGTTTCATTTCCTAACTGACATGGCATAGCTGATCATGCTTATATTTTACATAGAAACTGTAGGGTTTTCACCACCTAGGGCCAGCCCCTGGACAGAGAAGGCACTGGCCTCGATCTACCCACAGAAGATTTGCACACTTGCACTTTTTACTACTTTTACATTCCTATGGTTCTCAGCCAGTGAGGGGCAATTTTGCCGCCTGGGGCTGTTTGGCCACGTCTGGTTAAATTTTGTTTGGCATAGCTGGGGAGGGAAGTGCTGTTGGCATCTAGAGGGTGGATCACCCTGTAATGTAGAGCACTAACTGCAGCCAAGACTGACCAGACCCAAAACAGTCGTGGCAAGGCTGAGAAACCTTGTTCTAGACAAAGAGAGCTGAAGGGTGGGAAGAAGGCGAGTTTAGAACAGAAGGGATGAAGGAAAACAAGAGAAAAAGACGTGGGAAGAAGGGACATACCCAAGAACTTAAATGAGGGGCATTGATTTAAGAAAAAGAATATATTCTCCTGCCAGGAGATGTACTTCATTCGGATTATTTTTCTGCTAGAAAAGGAATTGTGTCTTGCCTAAGGATTGATGCAAAACAAATCTTCCATTTACAAAGTGATTTGTATGATGGGATGGGAAAAATATTCCACAGACTAACTTCTGGCTCTGAGTATTTCAAGTCTTGTTTTCGCTCCTCTGTCCTTGTACTTTGTTCTTTGACTGTTATGAAGATGCAGGACATGTTCATATGGTAGCAGAATTCTGGTCCTGCATCTTTTTGTACAAACTTAAGACCTGGGTGATTGGCACAGAGCCCATTCTCATGTCAGAATGCCTGGCAACAACTTATGTCTAGAAAGAAATGATTATGAGCCACATATTTATATCCCACTAAATCCAGCTGTATTCTCAACTCAGCTTATCCTTAACTCCATTCTGACAATGCTGATGGACATTCCAGCACCACCAGACGTCGTATAAGATGAGGCATGACTGACCTGATGTGGTATAAGATGAGGCATGATGGACAGGAAATCAGAGTAGAAACAGTTGTTTCAACTATTTGAGATGAAAATATTTGACATTTGCTAATTTTGCATAGTCAGTGACTGTAAAAGTATTGCTAGTTTCCTCCTAGGAACTCAGAAGGGGTCTGTGTAGATGAGGATCTGTGACACTTAAATTTTGTTAGTGTAGTCTTTGCTCAGCCACTCCTTGTCCTGCTAGTCCCATGTGATTAAGAGAGTATTTGAAATCAGGAAGCATGGCATGTTCCTTCTTGACCTTGCAACCAGGAGTCCTGGTAGCGTGGAGTCATTTACAGAAACATGGATGGAGCTGGAAGAGATTGTGCTAAGCGAAATAAGTCAGAAGGAGAAAGACAAATACTGGATGGTGTCACTCACATATGGACTATAGGGCAACCAAAGAGTTGGATGAAGCCAAACTAAAAAACTAACCCTTGAAAACTGACTATAAATCTGAGACATCCAGAGGGGAAAGGGAGTGGGGTGGGGAAGCACAAAGTGGGGTGAGAGCACAATGGACTTGGGGTGCTGTGGTGGTGGGATCACTATGCTAACAAACATCACCTGAAGGGGGGAAAACCCAATACTTTCAAAATACAAACAATGATGTAAACCAACATGACCTCAATAAAAAATACCAAAACAAAACAAAACAAAGATTGCCAGGGACCACTGAGGTATGTCCCAGTCACACAGCAGGGGCATTCAAGGTAGATGCAGTCAGATGGAAAGGGTAGAAAGTGTTCCAGAATTTCTTGGGATGAGGGCTTGTGATATTGTAGTATAATAAGAAACATATTTTTGGACTTCCTTCTGGATCCTGGCACAGAGCTCCTAAAACCCTTGGAATTTCTGAGTGGTGGGGGTAAGAAGAGCATTTTTTGGTATTCATAATAAGCCCTTAAGTTAGTGCAAACTCTACCTGAGCTTACAGTAATGAGTTGTCTACTGGAGGATGGGGGCTGACTGGCAGAGAAACCTACCATGGGCTAGAGGGTTGGAACTTCAGCCCCATCCCAGGATCTCCCAGGGGAGAGGGGCTAAGGATTGAGTTAACCACCTATGATCTGATCAATCATGCAGTGGTAGCAGATCTTCCATGAAACCCACAAGTGGGCTCAGAGAGCTCTGTGTTGCTGAGAAGACTGGGGTGCAGGCAGAGTATTTCATTGGAAGGACAGCTTCCCCTCTGCCTTCCCCTCTGTATCTCTTCCATCTGGCAGTTCTTAAGTTGTAGCCTATAAACTGGTAATAGCAAATTGAACACATTTCTGAGTTCTAGGAGCCTTTCTGGAAAATGATTGAGCATGAAGAGAGGTCATGAGAATCTTGATTTATAGCGACTTACGAGTAGCTTCCGAAGTGGGGTTGTCTTGTGGCACTGGGCCTTTAACCTGTGGGGTCTGTGTGAACACTTCATGTTTGGGGTCAGAATTATGTGAGTAGAGGAAGCAGTTTTATTTTTTTTTTCCATTTAGGGGTCCTAGAAGGGTCTAGCCTGATGGAAACTAATCTTCCCTGAGGGCAGTTGCTGGCTTCCAGTGGCTGGAGCCAGCCCCCTAAGCAGAGCAGAGAACACAGAAATGGGAAGAGAGCAGCTTGGAGGAGACCAAGAGAGACCCCTCTCTCCCCTCCCACCAACTTGGGCCCTCATGAAGATGACCTCTCTGCTGTTGCTTGGGTGTGTCCAGCATGACCACACTCACCCCAGGGAGTTCAAAATTGTTTAGAAAAAAATAGTTGGAATGGTTTTGTTATAATTTTTAAATCAGACTGGGAAAGAGTTAATGCCCTTAGATTTGATTTTTAAAAATCACATTGGAAGATAAAAACTCTAAACGAATTATATTATTTCATCTGCTCCAGGGCAGATTGGGGACTCAGAGTCAGAAATTAAAGTCAACCCTAGAAATTAAGAAAGCTACATTTTTTTCATTCTTTCTCTTTTGCATATTGAAGTTGAGCTTCTTGAAATATTGATTATACCTATTAAATCAGTGTCCCAACTGCTACTGCACCACAGATATTTCTTAATTAGTGTCTTCAGATTGCTCTCTTCCTGACCCTGAGCTGTGTTTCTCCCTGGGAACGGAGGGGTTGAGGGGGCAGCTGTGGTGATGCTGGAGTTCTTGGGGCACTGACTTTGCGAGCAAACGTGAGAGCGCCTCCAAGGGTAGGGCAGGGTAGCAGTAGTGGGGTGCATGCACTGAAGACATCTTCACCCCATGCTGAGCACTGCCTGGAGTAGACCATCCGCCCTGGAACACCACCCATCTCAAGCCCACCTTAAGTAAAGGTGAACAAGGGCAGAATTTGAAGGCTCCCTTCTTGAATTGGGCCCTGGAGACTTCTGCTCTGTCCTGGGACGGGTAATGCCTCTCTGGACCCAGTGTAGGCTATAGGGATGAAAGCCACACTTCCAAGCAGGGACGGAGGCTTTCACACATGATTTATGTTCTTCTAGTTCAATATAACATTGCATAGTCTGCTTAGCTTTTGTGGGCATTAAAAAATAGCTTGTCTACTTGCACTACGTGAAAAACGCAAGTGAGTTACATGGTGAGCCCTCAGAGCTTGAAGGATTTAGGTCCTACCTCCAGAGAAGTCAGATTTTCTTTGGCAGAATCTGGATAGATCAATTGCCTTTGACTTTGAGGGGAAGCAGGAAGAGCTTCTTAGGAGAGAAGTCCTAAAGGCGGAACAGGAATCATTTTGTAGGCTCTGGTGCTCGCAGAGAAGAAAGACTTCATGGGCTCAGGCACAGGAAGAACAATCAAACACTGCTTTGTTTGGGAGTCTGTGTATCTCTTGCCCCACAGCCAGAGCTTCTGGTCCAGAAACAGAACTTCTATTCTGCTCACTGCCTGGAGATTAGAGTCCAAGGGAAGGTGGGAGGGATGGTTTTCTTTTATTGAATGAAAATACTGTCTAGTTTCCTGTTGCCCTAAGGCCCTTAGGGAAATTTACAAGAGGCCAAAAGTTATCCTATGGACAACTGGTGGCTCCAAGGCTACACTGATGCTATATCACAAAGGCCACAGCTCCTTTCCTGTTAGGAGCAGGTGGAACAGCTGACGTGCTGGTGTTTGGCTACCAAGAGGGGTGGAGAACACTCAAGCTTTACAAATGTATCTTAAGCCAGTAGAAAGGTAAATGAAATGTGTGGGTGTGCCCCTTACCTGCCATGAGTTTGTGTGTCAGCTACCAGCTCCTGGGGAAGTAGCTGAGTGCATTTGTGTGGTGGGGGCTGAGATCAGGAAAGGGGACAATGTGGGGGTGATTTTGTGACCTGCCTTCTCTCGTTCTGTGAGCTGACATCAATGACTACCCCTTTTGTGCTTTAGTTTCTTTATCTGTGTATTTCATCTGTTCAATCAATTCACTGAGTCAGAACTTGCCAAGTGACACTGAGTGAAAACAGCAACATTCTTGGCTTCAAGATGTGCACCCAATGGTGGGTCAGACGAGATAACCTCTGAGACCTAGTCAGATGCTATTTGATCTGTTCTGAGATATTAAAATCCTCCTAGGATTTCCTATAGTATAGGACCTCTCCTACATAAATCTCTCTCTAGATTCTTAGCAAATTTCTGCTTACCCCCATGCCTCATTCTTTATCTTTCTGAAGCCCAACTCCCACCCACTAGATTCCCAGCCCCGGGGCTACAGCACACCCTGCCTTCCCCTAGCTCCTTCCTTTCATGCCACTGTGGGATCTGTGTGCACTGATGGGGAAGCTAATTCCAACCAAGGTATCTGTTATTAATTTACATGTCTGCATGTTTAATCTGTTACTCCTTTCAGGTAACATTTGCCTGCTAACAGAAATTTCCAGCACACTGATTCCAACATCAATCTCAAGAAGGATTTGATGGTGCTTGAAAACCCATTGATTACAGAGCAGAGATTAAAGGAAGGGGCATGGAGGAGACTAACACCATGGATTTGAATCTGGGTGACTTAAGGAAGAATGGCAGTACTAGCCGATGTGGGGAATTGAGTGGAGAACCACGTCTTTTTTATTTTTTTTAAATGAATTTTTATTACTCAACTACAAATGGATCTTAAGTAAAACACGAAAACAACATAACCATTACTGATTACTTCTTAACAAACCCAATTCCTTTCTTTTAGAGATAATCACCATTACTACTTTGATATGTATTTTTCTAGATCTTTCTCTTAGAACGGTGCCCCAATGTAATAAACTGTGCAGCAATTAACAGTAATGTTCTTTTTAATTGTTGCATCAGATTCCACAGTATGGATCTACCATAGTTTATTTATACATTATGCTCTGTTGATACACTATTGAGTAGTTTCCATTTCTTGTCATTATAAATAATGTGCTAATAAAAATTCTTATCTCTGCTTCCTCTACACATATGGGAATGTTTCTCTAGGGAGAATAGGCAAGAGTTTTTTAACTTTCAGTGTTTACTGTCACATTTCTCCGGGGCTGCATTTCTGCTGGAGTGGCAGTGCCCACCTCTGCTGGCCAGCAAGATGGATGTAGTTTGAAACATGACAAGACTGAAGTGTTGTTTTAGGGCAACCTCAGTGTGAAATGGGTTGGCCTGACTGTGGGTCCTCACGCATGCTTAAAAGGAAATTATAATGAGACTTAACTGCAGGCATACACATAAAGGTTAATAAAGGTAAATAAAGGGTTTATTTAAAAAAATGGGGGATTGAAGAAAGGAATGACTCAGGGAGAAAGAGAGAGATAAATTGGTGAATGTGTCCTACCAGTTCCACTGAGCTGGAACCCCAGTAGCACATTGAAAACCAGTGAAAAGCCAAGCACCTCCAAGGCCCACATGTCTGATTATATACCAAACCTGGCTGCTTAACTCCACACTCCATTCCCAGCAATCCTCCCTTGGGTGGTGATGGCATTATGGGATTTGTAGTCCTTGGTGTCTTGGATCTCTTTGGTCTGGGGTGGGGGTTGGGGCCCATAAAACCTATTTGTGGAGTTTGTTCAGGACATCCTTTCCCACCAACAGTGTCAACTCAGAGTATCTCTACCTGAATTCTTAGAGGTATGGGGGTACACCATGGGGGTAAAGATTTCAGACTGGAGATGAGGAATTACAGTAGCAACTCCATAAGATCTTTGAGCATGTAAGAAATGTGAAAGGTGATCAGAACAACAAAAATCCTGAGTGATCTATTGGCAGATGGGAAAACTTCCACATTATGCAGGAAAAAACCCAAAGAAAAGTTGTGAGTTAGGGTGACCGATCATCCTGTTTTGTCCAGACTGAGTTCCAGCGTGTGGGGTTTTCAAATCTAAAACTGGGTAATTCCAGGCAAACTGGATGAATAAGTCTTCCGATTGAGTGGAGGTATCAATTTCAGGAGGGACAGCATGCCCTCTAGAACTATAGGGAAGGAAGCCTGAATCAGGTGACTTAAGGCAGCTAGAAAATGCACAGGCTTTGGAGACGCAGACTTAACTTCTTTGCTAGAGGAAATTTCTAAAGCACAGAGTAGGGTCTCCAGGTTTAGTACCATTTGGTTACAAGCTACAGAACTTGGCTGTCACTGACATCAGCAAGAGGCAATGTATTAGAGATTGTTGGCGATTCACAGAACAAGGGAAAGCAGAAGAGCTGGCCTTGGGGATATTAGCAGGGAGGGACTAGAGCGTGGCCGCCATTTTGTGGCAAAGAGAGTCATATGAGAACAGTGGCAGCCAGATGGGCTGCAAGTGCTAACACTTCCAGCTAAGTTGAAGGAAGGAATGCCGGAAAGGCCCAGCCCAACATCTGACGCAGACACGGTGAACATTCTGACTACAGACCTCATGATGACTCTAAGAGGAAAGGGGTGACTCCTCGGAAGGAGATTAGAGAGTTTTAAGGAAGTGGGAATTGATACCAGTCAAAAAAGATCCCACTATTAGTCCCTGAAAATTGGAGCTCACTTTCTGAGCACTCCATGTGCCAGATGTATATATTCATGTATATGGACATAAATATATGTGTATGTAGATACACCACACAATCTTTTTTGAGTCTACAAATGGTGGATTCTGTAGCATGGCACTCATTCCCTGACTGACTACCAGCCAACAGCAGAAGCTGCTGTTCTCATACAAGCCAGAGATAACCGTGGTCCATGCAAAGCCATGGGCTCTGTCTTCACACTGAGCTGATCACACAGAGAGCACAGAAAAGGCCCCAGATGTGCTGACATAAATCTGCCCCACAGATATAGGTCACCTTATATAACTGACATCTTCCTAAGAAGTTCTTCTGAAGCCTATTTTTGGGAAAGAATCATCTTTTAGATTCAATAGGGAGACTTCCTGTTTATAGGACTAGTACAGCAAGATTTTTATAGCATATTATTTGTTTTATAAATCTAGATTTTCTTCACAGATTGGTTCTGTTTAAAGTGGAACATAGCCCTGGTTGGACAATAGGTGATCTGAATTTTTTTTTTTTTTTAAAAGCTCTCAACTTTTTGTACTGATTTTCAGATACACAACACAACACTAATTGCTGGCCAAGTATTTAAGTGGTGACCCTGAAAGATACTTTGGAAACATTCCGTAACCTATTGGTAATTGGTTCTATCCATCTTTATTCTAGCAATTAATGTGCCCAAGCCCTTCAAGTTAGGTTGTTCTTATAATTCCCTTAATTGGATTTATACCTTCTACTTTACTTTGCAAACCCTTTTGTTGCAGGGACTGCAAGCATAAACTTTACAATCAATTCTGGGGTCTGATTAACATGCTTTAGGGTTAATTTTAAATAGTAACCCATAGGTTAACTCTCCACTCACAGGAACTGCTTCTTTTTAGGGACTGCTCATTCTGAATTGGGGGTGAGTCACCCCGGGCTTCCATTAAGAGGTGGGGTTTGAACTCAGGTCTCTCTTGGCTAGTATTTTTTCTTTTGTTTTTGGGTTGGATCCTGTTGCTGTTCAAGAAAATTCATTTTCTTCTATACAGATGTGCTACCTAGTGATTCTAGCCAGCATTGCCTTCCACATCATAGTATTTACTTTCATCTTTCTCCTAACAAGTAAGATTAGTGTTGTTTGGGCATCTGTCTTGTCTTTTGTTGCTTGTTATTGAGAATTATGCATACATCCAGAAAATAATCCCAGTGCCAAATTTCTGGATCCATGTGAACTTTTCCAGTATTTGTAGATGGAGGCTATTATATGCCTTAAGGGGCTTAATAAACCCACAGGAAAGTGAGCTGATTGGGTGGATCTCCAAGGAAAAATATGTCCAAATTTGGGGCATAGGACCTATACAAACCTTTGTCAAAATATACTTCTCCTGATGGGGCTTATTTCCAAGTTGCTGGGCAGGGACAATTGCTTCAACAATTCTCCACTTAGGCTGGCCTACCTGCCCGCCTGCCTGTGCCATCTCAGCGGCTACAGGGACAGGCCTACTTAGCAGGAAGAGGTCTCATCACCAGCAACACTGCTGACATCTGAATCAGAGATAGCAAACACCTTGCACAAATGCAACTGCTCCCACTCCCACCAAAGCCCTTGCCAGATATCACATCTTTCTTTCTTTTTTTTTTTTTTTTAGTTTTATTTTACCAGATGTGATTTTTCAAAAACAAGAACAAAAAGTGGTGTTTGGCAGCCTTACGGCAAAACACATGCACACTTCCCCAGAATAAAAGAAATAAATCCCTGCATATGGATTTCGGGGTGGGGGTGTTGTAAATGAAGGGTCCATTGAAAGCAATGGCAGTTCAGAGTATAGTGGCCTCTCCTCTGCTGTGCATGCATGACATGCTCTCCTGGGCTGAGCTGTTGCTGGGTTACAGGCTATTCTTTCTTGGTGGACCCAAATGTGCCTTCCTAGATCTCAACCACAAGAAGCCCCCACTGCTTATGGATGGGCCTAAGAATTGAAACCTAACTTAGATCATGGAGACTTAGTAAAAAGGAGCCAAATATGTCAAAAGATAGATTCTGATGACCTTGGGTATTTTTTTGAGATTCTCTAGCTTGGTGGGAACAGCGTCCCTGGAGCCCTCCTTTCCATGAAAAGAAAACCTATCTGTTGTGATGCAATGCATACCAGGTTTTCTGAGTCTCCTATTTTGGCAGAGTGTATCAGTGAAGAGTCTGCGGTGACCTTGCCCTGGTCAGCTCCCCTGTGATCTCTCGATGCTTATTTGAGACACCCATCTGCTACCCACTGCAGCTGTCACTCAGAATGAGCTCATCAAGCTGATCAAAGTCCTCCTCTTTCTGAACATAAAATGAAATCTGAAAAGTAAGGCCACATTGCTGACACCTTTTGGGCAAAGCCTTTTATGGGGGGGTGTCCGTATTAGTGGATCCCCTCTTCATATCCTGCCCAAGTCTTGACAGGCAGCTGGCAACTGGCAGCAGCTAAGAGGCACCAAGAGTGTGGAAAATCAAAGCTCTTTCCTGCCACCAGAGAGTTAAACCCCAAAGGGGCTGTATAGAATGATTACTTAGAATGCTGTAAGGGGCTTTTTATTCTCTTTCAGGTCAGCTTTGCTGGTATCCAGGGGCTAAGTATAACTGTAAGCATGTGAATTTCAATAAATATGTTTCCTTCAATTACCCAGCTGGACAGTTTAGTTCACCAGAGCCTGCAATCATACAAAAGTTGCCAGGGAATTGTTGTGATTTAGATAATTTCTAATCTCCTCTCTGCTTAACCTGCAGGGGCTATGGGCAGCCTCAGAGACCTGGAGGGAAGAGAGGGAGGTGGAAAGAGCCTGTTCTCATCAATCTGGAGATCCAGGGCTTTGGCTCTGTCCCAGGGACTGTGCTACATTCAAACAGAGAAATTGAAAATATTGTGGACAGTGACAGTGTGTGTGTGTGGTTGGGGTGTAAGAGGCCTGGGGAAGGTGAAACAGCCTCAGGGAAGACAGGCCTGCTACCCAGTGTGGGTGCCAAAGACTTGCAGGGAAGTCAGATTCGACTTCCTGATCTCACAGTCAACACCTCCTCTGTAAATTCCAGAGGGACTGTTCTGAGTCAACAGAGATCACCATTTTATTGTCAAATTTGTAAATGTTATATGGTAGACCACATCAGAGTATTACCTGTGACGTCTGCTTAGCCATTAACGATGCAGAAGTTCCCTGCTTCTGTGACTTGGTGGGAAATGAGTGACCAAGGGGCTCTGGTCTTCATGATAAAACTGCAGAGGGTTGTGGAGAATACCAGGTACAAGAAGCACCTTTGCTAGGAAGCTGAATTGGTATGTTGTGAACGCTCTCTTGGTGCACATGTGATCTTGGCCTGTCCAGATTCTAGACTCATGGAGAAAGAAGGTTTCCTCTATAATGGCAGCATTTTTGCTCCTTTTTCACTAATGTTTTCTGAAGGCTTGACATCCGTCCATTTGGAAGAATTCTCTGTTTTTCATCGAGGCATTGTTTGTTCCTCGTTAGTGTCTCATGGGAATATCACCAGAGCCAGCCATTCCATGATCCAATTAGGCCAAGTAGTTGATTCCTCCTTGGCAAAGACACAGAACTCCTGAAAATTGGTGGCATGCACTGTACCCCAGAGGGGGTCCTGACCAGACACTTGCTGTAGGACAGTATGTTGGGGCCTGGGTGCCTGCCTCTGGCTCAACTTTGGTTCCTACCATTCCCATACCTGGCCCTTCAAATCCACTTCAGTCCCTGTGCCTCAGTATCCCTTCTGCTTTCCTTATCCAGATTGGATTGTGTTCCCTCCAGCTGGGAAACTTACAACCAAAAGATCTGGATCTTGTTCTGTTATCAAGTCCTTCATTCATTTACTGTAGGTTTTATTTATTCCAGGATAGGGATCTTAGAATTCACAGAAGCCCCCCTGATTTTGCTTTTGTTTTTATTTCTGAGCACATAAGGAAACTGAGAAGTGAGGCTTGGGCTGATTTGCCGAAGGACACATGGCTGTTTGGTGATAGAAGAGAGGCTCCAACTCAGTTGAGTCCTGCCTTGCCTGCTACCCACAGATTCCTCAGCATGAACTGAGGCTGTTCGGATCCCTTGGTTTGTCACAGGAAGCAGGGACAGGAGTCACAGGGACAGCTTTTGAGTCTGGCCCTGGGTGAGGGAGCTGGTTGGAGTGTGTGTGAGGGAGAGAAGGGAACAGCTTTTTAGAAAGCACCTTCATCTGCCCTTCTGCTTGGTCAGAGGGCTCATGTCTGTAACAGAAGTTGCACATAATAAGAGCATATTAATATAAATGGGAAATAAATAAGCAATAACCACAACATGTACATTTCAGGATCACCTTGGAAGAAAGTCTTAGGATTCCCCACGGGACTGTGGAAGGAGGTGGGACTAGGACTTGCCCTGGAGATGCTCTTCCTTGTGTCTTATTTCTCAGTTTCACTTACTCCCTCCCCCATGCTCAAGGCCTGCAGCTGCTGACTCTGACACTCACTTCAGTTTCTTGGCAGGAACCTGCCCTCTGCCATTCTCTGGGGCCCTGGGTGGGCCCTTCCTCCTGTGAATCGCCCCACTAACGAGGGTGACATTTCCATTTCCCCTCCTGTTGGTTTTGTCTTCCTGCAACATCCTGGTTTTCCTCTCCTGGGATACCTAATTAAAGGGTTGACAGTACTTTCACCATTGTCATGTTTGGACTCTCTGTGGCCAAAAAAAAAAAAAAAAAAGGTGCATCTTTGTATCTGTCCCAGTGGCCTGTGTTCTGTATAGTAACATCGCCCACCCCCAGCAGACTGCCAGCTCCCAGTGTTAGAGGGCACCACCCTGCAGCCTCCGAGGACACGGAACATTCTGGTTCAGAGTAACAGATGGTGGTTTTCATGAGAACCCTGACTGCATTCACCTATTCTGCTGATTGATCTATTAAATGTGTGCTACCTTCTACATGCTTCTACCTAAGAAGATGAGGATGCAAGAATGAACAAAAGGGTGGGTCCCTGTTCTCAAGGGGTGTCATTGGATGCCTGTTTTTTGTGACTTGCATAGCATCTATTTCCCATTCTCTTGATAATCACATCTTAATTCCCTTCTAAGGGCCCCTCTCCCCATATCCTATCTACAAAGACTTGGAGGAAGGGGCTGATTCTACTCCCTGGCTCCAGGGCTGGGCAAGTAGGCAAGGCTGAGCTAGTCAGAGTACATTTTCTTTTATTCCAAACCACGATGATTGGGCTTGGAAATGTGACCCAGGTTGGTCTCAGAAAGAGTTAGTCATGCAATTTTACTCTTGGGATTGAGGAGTTTTCCTTCTGCCTGGGTTGCTAACAGGTAGGATGGAAGCCTAGATAACTGTGTGTGCATGTGTGTGTGTGTCTGGGGAGGGGGGAATCTTTGCTATCATCTTGAGAGATCCTGCTTGAGAATGAAGCCAGAACAATGGAGAGCAGAAGTGAGACCTGGATGAGTCAAATTTCTGGAGCCCCTAGCTTGAACAATGCCAGGTTTACCCATGAATTTTGCAATTACACAAGAGAATCAATTCTCTTTTTCCCTTAATCCTATTAAAAATGGGTTTCTGTCTTGTGATATAAAGAACATTCTTATTAATAATACAGTATTAAAGTAGGGGAGTAAGATGAGTTGACCACTTATGACTACACACAGTGACAACATAAAAGCACAGCAATGCCATTGGAGCAGAGGGAGGGGACCAGGGAGTCAGGGACAGGATTCTAAGAGGAGAAACTGCTTGGCCTTGATCATGAAGCATGAGTGGGGCTGGCTCAGTTACCTGGCCTACACCAGGAAGAAAGAACACCACAGATTTGAAGAAAAAAAAAGCAACCAAGCTAAAACACACTATTTCTTTTTGAAGGTGGCATTACAGTTCAGAAAAATTTGGATCTGAAAAGATTTACCTAAAAATAATCTTTGGTTTTCAAAAGAAGAAACTTCACTTTTATGAATTATGAATTGATGAATATGGGGCAACTTGTTCCTTTATGCCACAGAGCTGCTGCTGGTTTGATGAGCTAAATATTCTATTCTTTCAGAATTCTGGAAGGGAAACATGCCCACACAAGAAGGTAGACTCTATAGCTGTGGCCCACAAAGCTGGACATTGATCAGAATCAATAAGGAGAGCAAAAATATAGACAGAGAAACCAAGTGGGGTGTTGGGTAGTGGGGGGGGGGTTGGGTGCCTCCTCTGCCCTTCTAGGTCCTTATGACTAGAAAATAATTAAATCAACACATGATAGAGTAACAGGAGAAAAAGACAAATTAAATTTCATGCTCATGGAGAGCCATATGAATCTCTGATGTGAAAAGAGGTTGTGTTTAAATACTCCTTAGACAAAGAAATTCTTGAAATTTTTGGTTTGACCATTAATTTAGTGAGCTAAGCAGGCCATATTTACATAGAAGAAAGAGGCCCGAAAGCTTTGTATTGGTAAGATGTCTCCCTCCCAGGAGAGGCAGTGCACGCTTGCATTCAGGAGAAAGTGGTAAGAGAAATTCCTGCTTCAACAGTTCTCAAGCAATTTTAGCTCAAAATAATCAATAGACCACTTTAGCCCATTGGGAGCATACTGTCCTGAGCCTCTACACAGTCTTTTGTTTTATGGAAACGCCTCAGGTGATTTCGATGTGTAGCCAGTTTGGGAATATGGTGATTCGAACGAGGAGAAACATACAATGATAGAAAACTCTAAGATTTGGAAATCAAGTCTATCTGGGACCAAAACAAAGAGAATTGCTGGAGGTTGAGTGTGGACTTAAGGTCACCCATGCTCAGCCTCCAGCTACTCATGTAAATTACCATTTAACTGTCCTGTCCAGTTTAGCTTTCTAAGGGCTTCTGCTCCAGGTAAGCAGATCTTGGCTATTAGTCTCTGGACTCTCCAGTCTGTTCTAATTTGGGGTAGGTGTGGGGCAGTTTTTGTCTTGCAACCTCCAAGAAATGCTTTGAATTCTCAGATTGCTCAGACTTTTCTTGTTGCAAGTATGGGAATGCGGAGTTCTAAATTTTTGAAATGTTGGAGTTGAAATCAAGACACCTACTTATATTTTGAAACAAGTATATATGCCCCACAAAGTAGCTATTGATAGTTCAATTTAGAAACTGAGGCTAAGCATTATTAACTGACTTGTTCAAGATCTGGTGGTTAGTAAGCCAGAGGCAGCAAGCTCCATCCTGATGCTCTTCCTTCCCTAGTCTACATCATTGATAACAATTCTTCTGCATATCCTGGATAAGTGAAACTTTATATGCCATGTGGTTCAACTTGTCATCTGCTTGCTATGGGCTATTTGTGGCTCTGTTTTTGGCAGTTAAAATAAATGGGGGGTGAAGCGCTTTAAACCTATACATAGACTATGTTGTCTTTGAGTCCAAGAAAGAGATTCCCTTCTCCATATTTTCCACTTTCCATTCATCTGACACTTGATACAGATTTCCAAGAGCTCTACTGATACCAGGGTTTGTCTGCATCCACTACACTCTTAGGGCCTGGAGCAGGAGAGGAAGGGGAAGTTGACTTGGCTGGAATCTGCTGTTGAATCTTGGGTAAGTAGCCAAACTTCCCTTGGATTTAGTGTTGTCATCTGTAAAATAATTCAACCTACACAGAGGGTGGTTTTCAGGGTCAAGTAATAACTTATGGAAAGCACACGATGTTGCCCTGGCACATGGTAAGATCTGTTATTGACATTCATCTTTGTTAGCCTACATTATCATGCCAGGCTCTGATTGCATAGTTTCTGGGTTCTGCCAGAAGATCCCCTTGATCTACTAATTTGACTACTTTTTTAACCGTCCAGCAAATGAGAATTTTTCAGGTTGAAAACTGTGTTACTTTGCTAGGGCTTTCATAACAAAGTAGCACAAACTGAGTGTCTTGAACAATGAAAATTTATGTTCTCTAAGTAACAGAGGCCACAAGTCTAAGATCAAGATTTTGACAGGGCTGATGCCTTGTGAAGGTTGTGAGAGAAGGATCTGTTTTGTGCCTCTCTCCTTGGCTTGTACAGGGGTCTTCTCCCTATGTCTCCACTTTCAGTTGACACCTCTGTAAAGAATATATCACCACATAAAGCCACATGAGGTGTTGGAGATTGGGACTCAAAATATGAATTTTATAGGGACACAGTCAACTTGTAGTGATTACTTTGCCAGTAATTTCTTTCTGCTGCTACTTCTATCTCATTTTACTCTCTGACAATTCTCCATAAAACTAAATCACCTGCTTCACACACTCCCTTTTTTCAGAAGTTTGGCTTGATTTTATTCTCTGCTTCTGGGCTATCATTACCTTCTCTGACTTCTTCTGGATCCATTGAGGGAAGATTTTATCACTAGCTGGCTATTCTCATGCTCTTGTGATGTTTGTCTTGCCTTTTGAATGAATTCCAAAAATAAAGCTTTGTAACCTGTAATTTTATCTCTCCGTTGTCTTTTGTTTTTCTCCACATTGCTGGAACCATGACAGAAGATTCTCAAAGTAATTCTGGTCATCATATATTCATGACAGCTCCGAAAAGTCTATTTTATTCTTAGGCAGATGCATCTGTAACTTTGCATCTCTTGGTACTTTTGGACATAATAGGAATTTCATATGAGACTGACTTTGGAGTGCTATATTTTCATGCTTTGACATTTTGCTTATTTCAATTCAACAAATATTTACTGAGTACCTACTATGCTTCAAACCCTGGGGCTATAATCATTTATAAGATGTTGCTGATTTCTAGGAACCCTTGGCCTAGTAGAGAAGAAACATGTGCATACCTTATGATACCACATGACAAGTGATATTCAAATGATAGGCATAAAATGATATGAGAATTTATGCTCCTATGTTTTAAACTTTATTCCATTTTAGAGAGTTTCTTGGAGGCTGGTTTTTTTTTTTTTTTTTTTTTTTACTTAAAATTGTATTATGGCTGTTGGTCCAGGGCATTATTATTTTTTAAAGGATTTATTTATGCATACAAGAACTGGGGTACAGGTCAGAGGTGTAGGGGGGTGAGAGGACTCACCAGAGACAGAGTGGGGAACAGAACAGGCAGATCTACTGAAATACGCTGCTGAGGAGAGCAGCAGGCAAGACAGGAGAGGTCTGCTGCACCATGTGGGTAGCTCCCCGGCCAGGGATTAAACTCGTGCTGCGGTGGCTGCAGATTGCTTCAAGGTTACGTCTTAATCCCTTGCGCCACCAGGGAGGCCCCTGGTCCAGGGTATTAACGATGACTTGATATGATGACTTTCCAGTGCCCTTTGGGTATATTTGAACTATGGGAGTCTGCGTGACCTGGCCCCTGCCCACCTCCTTTGCCTAAATTTGAGTCACTCTATTCCTAGGACAGTGTTTTTCTACAACATGGATGGTCTTTCATGAGACCGAGTCTCTATACTATCTCCCGCTCTTCCAGTTCCGAACACAGGTCTCTGCCTGAATGTCTTTGTCCGTACCACTTGGCCAGCCCTTCTGCCTCCTATGACCTTCAGATTAAAACCTACATCTTAAAAAAGTCTGCTGTGTGGCTCTCTACCCATCCCATTTTGCTCCCCTGTATTGTTCCTGGTGTCACTCTGTGCTTTTTCTTCATAGCACTTATCATTGTTTGTGTCAATTTATGTGACTAGTTCTTTCATGTCTATCACTTCCACTGGATTATACGATCCACAGGGCAGAACACTTATTTCTTTGGCTCACCACTCTGCTGAAGCACCGTGACTGCCACAACGTGGGATCTGTTACAATGAGTGCCTTTAATCTGACCTGTCCATCTTTGAGTCCTCTGTTAATACAGCTGTTATGATCTCAGCTGGCAGTCACACCCAGGTCCTCTGGCCTAGACCTTCTTCCTCATGCCACAAATACATCCTGAGATCTTTCATTCTACTTTTATAGCTGGAGACACACTTTCTGAAAATGATTAAGTTTACAAAGTGTGCCCCTGGGATTGTATACTTGTATTTGTCCCTTTTTAAGATATACAATAAATTAAGATAAAGGAGAAAAAGTTGAAGGTAAATTAATTCCCAGCATTATGCCTGTACTTAAAGTAGGCATAACTGAGCAAATGGTAGTAGCCGTTAGGGATGAGGTGGGTCTCAGGAAGCAAATAGGCTTAATTGCACGCAAATTCCCAAAAGATTGTCTGTGGCTACCTGGGATGTTCTGTTGAAGATTCTGCAGGAGAGACTGTCTTGTCTTCATTACCCCTCAAATTCACTGGTGCGCTTTTATTCTTTTTAAAGATTTATTTTATTTATTTATGCATAGAAGAACTGGGGTACAGGCCAGAGTTGTGGGTGGTGAGAGGATTCACCAGAGACAGAGTGGGGAAACAGAACAGGCGGAGCTACTGAAATATACTGGTGAGGGGAGCAGTGGGCGAGACAGGAGAGGTCTGCTGCATCATGTGGGTCACCTCCCTGGATGGGGATTGAACTCAGGCCACAGCCATGATAGTGCTGAGACTTAACCTGTTGGCCAGCAAGGAGGCCTTCTTGTGCTCTTTTATAGTCAACTCCTGCCATCACTCCCTCATTGGTAACAACTGATCTGTTTTCTATTTTTATCATTTTGTTTTTGCAAGAATCTTACGTAATCAAAAGTTTGTAGCCATCTGAGCTTGACCGAACATAATATATATGAGGTCATCCATTTTGTTTTATTGAACATAGATGGAATGAAAATTTGTGAAAGTCAAGTGATAGCTTCCCATTTACCTATTTAAAAGTATTTTCTGAATATACCATCATTAATATGTTTATTAATACTAAGAAATATCTGTAAACATTGTCATTCCCTTTCTAAATCTAGCTAGCTGTGATCTTTGTCTCAGTATCTCAGTAAGTTATCATAAAACAAATTGAATGAAATTAATTTTTGGACAATATATCATTTCTCCCCTAAGGTGTGGCCACCGTAGTTGTCTCACCACCACCGCACCCATGACCAGAGTCCCTTGTGCTCCTCCCTCCCTGTTTTCACCCTTCCCCACCCACTCCTCCTTCCCTCATGAATGTCTCAGATGTATGATCAGCTTTCAAGGTTTGTTTTTGTCTGAGCCTATGTTTGGTTTTCAAAATTCCACATATAAGTGAAACCATTCGATATTTATCTTTTTCCTCCTGACTTATTTTGCTTAGGATCAACCTGTCTAGCTCCATCCATGTTGCCCCAAATGGCATGAGTTTACCTTTTTTGATCACTGAGTAGTATTGCATTTTGTGTGTGTATGTATATATGTGTGTGTGTGTGTGTGTGTGTATACACCATATCTTCTTGATTCATTCATCTGTTCGGGGGCGTTTTATTTGCTTCCATATCTTGGCTTCCATATCTTGGCTGTTATAAATAGTGCTGCAATAAACATACAAGTGCAGGTTTCCTTTCAATTAGATTTTTGTGTTTCTTTAGGTAGATTCTTAGGAGTGGAATGGCTGGCTCATATGGTAGATCCATTTTCAGTGGCTCTTTCAGAAACTTTTTAGTTTAATATAGTCTTAGCTGTTTATATTCACCTTTGTTTTCTTTGCTTCTAGAGACAAGTTCTCAAAGATGTTTCTGAAGTTTATGTCATGGAGTGTTTTGCCTATGTTTTATATATATTTTATGGTTTCGGGTGTTACATTCAAGTCTTTTATCCATTGTGAGCTGATTTTTGTATGTGATGTGAGATCGTAGTCTAGTTTCATTCTTTTGCATGCAGAGTCTAATTTTCCCAGCACCATTTGTAGAAGAGACTTTTCCTGTTACAGTGTATATTCTCTGCTCCTTTGTCATAGATTAGCTGACCATATGTCAACTAATGTGTGGTTTTATTGTTAGACTTTCAACTCTATTCCATTGGTCTGCATGCCTGCATAAAGCAAATTTTAAGTGAGCGCCTACAGAGTCTCATTTGGGTTCTGAAGGAGTTCAGAGGAGAGAGAAATCTTTGTTTCCCATTGGGGTTGTTTCCAGAAGTAGATGGCATTGGACTGAGATTTGAAGGGAGATTAGGAATGTCCTTTAGGAATGTCAGACATCACTCAGACTGGATGAAAATATTCTCCTTTGATTCTTAGGGGTTCATCCAACCTGTCTTATATCTACTATGACACTATGGTTATGTAGAAGCAGGAAAAAAATGGTCTAGAGGCTGGAGACTTCCCCTTTTTCACTCTAACGAACATTTACTAACCATATACTAGTTAAAAAGTTCAGCACACTCTGGGGAATGTAAAAGTAAAAATGTCTTGTTTTTACCTACTTGATTTATGACTTACTTCTATTCCACTTTCTTTTATTCCATCCTCATTTTCCTATTTTCTCTCTTCCTATCTTGTTTCATAAACAAGAAGCAGTTTCCAAAAATACAGGGAAAATAAATCACTGAAAATGTTGGACAATGCGATAATATGGGTCAGAAAACAATCCAGGGGCAAATTTCCTTACCTTTCAGAAATGTAAGCTACAACGTTTATAGAGATACAAGAGATGAGCCAGATATTGGGCCATACATTTTCTGGAGATTAAAGTAAGTAGGGAAATATGCTCAGTTAAAAGATCCATATTGTCCATAAGATAAAGACAAACTAGTTATTTAAGGCTTTCATCTTGCTGACCTGAGAAAAATTTCTCCCTTGAGTCTTCATAAAGAAAACACGACTTGATCCAGAAAATAACATCCTGGGCTCCATCCCAGCAATAAATAAAAGAGCAAAGTTTTCTCAGTTGCTTCTTACAGCATCCCTCAATGCAAGCCAATATTGGAACAGCAAAGTTCAATTCTGTCAAGTAAATTTAACAACAGTTAGAATGATGCCATCTAGATATGTAGCTCTCAGATGGTGTGATTTGATCCAAGGGTAAAATTTATCATTTCTAGAGAACAGTTGAAGAGCATGTCCTTCAGGCAACCCTCCATAAATATCTGTTGTCATAAACAGGGTTTTGATAGGATTTGGACAACAGAGTTATCTGACCAGTGACTAGAGCACTGTTCACTGTTTCCATAAAGGCTGATACATGTATTGTGACACAGATCAGACAGAAAGTAGGATAAGACTGTTTATTAAAAATCAACATGACTTTAAATTGTGTTTAAAGATGGTTATTCCTATTTGGCACAAAGGTGCACTTATTCGAGAACAAGGAATGTACTAAGAGCTATAAATGTACCTGTCATTTTCTAGCTTTAAAACTTAACCCTTGAAATCTGACTGTAGAACTAAAACATCTAGAGGGAAAAGGGGGAGGGGTAAGAACAAAGAGGGAAGGAAGCACAATGAGCTATGGTGGCAGAATATGGGTGAGTTGGTGGTGGGTGCACTGCAGTGGCAATACCTAATGGGAGTGTCCAAATATTACCTCAATTCAAAATAAATAAATAAATTTTAAAAATGTATACATCATTTCAAAATTCTGTATTATTCTTATGTAATAGATTCTTTTTTTATCCATACTTTACAGAAAAGCAAACTAACATGTAGGGGAGTTTAGTGATTGCTCAACATCACACAACTTGTAAGTAACAGACTCAAAATCAGGTTGCTCTGAAATCAGAAACTACACAAGTCTTTATTTTTGTTTATTTAAGATTTTAAACATTGATGATAAAATGTTTATATTCTGAGTAGCTATGTTCCTTCTGTCCAGTGTATGACATAAAGTGTTAAAGTTTACTCTCCTGCATATTCTTCTCTGATCTCAGTCTCCTCTGGCCCCCAGATATAGTCCCTATCCTTGAAATTGGCATCATTCCTAGACCTGATTTTATCACTAATTATCTATATGGATAGCCTTAGATAATGCATAATATTGTTTTGTATATGTCAAAACATTAAGTAATAGATATTATATTCTAATGTAATTTGCTTTGGCATCCTTTTTTGTTCAACTGTCTGTATTTTAGATGTCAAGTACAGTGCACTTTCCTGTTACAGTTCACATTCGCTTGCTGTCGCTGCTGGTACATTCCATTGTAGGAGTTGCATTCATTCTTTTGATGACAACTAGGGTTGTTTGAGATATTTGCCATTAAATAATAACACTTTGAACATTCTTGTACCTGTCTCTGGTAGACTTGTTTGAGAGTTTCTCAAAGGCAGTGATTCTCAGTCGGATATTTTGAAAAATCGCAGGTGAGATTTTTGTTTATCATGATTGGGATATACTACTGGCATTTAGTAGGTGAGGTGAAGTGAAATTAGATGTACTGCAATGTGTGAGACACCCTTATACAAACGAATTTGTCTTGACATGTCATGTAACTTTAGAGTGCCCTGCTTAACCTTCAGGTGAAAAATCAGTTTGTAATGATCTGAATCCAGAAAATAACTATTTCATGTAAAACACAAAGTATTCTGTATAGCTTTAATCAAATGCATTTTTCAAAAGTGTAGCCACCATGGAATTTTTTAACACACTGCGTTTGTTTCGAACTTTACCAAGTTCTCACCATTTCAGAAAACCACGTCATTGACAGCAATTTGCCTGGGGTTACTGAGTTGTCCATTTGTCATGCCTGTGTCAATCTGCCTTAGTCACTGCTGCACATAGTGTTTTTCACAAAGGTATGTTCTAATTTAATCAAGATTAAGCATATCCCATGGAATAGAGAAAAATATTGCAAATCATAAGCTTAGAGACCAAAAGGCAGAATGTATGAAAAACTTCTAAGACTCAGTAACAACAACAAAAACAATCAAACAACCCTATTAAAAATGGGCAAAGCACATTTGCATAGACATTCCTCCAAAGGAAATATATGAATGATCAACTGTCAAGCACATGGAAATGTGTTCCAGATCAGTAATCACCAGGGCAATGCAAATAAAAACCACTATGAGGTACCCCATTACACCCATTAGGAGGCAGAAACATAAACTAAACATCGGGATGGAAGTAGAAACAGTAGAACCCTTTTGCATTTCTGGTGGAAATATATTCAGTATGGTGGCTCCTTGTGAAAGAGGAAACCTAGAATTATCAAATGATGCAATAATTTCACTTTGGGGTATACACCCAAAGAATTAAAAGCAGCTTCAAATGAAATTGGACAGATATTTGTATATCCGTGTTTATAGCAGCACTATTTGCAACAGCCAAAAAAATAAAAGCATAGTTTAGTTTCCTTCAGAGCAGATCCTCGATTCTCTTGCAATGTCCACTGTTTGCAATTAGGTTTATTGGTAAATTATGTTATTTATGAATTTTATATAAAGATTTAAAGTGCATGTTATACAATATTATCCAAAAAGCACATAGGATCTGATAGCATTATGAAATACTACTATGAAATAAAAAGATTTGACATGAAATTTCTAATTGTAGGGCATGTGCTCTTTAAATTTACTGGAAATTGGTAAGTTGTTTTTTTACAGTATTTTTTAAAAGTTATGCCACTAACTGTGATTTGGAGGTCCTGTTTGTCTTTCCACATCCTCACCAACACTTGGGGTATCATTGGACTCTTAAACTCCTGTCAATCTATGTGTGTGGTGTAAGTTAGGTCCCACTTGGTTTTCACTGTGAAAAATCAATTGACCCAATACCATTTGTTGAATAGTTAACATTTACTTAACTTATAAATCTATGACTATTATATACCAAATTTTCTCATATGAAAAGATTTGTTTCTGGGTTTTCTGTACTGTGCCATTCCATTTTTGTATTTTGTGAAACCATCTAATTTTAACTATCATAACTATTTTATCATTACAATAAATCTTTATAAAACTTTGATTTTTTTTTGCTACTAATATGTGTTTCTTCCAAAAACACTGTAATATTTAGTAAAGCAGTTTTATAGCAAGCCCTCTAGGACAAATTAGTTGGAAATTACACAGGTAAATCATTATTTGATTTTGAGTAAAAGTGTTGGCAGTAATCCAAATAAGTGGAAGCAAATCTGCCAAAGATAATGATTTTGATTTTAGAGCAATGGATGTCAAACTTTCATTTTCTGGCATCATCTGGCAGTGATTAGATTTCCAACTTACACGGGGACTATATCTGAGATGAGAAAACATACATTGTACAAAAATGAAGAATGATGTAAAAAATATATTAAAAAAAGAATTCTTTGTATAAAAATGAACAATAATTTAATGTATGTGTGTGTGTGTGTGTGTGTGTGTGTGTGTATGTTAAATGAAAAAAAAAAGTCTCCCTCCCCCAAAAAAATAGATTGCCAACTTCTCCACTGAGACCACTTTTAGTGGGTGACATTGTAATAAGATCAATATGCTGTCATTGCTGGGTAGACACATACCCAACTTATCGATTTAAATAGATAAATATGAAAAACAAAGACATCCCTATTTTCATTGTTTGAAATCACCACCTGATCTTTTCAGAACCCATTCTGCCTAATTAAGTGGGGGAGGCCCATTCATTCATCTTGCTTCCTTGATGTCACTGGCTCAGGAAGGGCCACATAAAGTGAACTATTACTTGATTTCTGGGAAGATAAATTAAAAAAAATATTTTCTTTCCTCAAACTGATATATTCCGTGGCCCATGCTTGATGAACAGAACAAAGGGACTAGACTCAATTACTCTTCCCGTTGAGTTGGGAAAGGGAATAACTTAAGAATGAAGACTATATTGGAATAAAAATAAACACAAAGATCAATGGAACAGAATAAAAAAACTCAGAAATAAATCTATGTATACATCAACTCTTGATTCATGGAAAAGACACCATGACCACATAATGGGGATAAGAACATCTCTGGGAAACTAGATGGTCACATGTAAAAGAATGAAGCTGGACTGAAGCTCTGACTCCACACACACAATTGAATTCAAAGTGAATTAAAGGCTTAGATATAAGATCTGCAGTAGTAAAATACAATGAAGAAATCACTAGAGGTACATTTCATGACATCAGTGATAAAGGTATTTTTGGAGGCTTGATCCTTGTGGCAAAAAGAAGAGAGCAAAAATAAACAGTTGGGATTATCTCAAATTAGGAAGCTTTTACAGAGTGAAAGAAAAGACAAGTAGATTAAAAAGTGAGTGGGAGAAAATCTTTCACATTACACAACTGAGAAGGGTATAATTTAAAAAACGTGTTCAATTTACTAATAAAAAGACAAACAATCCAATTAATAAATGGACAGAACTAAACAGATAGTTTACAAAAGAGTATATCCAGAAGGCCAATGGAAATATGGAAAAATGTTCATCATCACTTTTAATAAGAGAGATGCAGGTCAAAACCACAATGAGATATCAACTCACACTGTGAGAATGGCACATGTTTAAAGGACTTCCAACAACAAGTGCTGGAGAGGATGTGGGGAAAGAGGAACACTATGACACTATTGGGAGAATGTATATTGGTGCAGCCATTTTGGAAAAAGATCTGGATTTACTAAAAATGCAAATATCATATGACCCAGGAATTCCATTTTGGGCATTATCTGAAGAACATGAAATTATCAACTCAAAAAATTATGTGCTTTAAAATGTTTATTGTAGCATTATTTACAATACTTAGGACATGGGAAAAAACTAAGTGCTCACTGATAAAGGATTGGATTAAGAAGATGTGATAGAGTCACACAATGGAATATTATTCAGTCATAAGCAAGAGGAAATGTCACTTATAGCACAATGGAAGACTTTGAGGAAATATGTGTAGTAAAGCAAGTCAGAATGACAAAGACAAATATTAGATGCTTACACAGTGGATGATTAGACAGAGCGAAAATATTTATAAAAACTAGTGGTCATCTGTAAGCAAAAAGATGTCTCTGAGGTTAAGATGGGGGGAGGGGAGTAAGGGTCACAGTGGTATAAGGGATGGTAATGGACATGTTTAACCAACATTAAAAACATTTTGCCTTTGATCTGCTTCTCTCTTCTCTGTAACTCCAGGATCTCTGTCTCTGTACCACCATTTTATCCTCATTCATAAACGAAAAGTGATCTCTGAGGTTAAGATGGAGGGGAGGGGAGAAAGGGTCACAGGGGTATAAGAGATGGTCATGGGGGAAAAGACAGAGAGGTTAGAACATTAGAGTTACTGCAGAAATCTGCTCTGATAAAAAATTTTTGAAAAAATTCTGTGAGCATTATCACCTTGAATTGAGAAAATTGATGGGAAAATTGGAGTGTTTAGGGCACTGACAGCTTGTGATATGTATGAGGCAGAGTAGAATAAGAATAAACCGCAGGTGAATGGGGACATGAGGATAAGATGGTGGTACAGAGAACACAGATCCTCGGGTTACAGAGAAGAGAGAGACAGAGAGATCAAAGGCAAGAGGTTTTTAATGTTGGTTAAACATGAAAGTATAATGCTGGGAAGTACAAATGGACAAAATGTGCAATAGAGTTAAAGTAGGGGCAATATTGAGATCTGGGGAACTAAGAGGTGTAGAGAGTCATGGGAATAAAAGTGATAATGGGAATGAAAAATTCATGCACAAAAGTAAGGAAAGGAAGTGGCAGGTGTAGGAGAAGGTAAATTCAGATGGTGTAGGCAGATTTTGGTAGAAGATAATGGTCTAACTCAGATGGAATATGGGTCAAAGAGATGGTGCCTGGGGGAACTAAGCATAGGTAGGAAGCAAAATGGGCATGGGACAAGGAGAGATTGGAGACAAGAGTAAGCATTGGTGGGCCAAGGAGCACAGAAAAAAGGGTTAGTGTTCTTAGAAAAATAAAACAAACTTGTGCATAGAAAATAGTTGGAGATATACTGAACTGTAACAGTCATCTAAGATACCAGGACTAAGGGTAAATATTCTACAATGCCAATAGTCTACAGTGAATGTTTGCTATGCTTAGAATTTAAAAATTGATTTGATCTTTTCTTTTAAAAAATATCCTCATAATACATGATTTTCCTATCCTGTAGATAAGTCATTTATCTGAGCTTCCAGATCTGCAAATTGAAAAGGGAAATCACAATAATTGTTCTATATATCGTGAGGTTTATGTGGGATGATGTAGTTGAAGCTTCTTTCTAAATTGTAGAGAAATGTGCAAGTTTTAGGTGTTATAAGGATTGGCATTGCCAGGGAGACACACAGAAACAACTATCTTTGGTGTAGCTCTTCCCCAGTATATGTTCTGACCTTTTTTGAGGGGGGGGGGCGCGGTGGGTGCAAACACTTAGGTAGGCATCACCTGTCTCCAAAGTGACTCTGCTGGAGCTGCTCACATCTAACTCTAAAGGAGGGAATTGTAGAATAAGGAAACTCTAAAAAAAGACCAAAAAAAAAAAAAAAAGACATGACCATACATTTATGTAGATAACTGGGGTATTTGTATATTGAGACAAACATAATTAAACTTAGTGAACAAAATCAGGATCAAAAAATTCCTATTATATTAACAGGCAAGTTGAAAAAGGCATTTGCACTTGACCCAAAAAGGACTTGAGTTGTAAGCAACAATCAGAAATCAGATCTCTTCCTTCAAGAAAATTGAGTCAGAGAAAAAAAAATACACTTATACCAGCAACATTAGCACAAGACTAGAAGAGAAGAAGTCTTCAATGTGCAAGGATGATGGAAATGACCAATATAACACTTCTCAAGTGGGTGATTTTGAAAATTTCCCAGTCATATTGAACAGCAGGTAGCCAACACAGTGCTAGCCAATGACCAAGAATTCTGTTTCTCTATGGTTCTCACAGAGAACCAGTTAGCCCAGTTTCAGTCAAGTAAATAACTCGTCTTTGGGTATGGAATGGACATGGTGACCACATGAGAGACTTCAGGACAGACCCTGTGGTCATGTCATGTTGTGTCGTATCCCAACTGCACACAAAAGGGTTAGTGACTCAGGAATTTGTTCATACAAAAGTAGCAGTGTAAAGAGACTCCCAGTTTCAGCTTAATATTTAAAGAGCCTAGAAATTGTCCTTAAAAAAAAACAAACAAAAAAGCTAGACAAATGAAAAATTGATGATGCTTCTCGGATCCATCACAGATAGTAGCAGAGCAAACTGCCATCCTGAAGTCTCAAGAGTCCAAGGAGATACAGTCATAAGATCTTACCTTGAACTGAAGCCATTGAGCTGTGTACCGATAGGAACATTTAAGTGGTATATTCTATGATTGTTTGGAGGCTGAGTATGGACTTGGTATGAGAGAGAGAGACTCATTGGGGGCCCAAATTTGAGGAGGCACACTTTCATCAGCCTTCCCTTTCAGGAGTGTCTCCAGGTTTCTCGTGTGAAGATCCAACAAAGATATCCTCATAACCCTAACAAAGGGAGGGTAAAGATTAGCCATTATAGAACATGCTAAGAGTCTTCTCAGTAAAAATGATCTACTCTCCAGGGAAAGAAATATGAGGACAGTTCTGAAAACAGGGAGAGTATTCTTGTATTCTCTAATCCCCTGAGGGGAACAAAAAGGAAACAGGTTTTTTAATTAAGATTTATTTATGCATACAAGAACTGGGGTACAGGCCAGAGGTGTTGGGGGGGGGGTGAAAGGATTCACCAGAGACAGAGTGGGGAACAGAACAGGCAGAGTGAAAAAATAAAAAAAAAAAATAAAAAAAATAAAATGTGAGCAGGGAAGGGAGTAGAAGTGGAGGATTGGAAGGGAGAAAGGCCAAGACACTGGAAGAGAAATAGAGACAAGATAGGCTTAGTAAAAGACTGAAGCTATTAAAAGATTAAATAATGTCTTTCTTCCCCACATCCTATTACTACATCAAAAGGGCTCCAGCACAATAATCATGGATTATAGCTGTAAGGCACAGAGTCTTTGTATATAGTCAAAAGAGGAGGCCTCAGTTAGTATTATCTGATACAGCTTACCTGACTTTCAAAAATACCAGGGCAAGTTAAAAATGAAGTCTGAACTGATAACGTGATCATCAGATCTAGGTTCATATATATCACAGATTTAAGAATTATCAGACAGGGAATTTAAAATAACTATAATTAAGGAAAAAATCAAAAGAGATGCTAAATATATTTTTTAAAAAAACATAATGCAACAGAAATGATGGACTTACAAGTAGATCCAACACAAAAGAGGAAAATTTCAATGAGTTTAAAATAGGTCAATAGAAAGTTTACAAACCGAAATACAAGGAAAAAACATAACTTTAAAAAACAACAACACAGAATGTTCATCCAAGAATGGGAAAATATTAAAAACCATAGCATTCTGGAATTCCAGAGAGAAAAGGAGAGAAGAGAGCAGAAGAAATAGTTAAAGTGATAATCATCAATAACCGGCCAAAATTAATGGCAGACATCGACACACCAAGCTGGATAAATACCAAAAACAAACCCCAATCTCGTACTTCAGCACATTGTAAACAAACTGAAGAAAGTCAAAGCTAAAGCAAAAATTTAAAAGGTAAACAGAGAAGGAAAAATTAAAAGTACCTAAAGGAACAAGGATGAGAATTTGAGCAGACTTTTTAATCAGAAAACATAAACAAAAAGAGAAAATTTTGTAAAAGTTTTAGAAGGTTGAAAGAAAAAACACACTAATCTGCATTTCATATCCAATGAAACTATTGTACTTAAGTTAAAAAAAAAAAAAGCCTTTCTCAGACAAACAAAAACTGAGGAAATTGATTGCTAGTGAACCTGTCCAATAAGAAATGTTAAAAATTCTTCACGAAGAAGAAAAAACTATATAGGTCAGAAACTTGGATCGGCATCAAGAAACAAAAGGTGACAGAGAAAGAATAAATGAACATAACATTTTTTTCTTATTCTAATTATAAAGCTAGCTTAATGGACAACTTGGAAATAAAAAAAGGGATATAACTGATGTGAGTCCTCACCTGTGCACTTAAAAACTTGGGATAAAACCCAAAAGCAGACAAGCAGAGAGAAAATGTAAAAAAGGGGTTTTCTTTGTTTTATAAGGGGAGTGAGAAGAGAAACAGAGAAAAGGAGAGAGAAGATTAATTGGCCAGGATTTGGCTAGATGCTGTCTATGTTACCAGCAGTACCAGGGTATAAGATAGAGCCAAAACAAAAAAAAAACACAAAAAAAAAAAACAAAAAAAAAAAAAACAAGCAAAACTGAAGGATGGAAGGATGAGAAGGAGAGAGGGAGGAAGGAAGGAAGGAAAAAAAGGAAGACTAAGAGAGGAAGTCCTATGTGTCTCCAGGGTTTTAAAGGTAAACCTGGCTGCTCAGCTCTGGCCTTAGTTTTCATCAGCGCCCCTGCTCAGGAAGTCCAGGCATGGAATGCTGGAAATTGTAATCCAAAGCACCTGAGATGGAGGAGGAGTGGACGCAGGGGCAGGCAAGATGGTGCCTGTCCTTGTGCCCTTGGTGATGTTCCTGTAATGTAAATATTCATTTAAAACAAAAATAGTAGTGTCATATTTAGTGATTGTAGCACATGGGTAATTGGAATGAATGGCAGCAACGTAACAAGGGAGCAGAAGGAAGGACTGAGTATATTCTATTCTAACATTCATGCACTATATGTGAAGTGCTATAGTGCTATTTCAAGATGGACTAAGATTATTTTAAACTTACATTGTAACATTTTAGGGCAACCACTAAAAAATTAAAAAGAAGAAATAGATGATATGTTAAAGGAAGAGATAAAATAGAGCCATAAAAATGCTCAATTAAAACACGAAGATCAGAAAAATAGGAGTGAATCAAACAAGTAGTAAATGCAATATATAGAACCCAGTGCAAATATGGTAGTCATTATTCCAAGTGTACCAATAACTTAAGTTCTAAATGGTCGAAATATAGCAATTGAAAGTTTTTGGTGCTCATTAAAAAGAAAAAAGACCTACCTATGTATTCCCTACGAGAAATCTACTGTAACTGCAAAAACTGAGATAGGTTAAAAGTAAAGTAATTGAGAAAGCTATGTCATGTAACAATAAAAAAAAAAAACAAAAACCTGAGATAGTTATATTAATTTCAGGCAAAACATACTACAATACAAGGAAGGTGATCATGGAGAGATTATTTGGAGTAAGAAGATTCAGTTCTCCAGGAAGACATGGCAATCCAAGCATCTATATATCTAAAAACAGAACATCAAAATACATGAAGAAAAACTAATAGAATTGAAAGAACAGACAAATACATTATTACTATTAGAAATTCTCAGCATTCTGACAGTGCTTGATAGATGGAGCAGGTTAAAAACCATTGAGGATACAGGTGACTGAAACAGCACTATCAGTTTGATGTAATTAACATTTATACAATACTCCAACACGTGCAGAATACACATCCTTAAGTTAATATGGAATTTTCATCAAGATAAACCACTATTTAGATCATAAACCACACTTTACAAAATTTGAAAAAAGCAGAAATTATACAAAATATGTTTTCAGATCATGATGGAATTAAATTAAAAAGAAAACTAAAAAGCAAGTTGAAATAACTAAATAATAAAAATTAAGGTATTAGTGAAGTTAATAATAGGAGAGTAATAGAGAAGATGAACAAAACAATAGTTTTTTTAAAAAAAGATAAACAAGACTACTGAACTACTACCCAGTATAAATAGGAAAAAGAAGACATGTAGTGAGAAAACAAACATTTACTATTATCAAAAAAATGAAAGCAAGATTTTCACTAATAATCATATAGTAATAAGATAAGGAGATATTAAGAACATTTATATGACCAAAAGTTTGACAGTTAGATGAAACTGATCTCAATGGCAATGCTGAACAATTAGGGCAACAAAATAAAGTAACATTGAATTATCATTCAAAATATAAATAAATATTCATGAACCCTTATGATATAAACAAATGATTGGAGAAATAAATGGAAGATAATGGACAGTCCTCTATAGAGAATTCCAGATAATTTATGTATAAAAGAATATCCACTTTCAAGGAGATGGCACAAAAGTTCCCATTTCTCACATATGGATTGTGCAGAGTGATTTACTTCTAAAAAGTATAGTATGGAAAGGAAAGGAAAAAGTAACTTTACAGTGGAAACACTACCTCAGTCAAATGACTGGGAGTCATACCAAATGATGTCATGTTAATGGAATGAACTCTAGATAGTGTGGTAAGAAAAACACTTCTGTGGACTTCGTTCCCCAAACCCACAACCAAGGTCTAGTGATGAGAAACACAGCAGACAAACCCCAACTGAGGGACATTTCACAAATTGCCTGACCAGTGCTTCTCAATATTGTCAAGGTCATCAAAGACAAGCAAAGTTCACAAAACCATCATGAATAAGAGGAGTCTAAGAAGATAGGGCAATTAAACAAATTACAGTAAAACCAAGGAAGTCTGAATAAAGAATGGACATTAGTGGGCCTCCCTGGTGGCACAAGGGGTTAAGACATAACCTATGAAGCTATCCGCAGCCATTGCAGCATGAGTTCAATCCCTGGCTAGGGAGCTACCCACATGGTGCATCAGACCTCTCCTCTCTCACCAACTGCTCCCCTCGGCAGTGTATTTTCAGTCAGTCTGCCTGTTCTGCTCCCCACTCTGTCTCTGGGGAATCCTCTCACCCCCCACACCTCTGACCGGTACCCCAGGTCTTGTATGCATAAATAAATCTTTAAAAAAAAGAATGGACATTAGTTAATAATAGTGAATCAGTTTTTGCTCATTAGTTGTGACAAGTGTACTGTAGTAAGGAAAGATGTTAGCAAATGGGAAATTGGGAATGTAGTGTAAGGTAACTCTGAATCTTCATCACTTTTCTGCTAATCTAAAACTACTTTTACAAAAGGTTATTACATATAGTAATGAAAACAATAACTGAGATACTATGACTCAAAATGATGTCATAAAAAGAGCGTGGCTAACTCTAGGAATCCAAAAACTTGGAACAAACAACTGAGAAAGGAAAGGGGGTGAACAGGAAGCATGATGGTGACTATTTGGAAATTGGTTTTTATTGGACTGGCACCTCACTGGATTCCAGTTCCCTGTGCTCTGTCTGCTGTTTGTCATGAGCTGTGGCATAAAACCACCAAAGCTTCAGTGTCATTTGTAAGCAAAACCCATGACTTTTCCCTAAGATAATAGAATTTTTAAAGAACAAGTTCAAAGTCATATCTTCCAGACTGGTGAGGGGTGTATCTTATGTCTAAAGTAAAAATAAAGGCTAAAAATTATAGAGTCATCATTCAGGCTACATCATTAATAGCAAAAAACAGGTACAAGTCACACCATTTTGTGAGAATCTTGTAAAACCAGATGCAAAAGTAATGACAAATCTTTTGCTCACAGAAAGGAAGAAGAATAAACTACTGGCAAGATTTCCTCCTGAAAAGACACTCCTGACTATTGTAGGGTCACATTGGTTAATACTATTCTCTCACGGGAGGGTGAGAGAACAGTGATTATATAAATAAATAAATAAATCTTAAAAAAAAATACTATTCTCTCGCTTATAAGTGATCTGACATTTATCACCAATTAGCTGGGTATGAGTTAATTCTTAGCCTATGTGTGTTACACATGAGTGAGACATGTTCAACATTTTTTCCTATTGATTACTGAAAACTCATGATGTGGAAGATAAACTTTGAAATTTAATGAACCACTACTCTGTGAATCCTGCTAGAGCCTGCAGTGTGTGACACTTGGCGTAGTGCCAGTAGTAGCTACAAGTCAGGACATCAGTCCCTAACTAAGAGAGCTCATACCTGGATGTCAACCAAGAATTTTAGCCACTGACAGCCTTTGGTGACCTCTAACCTAATTCAGGATTAAAGGAATTGTATAAATTATGGATATAATAGAATTATGAAAATTTTATGTCTTTGATGCAAACTGTGATGGGATGAAGAGAGACAATAATATTCTCATTTCCTAACTTATGCTAGTCATCAACAGAAAGATGTTTATGGTTTTTTTATTTTAGTTTTTGTTAACTTGATTATAATTGAAAAGATAGCTTTTGCATATAAGAGGTCCAAAGGGTGTAGAATCCTTTTCATTCTAGTCTTTCTTCCCTAAGGACTACTCATAGTAGAGGAAATTATCACCAATTTCCTCCTGTAAGTTGTTGGCTGGCATGAAGGATGCATTAATGATTCAGTTTTGCAGAAGATCTGAGTAGACCCTTCTCCAAAGGTGACATACAGATGGCCACCAGGTACATGAAAAAATGCTCATCATTATTTAAAAACATGGAAATGCAAATCAAAACCAAGATGAGACACTACCTCACACCTGTGAGAATGGCCCATATGCAAAAGACTAGAAACAACAAGTATTGGTGAGGGTATGGAGAAAAAGGAACCCTAGTACTCTGTTGAAGGCAGCGTAAGCTAGTTCAAAGTTCATTGCAGCACTATTTACAATAGCCAAGTATGGAAATGAATTGAGTGGCCAGCAACAGTGACTGGATTAAGAAGATGTGTTATATATCACACTGGAATGCCTCTAAGCTATTAAAAAATGAACTCTTGTGATTTGCAACAACATGGATAAAACTAGAGGGGGATAGATGAAATAAATCAAAAAGAAAAAGGCAAATACCAGATAATTTAACCTATATGCAAACTACAAAGAAACAAAGCAAAGGAATAGACAAAATAAAAACAAAACAAACTCTTAGAATCTGATCATGGAACTTAGGTTACCAGAGTGGTGGGGGATGGTAGCCAGGCATGCTAGAAGGTTATTAGTTCTTTGGTGTGGACATGGCATGGTAACATAGAACTTAAGAGGTGCAATCTTCTATTCCTAAAACATCTACAGCTTTGTAAACAAGCATTACCTCAATAAAATAAAAAAGGACTCGATGCTTGTGACTTTTTGTTAAATATGCTTTTATTGTAGTTATTTCCTGAAATGCCTCAGAGGTGAAAATATGGTAAAAAAGGCATGGATCTAAAGGACAAAGAGAACCGGGAAAGGAAATGGCAGTAAGGATTGTGAAAGTTGGAGAGGAAACAGTTGGCAACAAATTTGCCAGGACAGAGGAATCTGACACTCGAGCTAACAATGGAGGAAGGCCAAAAGCAAGAATGCTAGTCTTGTAGAGGCCAGAGTCTCAGAAAGGTAGCTCCAGAACATCTGAAAATTGGAGTACAGGGGAAATTGAACATGGAAGTTACAGTTGAAAGTTTTCTGTAAATTCATTTCCATCAACCCCCTTCTAAATTTCTGATGCCAAATGATGTAAACCCATACCTTGGAAGAGGTTTAGGGGTTTATTCCTTAGAGAGCTGACCCACACAGATTCTGCATAGATCCAAGGCACAGCTGTAGATGGGGTATCTTTCTGAAAACAGAACTTAAAAACTAGAAGTCTATGAATTAAAGGATGAAACTATTCAGCATCTGACTTCCACTTGGCATCTGGGAAGCTGCCAGTCAAGGAGACCTATGAGAGAGATAATATCATCTCTCAAGAACATGGATTGGCCAATAAATATATAAATATTATTTATATATTGAAATATAAAATAAATATTGAGAAAGAAAATAAATATTGAAATTTATAGTTGGGAATCTTTCAACAAGACAAAAACAAAATAAAACAAAACAAAACAACCACCTTAACCAGAGTGCCTTAGTCAAAAGCTCTACTCAGGTACAAATTAGCTTAGTAGTATTTCACTATTGAGGATCACCAAGTCTTGAGGAACATCTCTATCATGAGAAAGATGATAAAGTAGCAAAGAATAATCTCAGAGGAAGCAGAAGTAACATTGGCAGGAGGAGAGATGCTTAAAAATCATTTTATGTCCATAGAGACATAAGAGAAAATATTGTACTGTGAAACAGAAACAGGATATTATAAAAAAGGAATATTATAATCCAGTCAAAAAATGGGCAGAAGAGCTAAAAAGAAACTTCTCTGAAGAGGAAATGCAAATGGCCAACAGGGAAATGCAAATCAAAACCACACTGAGATACCATCTCACACCAGTGAGAATGGCACATATTAAAAAAACTAGCAACAACAAATGTTGGCGAGGATGTGGAGAAAAAGGAACACTTCTGCACTGTTGGTGGGAGTGCAAACTGGTCCAACCACTATGGAGAGCTGTGTGGAGATTTCTGGACCTACTAACCATAGAGCTTCCATATGATCCAGCAATTCCACTCCTAGGTATTTACCCAAAGGACACAGAAACATCAATTCCAAAGAGCACCTGCACGCCTATGTTTATAGCAGCACTATTTACAATAGCTAAGCTATGGAAACAGCCCAAATGCCCAAAAATAGATGACTGGATCAAGAAGATGTGGTACATATATACCATGGAATATTACTCAGCATTCAAAAAAGATAAACACATGCAATTTGCAGCAACATGGATGGCGCTGGAAGGGATCATGCTCAGCGAAATAAGCCAGAAAGAAAAAGAAAAATACCGGATGGTCTCACTCATAGCAGGAATCTAGAAAACTTAAATAAGGGACCAGGAAAATGAATAACTATAAGAAAGTGAAAATCAAAATCAACAAAAAAACTATGAACCAGAGATACTTTTTGGGGGGTGGGGGGCGGGAGGGGAGGGATTGGGGTCAAAATAAGGGGGTTGCAATTGTATGGGGAATATAAAAATAAAATTTATTATTAAAAAAAAGATTATAAGTAATATACACTTTATTCCTGATACCAATAATAACAATAAATGTGTTACACATTCTTAAAAAAAAAAAGGAATATTATATGAAAAATTTTAGCAAAAACCTCTTGGGATTTAAAAGATGATAGAAGATGAAAAATTCAATAGAAATTTTGGAAGATGATGTTGCAATATTCCTTTACAAATAGAGTAACTAGATTAAAAAGATAAGAAATATAGGGGATCACTTTGGTAGGGTTTGACAACCTAGGCATAGGAAAGGACAGAGAAAATGGATGGAGGAATCTTTTGAAAAGTGTTTCAATAAAACTGCCCACATCTGAGGTATATGAGTTTCCAGATTGAAAAGGCAAGCCAAGAGTCTATTTTAAAGGAGTTAAAAAATAAAACAATCTGGAATCAGTGCCTTCGATATTTGAGATAAAATTTACACTTCTGTTTGCTTTAACTAATCAACTCATGAATCAGGGGTGAATGTGGAATGAACATGTTTTAGATCTGAAAAGTCTTACCTATTTTGTCTCCTACATCCACTTCCCTTTACTGGGAAGTGGAAGATGGACTAGAAGTTGAAATCTATAGAAACAAAGATGTAGACAGGGAGAGAGGGGAAAACATTAGGATCCAGGAAAGCAGGGGATCTGACACAGGTGAAGAGGAAGGAATCATGCAGAATGATGGTGAATTTAGTTCCCAGGGACATTAGGGGCAGAGAGCAAGCGGTTCAGGCTGGAATAGGAGGAAGAAGGGCTGGGAGAGGTTTAGGGATGCACCCTGTGTTACCTAGTGCACTGAAATACACTGTGAAGGGGATGAACACACCTGGTAGAGAACTTGGGTGTGAACTGGATACTCAGATGTGAAAGTAATTAGGAAGTAGAAAAAATGAAACTATTTTCAAGAAAGGACTGAGGAGATCTTTCAATGAATAACAGGTGATGTGATGTGGCCCTGAGTCCAGGTGAAGCATAGATGAGGACCTTAGATGCCATCATCTCCTGACCCGAGGCACTCAGTCTTCTAGCTTGGCCTCTGTGGTCTGGATGTCTAGCAGTGTTCAGTGAGAAATCATTGCATTATCTCCCAGTCACCTGTGATCTAATTATTTCCAACTCTATTCAAAACAAGCCAACACTGGGCCTTCCTGGTGGCGCAGGGGTTAAAGACAGGACTATCAAGCTATCGCCAGCCACTGCAGCATGAGTTCAATCCCTGGCCAGCCAGGGAGCAACCCACACAGTACAGCAGACCTTTCCTCTCTTGCCCGCTGCCCCCCTCAACCATGTATTTCAGTCGATCTACCTGTTCTGCTCCCCACTGTGTCTCTGAATCCTCTCACCACCCCCTGAACCTCTGGTCTACACCCCAGTTCTTGTATGCATAAATAAATAAATCTTAAAAAAAAAAAAAAACAAGTCAATACTAGTTACTGTCATTCCAATGACCTGCCATTGAGAATTAGAACTTTTCATGTTAGGAGAATTATGTGTACAGAAATTATAAGTTGATGTACTTAACTGAGTCATTGTCCAGCTTGAGATGGTAAATGGTATTATCTCACACTGTGACATGAAACAATAACATTGGTGTAAAATATGCTTTCTTTTTTTAATTGTAAAAGAAGTTATGGTAATTTGAAATTTTTACTCAACATTGTTAGTTCCATTGTTGACCAAACTCACTCACTAGAAGGTCTTTGCTGGCTGACATTTAGTCAGCAGAAAATTGCATCCTATTGGTCAGCATCCTGTCTGATGGGCCAAGTGCTCTGATTGGTAATTGGCTTGGTGCCTTTTGTTTTCTTGCATATAAATATAAGCATAGAATAATTTTAATATAAATTTAGTTCTAACAGAAGTTCCTAGCAGATTATGAGCATCATCTAGCAATTTCTAATGTTCAAAAAATCACCCTCCCTTTTTTGTCAAGTGCCAGGGCTTATAGTGGTGCAAATGTAGGGATAGCAGTGATATCACTACTACTAGCAACTTTATAAACTATTACCCCCCTGCAGCCCCCAACATGATAGTTGTCTTAAGTCCCTGGGGAAAGGGCAAAAAAGTCTTCTTTGAAACTCAGATTGAGAAATTTTGTTCTAATGCACCAACAGTTCTCACCTCCCTTTCTGAATTATTTCAATACCTTACCTCCTTGCTGAGGTTGCTCTGAGATAGTGAATTGCACATCTGGTTTATTTTTGGAAGACCTGGCCATCAGACACCCACACCAAATACTTCTATGCATGAAGACAATGAGATTCTGCCTGGTAAAGTTCAGCTGAGTTATCAAGTGGTGAGATTGAGAAGATATCAGGCTTGGTGTGCTCAGGGTTTAGTGATGTGGTGAAGTGAATGAAGATTGTGGAAGGAGGGAAGATGCAGGCCTATGCAAAAGAAGGGAGGGATGGCAGGAATGGTGGAAAGACCTGGCAACATTGATGTTTGAATACTTTGTATGGAGAAAGAGAGTAAAGGTCCCTTGTCCCATCTGCCTCCAGGAAGCAGAAGCAGGTCTTAGAGTTGGACCTATACCCAACAGGCTATATACTGTAGTTAAGGACAGAGTGTCTGGGATGGACAGCCTGGGATTGAGTCCTAGCATTGCTGCTTGCTAGCAATGCGACTTTGACCTTGGACAAGTTACTTAGACTATCTGGAAGTCAGTGTCCTCATCTATCAACTGGGGTAATATTGGCATCCATCTCACACAATTACTCTAAGGATAAACTCAGTTAACATATATCAAGCATTTAGAGCAATGCTGGAAGCATCTGCTAGTTATGGGGCTTATAAGTGGTTCTCACAAAGAGACAGCAGGAAGCACGGTGCGTGGGAAATAGTTCTGCTGTTCTCTGGGAAGTTTACCATTGAAGGGGTCAAGCAGAAGTTGACCAAAAGCTTCACGGGCATGGGCAGATTTATGTGAGAGACAGGAGTGAGGATTAGACCACTTTTCTAGTACATTCCATTTCCACTTGAGATGCTCAAGTCTGAGGCGTAGGCTGGTAAGCTGGCTTTCAGCCTGCCTTATGCTCAGAGCCACTTCCCCGGAGCTGCATCTCACAGACATGGTCATGGACGAATCCAGTCCTGGGTACTTTGTTCAACTATGTGATGGAATGCGGTCTCTGGATTGAAAACAACAAAGAAGATGTTTTTATTTCTAGTGCACATTCAGAGCAGAGCTTGCCATTGTCCTCTGGGTAATGAAAGACTCCAAATTTTGGTGTTGAAATCCGCATTTAGAAAACAACAAAAACAAATGCTTTGAGCAAGTTGCACAGGAAGGAACTATGTGGTGCTTCTCTTGGTGCTAGGAGGCATCAAAGCGCGAAGTACAATTTATTTTGACAACTGACTCACAGGCACATACCACACTGTCTGCTAGGCTGGGTCTCACACGCTCTCCAGCTGCCTGCAGATGCTTTCATGGCAGAGCAACAATCCAGTTGCAGGCTGGGCTCACTGGTCTCTCATCCAGAGCCTTGCAGCTCCACAGGGGCCATGTTCAAAGGCATTTCATTTAATGCCTCAATACACTAAAGTTACCATGTTATAATGGATAGTGGTGGTGGCCTTTTTTTTTTGAATTATTAATTGTAAAACAATGTGACAAAAATTAAAGAAAATTTTCAGAACAAAGGAAAACACCACACCACTCTTAAACAATTTCTATGATTTGTCTCTATACTCAAATTTCTCCCCATGCTTATATATATTTTTGCACATTTGTAACTACACTTTTTATTTAATATTATAACATAAGCATTTTTCCAAGTCTCACCTTAGTCTTATCATTCACTTTTTAAAAAAGCTATCCAGTATTGTCTTATATGCACCCACTTTAAAATGAATAAGCATGTATTATTAGATGTTTACATTGCTCCATATTTTGCAGTATGGTAGTATTCATAGTTTTAGCTCTTCTTGACTATTTTTTGTCATTTACTTACAGGAAATTGGGTTCCTGGATTAGAGAGTGAATACTTTTATGAGTCACAACATTCTTTTCTTTTTGCTTAAATAAAAAGCTATGTGCTTCCAATTCAATATGGCAGCTTGGCCATATATTTATCTTTTCTTTCTCTAGAGAGCCTACTAACATGGCAGAGAGAAAGGAGCAATGTGTCTGTTTGGAAGGCCCAGTGTAGAAACTGAGTGAGTAGGGTCACCGGCCTTGGGAGAGACAGTGGGGAAACCCTGAGACTGTGACAAGAGAGGACAGCTAACCTAGTTCCTGAGCATTCCCGGGGCTTCAAGCTAGTTGAGGGGGCTCTTGTGAACTCTCTGGCCAGACCCCGTGGCAGTTGACACCACAGATGGAGCCAGTTAATATTAGTTGGAGCAAAATACTTTCCCGATGAACCTCACCAAAATTCATGTTTCTTCTTTCATGACATGCAATGGAATAGTAATTGTTTTTTGCCACCAGATTCTGGGGGGCACTTTGCTATGCGGCAATAGAGAACTAAAATGGAGGATGGAAATCCGGTAGATGAGAGAACACTATGAAAATGAGGAAAAGAAGTGATTGTGAATTCCAGAACAAGCAGAGCATGAAAAAAAAAAAAAAAAAGATGTAATCATAGCACATCACTTGGCCTCTTGTGAATTTAGCAGACTCTACTTAACCTTCCCTGATATGGAATGTTGTGATGGTTAATTTTATGTGTCATCTGCATCATGGGATGTGCACATATTTGGTTAAATATTACTTCTGGGTGTGTCTGTGAGGATGTTTTTGGAAGAGATTAGCATTTGAATCAGTGGAGTGAGTATAAGATCTGTCTATCATCCATATCTGTGGGTCTGCCCTCAGTTCCTGGTAAAGATCACTCAGCTCTGTCTGCCTATGGTGTTATTCCTGTACCTTTCATTTTAATCAATTCTCATATAAACCACCTCTCTATATTCCTTCCCCAAATATATCTCATTAGGAGTCCAACGAGCTTAAAGTTAGCACACTGTATGATTTGGGACAAATCACTTAAAATCACTGGAAAGCAACTCCCTCATTTGCAAGGTGGGAGGATTTTAACATATAATTTCTAAAGTCCTCTCAGTTACAGCTTTATTTATAATACTGAATAACTGAAGAAAACCTAAATAGTCCACAACAGTAAATTATAACATGTGCAGATAATGGAATATCAAAGAATAATTTAAAAAAAATGTATCTATCACATTGCATGCAAATGACTCATCATGCTAAGTGAAGCAGCCTACCACTGTGCAATTATAAATTTGTAAGTGCAAATATTAACATATAAAATTAAAAAGAAACAGCACAATGCTAAGAGTAATTCTCTATATGATTGTATCATTGGTGATAGTAAAATGTATTTTCTTTAATTGTGAAAATCAGGTACTGAAGTAGGATCGGCTTACACTTCTTGATCTCTGTGAAGCTTTTATTAACTTCTGGACTGGATTAGGGTCCTTTGTCCTGACTCACATTATCTAGAACAAGCCTCCATTACAACAAACGTGCCCCTGCCTTGTAATTGCCAGTCAACATGTCTGCTTCCTGCTGTATTCTGAACCTCCCGATGACAGAGTCCTTGTCTTGTTTACTGATGTAGCATGATGCCTAGCACTTAGAACATGCTAGACACATATTGGTTAATTGCTTAATAAATCTTCTAGCTAAATGATTTCTGTTGGAAGTATAGATCAATTTAATTGGATTTAATTCTGAGACTTTATAGAAACTACTACATTTCAGTCCCAGGTAGGTAATATGAACATCTTAGATAACATTTCCTCCTAAATGCTTTGTCTACACCTGTGGTAAACTGCCTCCAGGAGACTGGGTGTCTGGTAGGAAAATTCCTTTGAAGGGTGTGGAGGCATCAGACAGCTCTACCCCATGGCATCAATTACTTGCATCAATATCTATCTCCATTGCTGGGATTCCTTGCTCACCCAGCAGCTTTTGAGATGTGATTTGACTTCTTGTGGAAATGTCAAAGCAAAGTAAATATGCTGGCTGGCTAGAGGACATGAAGAACTCTTCCCTCTGGCGGTTATGTTTCTCATAGTAAATTAATGAATTGACAATATTTTGTTAGCTCAGCGTTTCTGAATTCAATTTGCTTTGGAACACTGAGGAAATTGGATTTGGGGATCTACAAAACCAAGGATGAGATTTTGAATTCTGGTGACCAAATGAGGTCATGCCACTCTGGGATGCCTCCCGAAGTGCTTTATACTTGCCCTCTCCTCTAGTTCTCTTCCATCTACTGTGGAGAATCAGAGGGCTCATAGTCAGGATTGCTCTGGAGAGGTGGTCCAAGGTCCAGGGAGATGCTAAATAGTACTTTCCAAATTGCAGAGCTTGGACAAACCTTCAGGTTTTGGTACAAGAAAGTTTGACATAGATTAATTCTCCACCCACTGAGGAGAAGACCAGGTTAAACTGCAATGATCCATTACAGTTCCATCTTAGTGGGAAGGCACTAAGTTGCACTTAATTGCTCTCATTTTTTGCTTGTTTCTGTCACCTATTAAATACTCATGTTTAGCTATTATATATATATATATACACACACACACACACACACACACATGCATACAGTTTTTGTCTCATAGAAAAGATCTTAGTAGTCATTAAGGCATATCAACCTCTTTGTCGATGGCTCACCATTTCTTCTATGTCTTCTCTTACAGTTGATGTCTTTACCATTAGCATCTAGCATGTTTTCCTCCATTCATTTGATCTCCAAGTCTCTCATGGTCTCTGTGTTATCCTTCCAGGAACTCCAGTTGAACTAGATCAAAGGGCATCTTAAAAGGCAAACAGGATCACGCCACCCCATGCATTAAAGATCTCTCTGTGCTTTGTGGTTACTACATAAAGTTCAAGTTCCTGAGTTAGAATAAAAGGGTCTTCACAATCTGACATGTTTGCCCACCATACAGGCCAGGTTCCTACACACCAAGACGCTCAGTTCTTCAGATATGGTTTCTTGCTTCAACATGCTTCTGTGTCTTTACAACTCTATTATTTCTGCCTGCAGTGCTTTCCCCAGCCTCTTTGTAAATTTTCTTTGCATTCTTCAAAACCAAGATGATCCATCATGTCAGCATGCATGGTTGCTTGCTCCCTCCTTTGGGCTTTCACAGCCTTTTAAACAAACCTATTCTCTAGTAATTACCCCCAGTATTATAAATATCTGTTTGTCTCTTACTAGACTATGAACTTCTTGAGAGCAGAGACCTGCCATTCATCTCTGTGGAGCTAGAGCTAAGCACAGTGTCTGACTCATCATAGATCCTTAATTCATGTTTATTGAATTTATTAATTAAGCCATAACCAAGGCATCACCATCCATTTAATTGCAAATGAAGTCCCAAAGATGAAATTAACAGCCTCATTTCTATCAGCCTCACTGAAAAAGTGATGACAAACACTGAGTGCATCTCACAATGCCAGCCAATGTAGAGCAAAGAAAAGCATCCAAGGGCATTGGCCCTGCCCTTGGTAAATTACAATACAGTGACAAAGATAAGATTTTTCATTCACAAAACAAATTGAGGATAACATTAAGATTGTTTGAACACCATGCTAGTTGTATCAGACATCTGAACATTGTGGAGTTCGAGGCCAGAAGAAATGAGAGCAGGTTCCCTCCCTCATAGCCTGCCCCCCTTACCAGTATGGTTAGATGGTAGAGTGATTTGGAATCTAATGTGGCAGGTAGGAGGGGGGCATTTGGCTCAGCATATTCAGAAATCATTTCTATATGAGCTAGATCAAAACTCCCATTGTGGAAAATGTGGTTTGAGGATTGGTAAAAAGAAAGTGGAGGTAAAAGCATTCTAGAAAGGTGAAACAATGTGGAGAACTGCTAGATATTGGGTGTAAGAGGTACAGGTCCAGAAACAAATCTTTAGATTGCATGATGGAAGGACTCATGCTGCATAGACAGAGAACAACAATTAAAATAACCTATTCTCTTTTGCTTCCCTGTGTACACAATGATTCTGCATCCTTAAAACAGTCATTGGTCTTTATGCTAATTCAAACTGGAGTGCTGAGTGGTAAGAGGTTGAGTCTTCCTTGATGCCATTTACCATGCCCCTACATGGGCTAAGGCAGAAACACCCTGCATGCTCCAATGACACTGAGCTTTTCTCCCAAGGCATATCACACACTACTGTGATCACTGAATTATTCCTGGGGAGAGCAGGCACTATGTCTTATCTGTGCTCAACACCTGAGTTGCTCAATGGATGTTTGTTGCAAGAGTGAGTGAATACATGGATGCAATGCAATACATGGCAATCCTACTTGCTATTATTGTTGGCTCTGTCAAATGTCTCATTCTTCATCTGAGTTCACACATGACTCACCATGTCCCTGGCAGGGAACTGAAAGATTCCAACCCATCTCAGAATCTCTCGTCCATGAAACATCAAATGGACAGAGGTGCCCAGCAAGCAGCTGGATCCATCCTTCCTCCAGGCTTGGAGTTACTAAAGGCTGGATAATAAAGATAATAAAGCTTTGAGGCTGGTATGGCACGCATGCTAGAGCACGGAAACAGACATGATCCAGCAGCCCCAGTCTCTGCTGATAACAAAGGCTTTCTGAGCAATGGCCCTTCAAAGCAACAAATCAAGACAGACAGCCTGCCAAAAACATGCCGACCCAGCAGACTCAGAATCCCTTACCCGCTGAGAAATAGCCCTCCCAGCCTATCCATCACTGAGACAACTCAAATTAGATGGTGAGAATATCAAAGAAACAAAGTTTGCCTTTGTGGCTATAGGAAAGATACCTGTTCCCTGGACAATCTTGCGCCAAATACCCTTCTTCCCGCCTCTTGGGAAGTCTGAGTACCCTGTCTACCCTTCCTTCAAGACTCAGCTCCAATGCCCCCTCCTTTGTGATGCTTTCACCCATCTCTGAATAGCACATCATTAGGTCAAGAGTAGGTTTTGATGTTGTTTGGGGCCAGGTTCTTTCTTCAGCCTGAATGCTTATGTTCTGATTCATAATCTCTTTTCAAACATAGGTATATACAGGGAGAAGCTATGTGGGAACAAAGAACCCCTTTATACAAAACACCCCAATGCCGATCTCTCTGAAAGAGCAGAATTGGATTATAAGACTTAACTTGAAGCCATAATTGGGGTTCTAGCTCCTCTTACAGCCAGAATCCAAGTCCTGGGGTCTTAGCTTCCCTCAAACTGACAAGGAGGAGTGCATCCAGGTCTGTGGAGGGAGGAGAGACCTTTCCAGAGCTGGCCTGATGAGGCAGACTCTGAGTTCACTCATAAATCCTACTTCATGGAAGGGGTGGGTGAGAGAGGGGAGAGATTGATTTATTCCCTTTTTCAAATCAAATGACCCACTGAGGAATAAATATTTCTCAATGAATGTTTTTAACTCTGGCCAATCATATTAGCAAAAGGCAGGGAGGGCTGTCTTTCTTTTAGTGTTACTTTAACCCTCTTACCAGTGACCACACATCCATGGAATTAGATTTTTTTTTAAAGGAACCCTTGGTCTTTTTTTTTTTTTTTATAAGATTTATTTATTTATACAAGCACTGGGTACAATCAGAAGCACGGGAGGGTGAGAGGATTCACCAGAGTCAGAGCGGGGAGCAGAACAGGCAGACTGACGAAGTACACTGCTGAGGGGAGCAGCGGGAGGGACAGGAGAGGTTTGCGCGCCATGTGGGACCCTCGCCCAGCGGCCGGGGATCGAACAGGCGCTGCAGAAGCTGTGGGCAGCTTTGCAACCCAGCACTCAACTGCTGCACCACCAGGGAGGCCCTGGAATTAGATTTTTTTTTTTAAATGACTCTTCCACACCCAACAGCCATGTTCTGAATTGTATCTCATCAGAAATTGGCAAGGTCCATTTTGAGGCACCACCTGACAATGTCCTGTGCGCATCCTCACAGGTGAATAAAACCTCACATAGGTGAGCAAAGGAAAGGGCACAGGGCCTTTCTTTCCTTTTTTAAAATTATTTTATCTTATATAATTCTTATCAGTTTTCATTTTTGCACTATATGCATTTTCATTTTGGTTATAGTCCCCATGCAGTTCCCACCCCCCCTTATTCTGACTCTAATCCCTCTTCTCCTCCCAGCCCCTTCCCCCAACCCCCAGTGTGTCTCTGGTTTATAGTTGCTTGTTGATTTTGATTTTTACTTTATTACAATTAGTCTTTTTCCTGGTCCCTTGTTTAGGTTTTCTGAATTCCTGCTATGGGTGAGAGTATCCGGTATTTTTCTTTTTCTTAGGGCCTTTCTTTTTTTTTTTTTTTAAAAAGTGACAGTCTTTTATTTATTTATTTATTTGTTTGTTTTGTTTATACAAGCACTGGGTACAGTCAGAAGCGCGGGAGGGTGAGAGAATCCACCAGAGCCAGAGCGGGGAGCAGAGCAGGCAGAAGGACCGAAGTACACTGCTGAGGGGAGCAGCGGGCGGCAGGAGAGGTCTGCGCGCCATGTGGGACCCTCCTCCGGTGGCCGGGAAGCAGCCGGGGATCGAACTGGCGCCGCAGAGGCCGCGGGCAGCTTCGCAACCCAGCGCTCAACCGCTGCGCCACCGGGAGGCCCAGGGCCTTTCTTAAAGAATCAACAATACCTAAATCCTTCTTTTGTTGTGGCCTTATGTGCCACAAGAACATCCCTTGACACTTCAGACCTCATCAGGGGAAGTGTTCGGGACCTGAGAATCCTGTAGAATTCTCCAGGGTGGAACTGGGACTCTGGTGGGGAAGGGGGAAGAGGAGGAGGCAGAGGTATAACAAACATAAGAAGATTGGGTAGGGGAGGGCAGAGAGGGAAGCTACCTTGGAGTGCTTCCAATGAAAATGCCAGGGACTGAAATGAGACTCAGTATAAAAGGATGTATTGAATCATCTCAAGACTCTATATGAGTTCAAGGTCATCTGATGGTGAATTGCCTTCCTTCCTGGTGATACACTGTTCCTGTTCAGATCCCTAAACACGGTGGATGCAGCTGAGAGTCCTGGAACTCTAGTAACAGCTTTACCACCTTCCCTTATGGACCCTGGCTTCAAATCTGGTATTTCAGAAGTAAGTTTTCCTTAGGAGTCATTCCTGTCTTAAAGTTTGACACAGATTGTCAAGTCCATCATCAGCTCTTTCAGGGGCAGGGGAATTGTCAGGATGAACGCAGAGCATGCCCACGTGGAAATGCACATGGGCACATTAGGCACAGGGAGGTGCTGTGTATCTCTGCCAACCCTGATGTAAGGTCTGCTTGTGGGACAGACTTTGACCCATGAATGTGATCCAACATGATATCCATAGCGGTGGAAGCATTTAAATGCTATTGGTCAGCTTTCCATTCCTTTCTTCCCCAGAGAAAACCTGATGAATTATGCTAAGGTGGTGTAGAGTGCTTGTGTGGAGCAGAGCCACACAAACCCCACAAGCCAGGGGAACTTATGGCATAAATAATATATAGATATTTTGGGGGTTAAATCACCAAGATTTTGATGTTTTTAACACATATACTCATATACAAATTTTAAATATATGTATACATATTAAATGCACATAATATCATACGTAATATACTTTTTGAATAGTTAAGATTACTTTTTGCATCATTTTATTATTTTTTTCACACTGAATTCTTACAGACTAGACTGCTATTTTTAACAAATTGTTACCTTGCTCTATTTCTCTTGCTTGTGCCCACCCCAGTGGGCTGTTTGATGGGCTGACACTTCTTAATGGCCTGCGTTTTGCATTCCATTTTTCTCATGCAGTGTTGTCTCATGCTGATGATGCTCAATGAATATGTGCTAGATGAATGAATGATTTCTATGTAGGCTTGCCCTCTTCAGTGGTCAGAGAAGTTCAGAAAAGCAATAACCTGACAAGGAATAGAGGCAGCAAGGGGAGCCTAGGAGAAATAAGAATGATCTGGACACGGGAAGTAGATGAAGAAGTCCAGGAGACATGGTGCCTTGGAAACCACCTCATATTCATTCTTCATGGATTAATTCATATTTCACTTCTTCCATGAAGCCTTCCTTGCTTTCTCCAGTCTGCAGGGGTCTTCTTTCAAATACTATAGTACTTAGAATCTATACCTATGGGCTTTCAAACATAGTCCAGAGAGGGATCTGGAACCCTCCTGCCCTCCAGAAATCTAGCAGGTACCATTTGGAGGAGTAGGATATGAAATTGCCCCATTTTGTTCCTGACCAGGCAGCTAAGACAATTCATGCTATTTCGTGCGTTTCAGCATACAAAGAATATGTTCTGCTGCTATAATAAAAAACTTCTTTGATAGGCTGTAGTATCTCCTTAGATACTTTAGCTGAGAAGTGGTAGCTACCATGTATTGGTATGTCTGGGTCTTCTGACATTGGTGAGGAAGGGGTTAATTATGCCCATCTGTGATGTGGCAGCCAGGGCCTCTCAACCAGGGGTTGCCATAGAGACAGTCACAAAATGCTCAATAGTATAGGCAACTGCACTGGGAGGTCCCTCTGCCATTAGCTTAATCAGACACCTTGTTGGTCACAGCATATTCTACTCTTTTCTTTCCCAATTCAGAGACTGCTGTCCTGAGGAACCATGTGAAAGTAGTTCTGGCTCTTCTAGTCCATTTTCCTGTTCTTTTGTCTTTTAGTAAGAAACAAAGCAAAGCAAAGCAAAGCAAAGCAAAGCAAAGCAAAGCAAAGCAAAGCAAAGCCAAACAAGACTTCTGTTTTGGAAACAAAAGTGAGAGGGGAACTGGAGTTGATAAGATGAACAAAGAAATGTTGCCGAGACTTCAAATGATGGGGTTAAATAGGCCCATCTGTATTATGAGATGATCATTTACCCGATCTCTCCAATTTCAGGGGATAACCCCTAATCTGGTGGGCTTGCCTATGTCAGAGTATCTATTGAAATACTCTTTCAATTCTAGGGGCCTCCCCGGTGGTGCAAGGGGCTAAGACGCAACCTATGAAGCTATCTGCAGGTACTGCAGCATGAATTCAATCCCTGGACAGGGAGCTACCCATATGGTGCAGCAGACCTCTCCTGACTTTCCTGCTGCTCCCCTCAGCAGTGTATTTCAGTCAGCCTGCCTGTTCTGTTCCTCACTCTGTCTCTGGTGAATCCTCTCACTGCCCACACCTCTGGCCTGTACCCCAGTTCTTGTATGCATAAATAAATAAAATTTAAAAAAAAATACTCTTTCAAGCCTAATGAAACCAAAGGCAAAACAGTCCAAAAATAATGTTAATCATTTAAAATGTTATCATTTTATAGATGAGAAAAGTGAGGTTCAGAAAGTGAAATATCACACCTAAGTTTATACAACTGGTTGATTCCAAAACTAATGCACATAGCTACTCTACTACTCTGTCTCTTACATTTACAGTCAGCTGAAATTAACCTTCCCCATAACATCTACTCATTGGTCCTCATTCATTCTATAGAGCAAACGAGAACACACTCCTTCCCTTTCACAGTTCTGTACCTTGAAGAGAACTGAAATTTCAGTGAAATGCAAGGACTGTGGGTTATTGTGAGGAATGGCTCTGCTTTGAAGGCAGCATTGTACCTTCTCTTGGTCCCCTCCATTCTAGACTAAGCCTCTGTATGGTCCACTAAAATGTGAAATAAGAGTTACTACTCACAATTCTTAGATTCTTTCCAGGAAAAGGCAGGAAACCCTTGATTGCTGTCCTCCAACCACATCTCCAGTAATCCAGCATTAGCCCAGCAGAGATGAAATGCTCACCTGTGACCACACCACCAGCTTACACACTTCCTAGCCCCTACGGATGAGTGTCTATAAGATAGCACTTGGCCCCTTGGTCCCAGGAGTAGTGTCAGTAACAACAATAGGTCTCCTGTCTTCAAGCAGACTCTGGGAAGATAGTTTAGTGAAGGGCATTTTGGTGACGGACAGGACATGTTGGGTATTGACTAATTATCCCAGCCAGTTTATCCAGCCTTATAGTACATGAACAGCTGTAGCTGCTCTGAACAGGATCTGGTTAACTTAGAGGCTGGTCAAGAGGTAAAAATAACTAATTTCCCCAAGGAGCCTCAAGACGCAGCTGGTTTCTGGGTCTCCTCTGTAAACTGCTGGAGGCTATAAACAGGACCTTGGGCAGTGTTTGTGGAAGGTAATGTGGCTGAATTAATGATGATGCAGGAGCCTTCACAGAGGTGATTCTTGACTCTTTTAATTGCACCATTTCTCAACCTTAATGCTGCCTCACTGCCATTTCTGAATTATATATCCAAACACATCCGGAGACACACATACTGTAGATGAATTCTCCTGTTCAAACTGATAAACTACCTAACACATAATTTATTCTTCATTTATCTTTGCCTTAATCAAGCCAAACTCTTTCCCTTCTACTCTATGCTTTGAGAATATTAGTCTTCATACTGTATCTTTCTAGACACTGTCCATGTAAGTCTATTCCAAAGCTACATAAGAAAACCAGAACTGACAAGTTCTAGTCTCTTCTCTGTTTCTGATTTCATCTTGATGGGGCTATTTTCTTGATGGGGCTATTTAACCTATCGGGATGGCTCACTATGGAAAGTTGTATTTTGTTCCACAACGAAACATGTTTCGGTTAAACAGATTGTTCTCCACATCCCATCCCACTGCTCACTCCCACTTCTACCAACCCAAGCGATATATCCTGAAATGCTGTTTTCTCCAGTCACTGTGTCTAGCTGCCTTCCTGGTCTTCCTCGTGTCATTTTCTCAGTCACCTCCTCTGACTCTGGTTTACAGATGCCAGAACCAGAGCTCCCACCCCTCCTTCCTCAAGCACAAGGGGAGAAACCTGCATATCTGATTGACTCAATGGTCTGTCCACTGCTGTTCCTGCCACCTCTGATTCTATGATTGCTCAGTGCATGGTACCTGGGGGACACATCCTTCCCCAACTATCTTTTGTGTCTGCCTTTAATTTGGAATCTACACAGCTCCTACAATCTTTCAGTTTCTTCAAATCTTTTTGAAATTCACCTTCTTGTGCTTAGATAGCTTCCTCGATATTTGCCAGGGATCTCCTGCCCACCTGGATCTAATGTCTCTGCTGTCCCTCCCAGTGAATTCCCTCCTACTCTGGTTCAGGGCCAGACAGGACCCAGACTTCCACCAGAATCCAGACATGAAATTCCTTCTCTAATTCAGCCCTTGGCAACCTTTTATGATCCTCAAGTGGAGCCCCATGGAGTCAAGTAACATGGGGAGTGCAAGGAATCTTTGTCATGACATTGCAGCAAGTGAATCCAAGAGACCCACTATGGTCCATCAACAAACTCTCAACTTGGGATTGAAGGCATACATGTGGGAAGAGATGAGGGATACTATTTCTCCTGCAGATACTTAGGAATCAGCACAATATTCCATATTAAATCAAAGTTAAAAACTTTGACTTTGTCAAAAGAGGTGTGATTTTCGATTGCATTCTCAGCCTTTTATATTGGATACAATATATTGGATATAGTTTAGGGCTATGAAAGGAGAGATAGGGTAGATCAGGAGCAGGGAAGGAGTTACCAGAGTTGGCTGTTTTCAGTTTGTTCCTGACTTTACAGTTAGCCATTTGGTCACTTATCGTAAGATTCCCATAGAATTCCCCCTCTTCTTAACCATGTTCTCTGCTCTGAAAAAATATCAGTCATATTTTCCCACCTCAGTCTTCCTGGAGAGAGCTATAAAATCCAGGGTAGCTCCCTCCAGACCTTAGCTCGTGGGTCCCAATGGGGCTTCCCTGACACTCAATGTTCCCCTTCACCAATAGTAGGGATCTCACTCCTCACACTCCTCAAGCCCCTGAATTAATTCCCACCTGCTCCCCTCCTACATTACAAAGATGAAGTCATTTTGAAGAGGACAGAGAGAAAAGGAGGAAGATGCAAATGGGAAAGAGTCAAGAAAGAAAGTTGTCAGAACATGGGATATGTTGAGAAAGGAGGGTTTGGCAGGATGGAGGTAAATAAAAATCATCTTCATCATCTTAGGACATTTGAGAAGGCAGAAAATGTGAAGTGCTCCTGTGAAGGAGCTCCTCCACCAGGAGCTCCTCCTTCCTGCCATCCATGGCCCAAGGTTTTGAATAAAAATGGAGACGTTTCCTCCAGCAGAGCTTGAAATTTACACATAAAAGATGCACTGTTTCTTCATTAGCCTTTATTTCCAGGGGGAGCAAGTGATGTGAGTTCTAATAACATTAAGGAAGTCTCTGAAGAGTCCTGGTAACACATGATGGAGTCAAACATGACAGCTCTGTCTTCAGAGTTGAATAAGGTTAAGGTGTCCATGTCAAAGGGGAAAAAAGCAGATGCAAGGGCTTGAGGTAGCCCCACAGAAATGATTCTTGGCTGAGTGCGAGATTGTAGGATCACTGAGGAAGATTCGGGATGGACATGGAAAGTCCAGCCTGGCATCACTCCAGGAACTGTGGCTTGTTTATTTCAGTGCTCTGAGTACTGTGGTCCTTTATAGCTGCCTTCTGAATTCTTCCTACTTTTGATCAGAACTAATCTTTGCTTCTGGAAACACCACATATTTCTTCCTCCCTCTCTTTCCCCTCTCCTTTTTGCTCTCTATTCTGACTTTAAAAAAAGAGTCCAAGTGCAGCCAGAAAAATAGAAATAAATGCCCAATATTTCAAATGTAAGGAAACTACTAGATGAGCATGCCATAAATGCGCTGGAAGGACTAAAAGAGTCACAAAGAAGAAGATGAGTTATATGACAGGGAGTCATTACTGCCCTGAGAACTAGAAGATTGAAGCTAGAAGTTCTAGAAGCTGGGACCATGATGGTGCCTCCTGCTGCAATTCAGAGAAATCTCTGATGTGGCATAGAAAATGACTGGAGGCACAGCCACCTGCTTCTGCTGGAACTAGGGTCACCCTTGGACATGGGTGTCGGCTGCCCTGGCAGTGCCCCAGCGGCACCAGTGCCAGGACAGAGCAGCATAAGAAGCTTAGAATGGCTCTGAGTAAAACAGGCAACAACTAGTGCACCCCTCTTTCTTCCAAGTCCTGCCTTTTCTTGATCTTCCTTTTATATTTTTTGTTTCTTTCCCTCACTACATTTGTTTGACCAGCACTTCATGAGAACTTACCATATACCAGAATTATGCTAGAATTGGGGGTGAGGGAAGTGGATTCAGAAATATATAAGGATAGCAATCTGTTCCCAAGGTACTTGGGAAACCCTCCCCCCTTTTTTTTTTGCAGATCAAGTATTGCTTCTCAAAATGGGTCCTTCCCAATTCCCTCCATCTTTCCTTTGTTTGGGTACTTTTTTTTGTTTGGGTACTTTTTGTTTAAAAAATCTTAGGGCAATCTCTGACCAACTTGCTCAGTCAGTGGACACACACTGAGAATCTGTAATATGCATTGGACTCTGCAGTGAGAGAGAAAACCTATATATTAGTCTTTATTCCTGAAAACATTATTCTGGGGAGGGAGGTACTGACAGTACATGACAGTTAATTGCTACGAATCAATGAACTGACTTTCTAAAGGCTTCTTATAGGATAGACCTGGGTGCCCTGAGATCAGCAGGGTAAGAGCAAATTCATGGGAAAATGACTTGTCCTGGATGGAAGGAGTGGGGTTTCATGCTAGGAGAGGAATAGGCTACAGACCTAGTCAGTTGTGTATACAAATCACCACCTGTCTCTTGCCCCAAGGTTACCACTGTCACCAACCTTTGGTTAATGGAAACAAGAACCTTGAGAAGAAGGCAGAAATGCAGAGTTTTAGTTCTTTCATTTTCTACCCAATATTGGTTCAATGGCCTTGAGTGTTTCTTCTGTAACAAGGGGATACTGATTCAATTCCTGATTAAACAGATCTGGAACATCAGAGATTCCATCCTGTTCTCAGATGTAGGACCCAGTAACTCACTTGGGGTAGGTAGGGATGTCTGATTTACTGTCCCATTCTCATGAGTCAAGCAGAAAAGCTTGGATCTTCCTCCCCAGTCACATTTATACTATCTTCTCTTCTCTCTAGTAGCTCCTGTCTTAGAGCTGCTGGGGCAGTCAGGGAGAGCTCCAAGTTCATTCTTGTGATTGGCCAGTGCTCAGGCAGGACCTGCCAGGCCAGCTAGCAGTATGCAGGAAGCAAGTCCTCTCATTTAGCAGCCTTTCCGCAAAGCCTGTGTAAGGAGGAGCTGCCCTGTGGATACATAGGGCAGAAGCTGACCTGGGATGGGCTCTTCGTTGTCCCCTCATCTGACCCCCTTCCTCAGACTTTCTTCTCTTAGCATAGTCCCCTCTTATGCTGCCACACAGGCTCATTTGTGCCCGTGGACACCTCTGGACCCATCGGCTGTCCTGGTAATGAACAGTGACAGCTCATCACATTACTGCCTTGCTTCTCTGGCAGGGAGGTTAAGGGCTGGTGAGGCTCATTAGCATCTGCCTGGAAGGAGATCAGGCAGTACCACTCGCTTTTCCTCCTCTCAGAGCTAACCTCTCTTTCCCAGGCCCCACTCTAGCAATTCAGCTGGGTTTCACCCACTGCTGGTGGGTCATGAGCAGTTGTGGAGATGGTTGCTGTAATTGTTATTCCTTAGCAGCAAAGGGAGGAAATGATATATGATTTGCTTTTGAAGATTGATAAGGGCCTCCCTGGTGGTGCAAGGGGTTAAGACGCAACCTATGAAGCTATCCGCAGCCACTGCAGTGTGAGTGCGATCCCCGGCCAGGGAGCTACCCACATGGAGCAGCAGACCTCCCGCCTTGCCCACTGCTCCCATCAGCAGTGTACTTCAGTCCTGCTGAATCCTCTCACCCCCGCACCTCTGGCCTGTACCCCAGTTTTTGTGTGCATAAATAAATCTTTTAAAAAGAAAAGAAAACATAAAACACAGGAGCAGTCATTTCTATTCATTGGAATTCCAAGATGCTCCCTTGAACAGGAGCAGAGTGCTCCCCAGGAGCTGGGCTAGCAGGCCGTGGGAATGTGAGCGTGAGTTTCATCCCTGATGCCTGTTGCCAGTGAAAGAAGATTGAGACCAGGAGCACTGGCTGTCCTCCTGCCTCCTGACTGTTGGCTGGGACAGGCAGGAGACAAAGGGGAATGCTGCAGTTTCCTGGAGGAACCCTGGGTTAGAATTTCTAACCAAGGAGAACCTCTGAAACAGCATGTCTGGAACCCAAACACCATGCAGCTTAGCATCTGTATTAGCTATCTATTGCTGCACAACAAAATATCTCCAAATTCAACAGCTTAAAGGAACTAACAGAATTACTTTGCACAGTTTCTGAGGATCAAGGGCCCAGGAAAAGCACTGCTGAGTGATTCTGCCTTAGGTTTGCTATGACATTGCACTCAAGCTGTTGGCTCAGGCTCCTGTCTCTGGGGACTTGCATGCATCTGGGGGGTTGGCTTCCAAGTTCATTCACGTAGATGTTGGCAGAAAGTTTCTGTTCCTCAGTATGTGCTACTCATGACATGGCTGCCACCAGTGCATGTGGTCCAAGGCAGGGGTGCTGACCTTATAAACAATCCTCAGAGGTGGCACATCGTCATTTTTACATAGTCACCTAACCTCCTCTGTCCCCTCCCCCAATACAATGTAGGATGTGATTACAAGGATGTGAATACTTGGGGCCCAAGAACGAGGAAAAGGGCATATAATATTACAGTGTAGACTGATTCAGTAGGTCAGGAATGGGGGTTAGGGATTACCAGATACTGGTATGAAAAATGGGGACATTTGATGGCTCATCTAGCACAAAACCATCCAACACCTTCTTTACATAGATGTCTGGACGTTGGATGTTTTCTTTCAAGATCTTTCTTTCTAAGGTTAATAGGAGGTCCCTACGGCCATATCCTCAGGGAAAAAAGCCATGCCAGACACTTTTGACTAGGCACAGTTTCCTGCACACTGTTCTGGAATGACTAGCCTGCTCAGGAGCCACATTGAGTGGCTCACTCTGCAAGGACAACTGAAATCACCGATGGAGCAAAATTCTAAGCTGGCAGGGCTGAACAACATTCCTAGTTCAATTATTTTACTTTAAAGGTGATAAAATGAAGGCCCAAATGCTTAAAATCTGACTTAGCAACTACCACAGTCCTGACCATCAATATTGATTGACCCAGTTGATAAAATGGCAAGTTTTGGAACTTATATAGTTATTCTGAACAAAGGTCTTTTGTTGTTTTTTTAACTTTCTACATCAGGAGCTGCAATTCCATGTCTATAGGGGTCAAGAACCTCATATGGGCCGCCCCTGTGGCGCAGCGGTTGAGCGCTGGGTTGCGAAGCTGCCCTCAGACAGTGCCGTTTGATTCCCGGCTGCTCCCCGGCCACCGGAGGAGGGTCCCACATGGCGCGCAGACCTCTCCTGCTGCCCGCTGCTCCCCTCAGCAGTGTACTTCGGTCCTTCTGCCTGCTCTGCTCCCCGCTCTGGCTCTGGTGAATTCTCTCACCCTCCCGCACTTCTGACTGTACCCAGTGCTTGTATAAACAAAGAAAAATAAATCTTAAAAAAAAAAATAGCTTCTTTCTTTTTTAAAAAAAAAAGAACCTCATATGGCCAAAGAGACATGAGCTGGTGGTGGACCTAGAGGTAATGAATGGTACTTGAGCTTTCCCTAGATGTCAGAAACATTGAATTTTAGGTGAAACCTGATTTTTAAATATTGCCAATAAATTCAAACTTAAAATAGACTAAACCAAATAAGACAAGTTGCCAAAGTAGATATGCCTGCCATCTGGCTGTAGAATCTGCCAGAGGTAGATACATCAGCTTCTGATGTTAGAGATTGAAAGTGATTTTGGTTTATATGTGTGTTTGAATGGCACCACGCAAAGCCAAATGTCAGGAAATACTTTCCCTGTTTGCTTAGAGAGTTTCTTTCCTAAATAAAGAAGGGAAACTTGGTAATAGTTCGACAGAATCAAACTGTAGGTATCTCTTTCCATGTAACCAGAATAAGATGTTTGACAGATTTAACTCAGTTAAATGCTTAGAAATTAATTTAGGTTGGGTATTTTTGATACTCTAAGGCAAGTGATTGGAGATTACTATGAGTTGACCTGCCAGTTAATTAGAAATTCATACGTGGGTTCCTATATTCACCTACACACTGTGTGACCAGTCTGGCCTGTTGTGTCCACAAGACAAATGGACCAGGCACAAACTGTAATGTGTCTGTTTGTCCAATGGAAATATTTTATGATTTTTACACCAATGGGAAGTGCGCATATAATCTATATACAGGAAAGTGCACATAAGAATACCATTCACTAAAATGATCTCTAGAATCAGTTCTTAAATCAGAGAAAGATCATCAGCACCCCAGGAGAGCCTTGGTCCCTTTTCTTATCTACTCGTCTCTACCTCCTCCCCCCCAAGAGGATTGCAATCCTGACTGGTAACACCTGGCGCCTTTTGTTCAGCTTCATAAGACCAATTTGTTCCCATTGTGTGCAGATGTCCAGTTGTGATGTATCATTGCTACATAGTATTCCACTCTGTATGTATAACACTATTCATCCTTCTATTGATACACATTACACTTGAAGGCTATTACAAATTGTGCTGTTATGATATCTCTAGTACCCATCTTTTTTTAAAAAAAATCTTTTTTTTGATGTTAATATATTTTAAAATTTTATATATTTTTATATCATTTTTCATTTTTGCATAACGTATGCATTTTCCTCTTGGTTATAGTCCCCATACTATTCCCACCCCCCTTGTTCTGAAATCCTAGTACACATCTTTTGATGAAATTTCTTTTGGGATATTTATCTAGAAATTGAATTGCTGGGTCATAGGGTGAGCATATATTAAATTCTAGTATGTGCTGCCTGTTTCCAAAATGACCCTATCAATTTACATCCCTACCATCAGTGAACAAATGGTCTGGCTATTTCACATCCTTGTCAATGCTTGGTTGTTGAAAGACCACTGCCTAGTTTTGTTTTTCATTTGGTGGAGGGGTAGTGATTCACACACTTTTAATTTGCATTTTCCTAATGACTTACAAAGTTGAACACTTTTTTGGTATGTTTAATGGCCGCTTGAATATTCTTTTCTGTGAAGAGTCTGTTCAAATCATGTGCCAATAAAAAAAAGAGGACTTATCTTTTCACTCGCTTAATGATGTCTTTTTATAAATAGAAATTCTTAACTTCAATGTTCACCAATTTATCATTTGTTCGTCATTATGGTTAGCTCTTTTGTGTCCTATTTAAGAAATCTTTGGCTACTCAAGGTCACAAAGATGCTTTCCTCAAAAAGTTTTATTAACTTTTACCTTTCGCATTTCAAATAGAGACTGGAGTAGATTTCTTTTCATCTTCTAGATAATTTCCCCCAGGCTCAGTTAATCTACAGCATGACAGAGGGGCAATGCACCTTAATGGTAGACACAAGAATCTGAAAGCAGACTGCCAGCATCTTCCAGTTACCAGCTGTTGACATTAGGTAGTTGCTTGACCACCCTGTGCCTCATTTTCCCAGACATAACAACCCGTCTCCCTCATAGTTGTCTAGTGAGCATTAATTTTGTTAATCTATACACAGAATCTATATACACAATACTAAGGGTTAGAAATTATTGGGCTTATTCAACAAGCTGAGAGACTATAAGGGAGAGGGATGAAGAGTGAGAGGTTAACATGTCATAAATGTTGGCATGGATGGAAGGAAAGGAATAAAAAGTCACTTACCTCTACCCATTTTTGAAGTTCGTTCATGGGTCATGGACTGTGCAATGGTCAGAATGTCCCAGGAAGTCCATTGTCCATTCTGGGAATGCAGGGCAGCAAACTCCACATGGCCCAGAAGCACCGTGGGCTCATATATCTCCTCCTGGGGTTTGAACAGCAGGCAAAAATCCCACCAACTGTTTTACGCTGGAGATGGATGATCTGTCGAATGGGTTAAAATGAGGAGTGGCTCTGCTTTAGTGAGGAATCAACACTGCTGACCGCCCAACAACTCCTTTCCCATTTGGCTTCCAAGGGGCAGATCCTTTCTCAGGCATTGAAATGGTTCCCCCAGTTATGGTCCTGTGGGAAGGTGGGCACTTTACCCAGAACTCAGTAAGCATAGAGTTGAGGGTCAGATCATTTTGTGAGTCAAGGAATTCCTCAAGGATTTCTAGAACGTAATTTCATCTCTTTAGCTAAGCCTCCAGTACAACTAGAAGACTATCATATCCCTAAGTCCAGAACAGGGGTCTGCAACTTCATCTATGAAAGTCCGGACTGAAAGAGTGCTGTCAGGGTGCTATAGCATCCAAAGGACAGTGCCCAGTACAGGACAGGTCACTGTCTGTGGGTTCTTCACCTGTACGCACAATTGCAAGATCACACAGATTCAGGGAATAACAAAAATGGGGTTTATTTAGCAAGCAGGGGCAACAAAGAATTCTTAAGGCCACAAGTGGCCAGCAACCTCACCATAGACAGTGTCCACAATGTCCAGAATGCCCAAACAAGAGGCCACTCATCCAAGATGGTACTGTCCTGTCAACGAGGACCTGCAGTGTGGCATGCCAGGGAAGCCACAGTGATGCCACAGCAGCCCACAGCAACAGTCTGAAGGTTGGGATGGACTGCGCTGGATGCTGGACCAGACAGCAGGAGAGGCAGCAGCACAGGGAAGCGGTACCAGACAACCAGGGGTGGTTAGCAGACTTCAGAGGTGACCTGGGCAGAGTGCCGATCACCCATCAACAGTGGTGACAGCGCTGGCCAGTAATTCTGGTCACCACTGGTCACCAGGAGGAGGTGGTGTCAGAAACACCGGTTTTACAGCTTTTTGTGAGCTGTTGGCCTACACCAACAACAAACCGCTCTTTGAGATACCAGGCTGGGTGTCCTTGATGCTCCCCTCTGGTGGCATCAGAGGCAGGCCCTAGGCAGGTGTGGTAGCCTCCAGCCTCTGCAAAACTTTTCAGTTTCTCTTCTTTCTTTGGAGGTCACCTGCTAGATATGTCTTTTTTATTCGGAGGGCAGAAACAGACTCAGAGCCTCTTCTTTGGAGGCCAGGAAGAGTCTGCCTGCCGGAGATTCAGAATTGCAAGCTGGCACCTGCCCTGCCTTATAACCTCTTTCAGGTTTCCTCCCCAAGACCTATAACTCTGATTGGACCGTTTTCAATCCTATGGCTGATTGGACCATTTACCAATTAGCTCACATCTCCCTGATTAGTCCATTCTAGGATCCAGGCATCAAATCCATGGGCCTCTCTACTGCCTGCAGCTGGTGATAACCACAGCGTTGGAGCTGGCTCCACGGGATACCATGCTCCTCCCTGCAGCCCTGAACCAGGGGCTGCTTACCCCAGAGTTGCGTGGTAGGAAATCACTGCTGCCTGCCACCCATTGCTAGCCTGAGCCCACCGCCCACTGCCATTTGCACTGCCCACAAGCATCTACTGGGGCCAAGCAGAAAACTGCCACTGCTTCTCCAACAGCTCTCACTGCTTAGGCAGCGGTGGGAAGGAGCCAGGCCTGCCCCACAGCCTGTGCTGCAAGGCCCTGATTTCAAGACAACAAATCTTTTGTGGTCTTTATAAGTCTGTTGCAGCTTCAGTTCTGCCATTGAGTTATGAAAGCAGCCACATACAATGTGTGAGCAAATGAGCATGACTGTGTTCCAGTGAAACTTTATTTATGGAAACTGAAATTTGAATTTCATATAATAGTCACAATACAAAATTTTCTTCCTACTTTTTCCCCCAACCACGTATAAATGTGAAAACCATTCTGTGTTCACAGGGATGACAAACAATCCAGACTGGTCACCTGGATGTAACCTAAGTCAGTGGTTTTGTGGTCCCAGGTAGACGTTCTCAGCATCACCTGGAAACTATCAGAAATATGATTTCTCAGGCCTAGTGCCCCCAGCCCAGATCTGCTGCATCAGAAACTGTGGGTAACTCTCCAGGTGGTTCTGATACATGTTCAAGTTTGAGAATCACTATTTTAGAAGTATCTAGAACTATGCTCCATGCACTTATTCTAAGTCAATGTTCCCCACCTGTTGTCTCTATATCTTTTTGCATCAGACAAATCAATTCATCTGACCCCCTAAGCCCCTTCTGAGAAGTCCTTTCCCAAGGCTTCTAATTGAAGCAAAAGACTCCAGGAGATTATTGGCAGGTGCCTGTGTTCTGGTCCACAGGTGTCCGATTTGACTCTTACTGGGCACATGAGGGAGAAGTGGGTGAATGCTATGTCTGTCATCGAGGCTAATCAGCTGCACCTCTGTGAGGATTTTAACTAGCTAAGTGGGTAGAAAAGCATTCCTTACTAAGGGGCACCAAAGTTAAAGCCAAAAAATGCAGAGAGAGGGGACAATACATAGCTTCCATGAGGCAGAAGATGTGAGGAGGTGAAAGCTCTGTGGGGGCAGAGGCTGAGGGTGTGCAGACACTGTGAGGGTCATGGGCAATCAGCTGAAGCTCCTGACTGCAGAGGAGGGAAGAGCAGCGAGAGCTGAGCTGTATCAACAGCCCACTGTTAGGGCAGAGATCAGAAAACACCTTCATGGATGGGGCAGTTGGGAAACCTGGGCATCAGGCTGCTTTGCCCCTGAGAACATGTCTGCCTCCTGGGAAGTCCAGGACTCCTGGTCCCATGTGAGTTCCACCGGTAGACAGGACTAGAGGGCCTGCTCCTTGGCAACAAAAAAGAGCAGAGTGAGTTCTCGGTGGTCAGAACACTCCAGCCTCACCTGTGTGGCATGTGGAGGGCTCCTCCACATACCATACACGTGTGCTTCTCTTTCAGGCTGATCATCCCTCCCTCCTCCTTGACCCTAAATCTTACTCTTCAAGCCCTCACTTAAAGAGAATCTTCCCAACTAAGTCTTCCTCGATGCTCTTGCTTTTCCTGACTGGGCATCCTGTCATCAGCAACCTCTCCTTTCATGCTATCTTTTGAAGGTCACCCAATGCAGGTCTGCTTGAGTGATTTGAAGATTTGGGCATCTCTGTGGCCCTGCCATTCGCAGTACAGCCTTGTTCATAGTCAAAGTTTAATCAGAGTTGGGGGAAACCAGAAGAGAGCTGATTGCCCTGCTCTAATAAGACCTCTGACCCCTAAAACCTAGTCATTTTACTGATCAGCCGACCAAGGTCCAGAGAGGTGATAGGATTTGACAGTGTTTGGCGAATAGCACTCCCGGGCGGGAAGTTCCAGACATCCCTGGTGGGTCTGTTTTCCAAGCCCCGGTCTCCTTCACACTTTTAAATCCCTTCTCCACACTTGCAGCTGAGGGGACCTGAGATCGTTTCAAGGGCTTTCAATGACCATGTGCAATTAACTGTAGCGAAATATCTCCAGTCAATTAGTGCTGGCACATTTCCAAGGCTGTCACCAACCTGCTCTGGAGCAATCAGACTTAATTATCTTGTTGTCTTTTCCTTTTTTTAAAATGTTAATCTCATTTGTGAGGGTTTCTGTAAACAATTAGGTAAGCAGAGATTTTTAATTTGAATGAAGCAAATTTGGACAAACAGCTGTATTTTACAAACAAGTTGAAGGCTTTAAAAACCTCAGTTGAGTCCCATGATTTAGGGTTTGTATCTCCTAAAGTCACCAGAATTATTGTCCCAGGGAACACTGCACAGCTGTAGATAGAAACTCACTTTTTTGGTCTTAGTCATCCCGGGACCCAAAAGTGAGGCTCAGGAGAGGCCTGTGGATGTTTTGTTTGGGTTCAACCTTCTCAAACTCAATAAACTCACTGAATTAAACCAAGCAACCACTTCATAGCAGTAACTAATGGCCGCTTAGGGAGGGAGCAAAAGGCAGTATAACATTTCACAAACTCATTCCATGGAAAGTTCGCAGGTGTTCGGAGTGAACAGCAGTTGTTCCTGCCTGTTTACCCATCCATTCTCCCTTCAGGGACAGCTTTATTTCCTCCAGGAGTCAGTTCTCTGTTGTTTTCTGTCTTTGCCATGCAAGCGAGGCTGAGTCCTCCTCACCCAGCTCTGGATGTGGGTGGCTGGTCAACTCTGCTGCCTTGTTTGGCCTCAGTTGGGAATGGACAAAATGACCAGACTAAGAAAAGTCAATCCTGGGGCATTTTCTGGCACTTTGAGGCAAGAAAAGCTCTCTTTCTGACATGGTGCTAGGTAGCAAGGCTGGGTGTCTGGGTCTGTCAGCAGCTATGTTGCCATTTCTTGAGAAGAGTCAGCTTCATGAGGCTGAAGGAGAGCAGAAAGCAGAAGACAGAGGGCAGGAAAGGGAAAGGGAGGGAGGAAGAGGGAGAGAGGGAGGGAGAGAGAGGGAGGGAGGGAGAGAGAGAGAGAGAGAGATAGTGCCAGAATTATTGAGATGATAGTCTGATCAAGCTATATTCATGACTTATCTGTTATTTGGCAAACCATTCAATTTTTTCCTCCTTAATCCAATTTAAATTGCAGGTGTCACAACTCAAACAGTCATTACAAATACAGCATTTGAGGAAAATGTTTTCAAGGTTAAAAAACTGTGACTACTCAATATTTATTGTCAACCACATGCAAGCAGTCAAAGCCCAATTTCAATTGAAGCTCCCTTGAGAGCTTGACTAATAGTCAAGGTAGGATTCGTCTTATAGAAGAAATAACTTCATTTTACCTTTGTAACTCCCTGGCTCTGGGGTACCTGTAGCTGATTTCTTCAGACTTCTCAAGAATTTGAGCAAGGACCTCTGAGCTGCTTGCCTCTCAGGCACTTCTCTGATAGCAAGTCTAGAGATGACCAGGCTGTACCTTGGCTGCCCAGAGTCTGCAACATGGACCTTCCCATTTATTTGCAGCAGTGCAAAGGGCACTGGAACAGGACTTCTGGGGGTCTTGTCCCTTGCCTGCTGATGACTGGTTATGTTTGTGATCTTGGGCAGGACATGCTGCTATCCTCTGCCTCACTTTCCCACTGGCAAGGTGGCAAGGCTAGCTCTGGCATGACTTCTAGGGGTGCAATCTGTGATGCCACTGGATTCCTGCATGAGCCCTTTTCAAAGTCCTCCTTTGAGTCTCTGTTGCTCTTGCCAGTTGCAGCCTCTTCCCTGAATGGGCTCACACTCCTGACTCAAATGAGGTCTCAAATAGCCTCCCACTTCAGCCAAAGTTCTGCAGAGTTCCTGCCATTCCCCTACCTGACCTGGCCTCAATTCCAGTCTCCTCTGTACCTGTTTAATTATTGTCTTTGTACTTGTTTCCCTCAGTCCATGACACCACTTAGAAAGAGAAATGCATGCAGAATTGCTGCTAGGATCGGGATCTGGTTCCAAGAGGCTCTGAGAGAGACATGAGCCAAGAGGGAGGTTGGTGTTGGCATGTGTTCCCAGGCTCTGGGAAAGTGCACTGGGGGTGGGGGGAACTGGATAGAAGGTTCTGTACCTGTTACTAATGACATTCATCACACAATTGAGAAGTGAGCAAGAAAAGAAATCTTTGGTGTGAATTTTCAGAAAAACAAGAGAAGAACAAGTCACAGGACTCATCCTGGGCTAAGGCAGCCTGTCCTTCATTAGGGGAGAGCTGAACTTTAAGGGTTCATAAGCGTCCCTCAGGGCTGAGGAAGATGTCATGCTCTTAGTGGACTGGACTCTGGGCATCTGTCAGTCCCACTTTATGTGGCACAGCTGGCCCTCCTGGCTCTGTGCCTTGTTCTGAGCTCCTGGATCCTGTCCAGCACACTATGAGATCAATAAACATTTAAATGTCATGCTTCCAGGAGCCATCCATCATAGTAAATGTTGTTGCTCAATAAATGGTCACAGGTGTGTAACAAAATATCCCCTCCAGAAGACCCTCCGGCCACCACATACTCTCTTGACCCTCTCATTGGGATCATCATGGGGTCTCTCCTTGCTCCACATTTAGCAGGAAAGGATGGGCCTGCTTCTGAACTTAAAGCACAGGGTGGGGCCTCCCCGGTGGTGCAGCGGTTGAGCGCTGGGTTGCGAAGCTGTGCGCAGCCTCTGCAGCGCCGGTTCAATCCCCGGCTGCTCCCCGGCCACTGGAGGAGGGTCCCGCATGGTGCGCAGACCTCTCCTGCCGCCCGCTGCTCCCCTCAGCAGTGTCCTTCGGTCCTTCTGCCTGCTCTGCTCCCCGCTCTGGCTCTGGTGAATTCTCTCACCCTCCCGCGCTTCTGACTGTACCCAGTGCTTGTATAAATAAATAAATACATCTTTAAAAAAAAAAAAAAGCACAGGGTGCTCTTTTCCCTGGAGATCCTGGCACCCAGAAGCTGGCTTCCTAACCCCCTTTTCTTTACAGTCATCATTACTGCTATTTGCTGAACATTTTTTGTTCTTCCACTTCTAGAGCAGGTAAGAATGGCACTTTCTGGTCTGCCTGTGGTTGGATGCATCCAAATGATTAGTTCTGAGGAATAGCCTATGAATGGAGACACGTGTCTCTTTTGTACCATTGTATTTAATTGTTGATACAGACCCTCTCTGGATGCACTTTCCTTTCCTTCTGATATGTTGGCCCAGAATGTCTCCTCCGGCAGCCTGAGACCTTGAATGATTATAATGAGCTGAGCCCTCTGCTATCTTCAGTGGACATGCAGCAAGAGCAAGAAATGCACTTTTCATTGTTTGAACTAAATGAAATATGGAGGGTCATTTGTTACTGTAGCTTAACCCAACCTATTCTGACTGACACAGTTTCCAAATTGCTGCACTATTGAGATATATGAGTATACACTACCTCTTCCTCCTCTTACCTGCCTGGGACATCTAAAAGAACTCTATAAAATTGGAAGCAGGAATAAAAGCTGCCCTTTGAGTCGGAGAGTCTCAGAATGTTGTTTTTGCAGTGCTGGAGAGATTTCTGGTTATGTCTCCAGGAGAGTCTGTCACATAAAGAAAGGAAGCCTCTTCCAATACCCACTGGTGGTGTCTTCTGCAGCGGAGCACACTGAGGGGAGTATCTGTCCTTAGAGTGGAAAACACAGAGGAAGCTGTCAGTGTTGTCTCAGGACACAAGTGGAGGTCTGGTGTTTCATTTTCTTATTCCGGAAACATGTTTAGAAAAGGTGTCAGGTGTGGGAAAGTGACATCCAGTGGGGCTGCATCTATGGAATTGGCCTGGAGAATTTGAACAAGGAACAAGGTCGCCCCATGTTCTTCCAGAGTAGTTTCAGTCCCCAGTTGTCACCTGCTGGGAGTTCAGGAAAACTGCACCTCCGTTTACGCATTTTCTGAATCACCTCCCTCCTCCTCTACCTGTCTGTACCTGCCTACCTGTGTGGTTCTTAAGCAATGTTACCTACTGTGTAGCTTCTGGATAGACAAGATAGCACAAAAAAATTCCTATTTTCAGTTAGATTACTTCTATTTTCAGTTAGATTAGTGTTTTCTAGGGCATATAGCTCTCCCTCCAGGCCTACGAGCAGTGGCTATACCCTAGCCTCTGCTGGCAGTTGGGAGACAGAGACTGGGCCATCTGCGGGAGAGAAGTAGGCTTGTGTGACTGGATACAGGTGGGGACAATGAGGAAGCAAGGCATCACCCCATGTCTGGGGGAGCAAGGCTGCTAGGGTGCCACTCCAAGACTCAAGGGGAAGAAAAGTGCAGATAAATAGCAGGGACTGTCCTTTCTCTGGTTCCAACCCTGGCCCCTGGCTGGTAATGTCTTTTGGGAGAAAAAGGTGGCTCCTTCTCCCCAGCATGAGGAGCATCAGGACTGGCAGTTCTGTTTTGGGATCACTCTAAAGGTGCACTGCATGGACAAGGGAGACAGACCCCTGACTTTGGGGTTGAAGAAGCAGGGCATCACCCATGTCTGCTCTGGCTTCAAACAACTGCTTTTCAAAAGTGCCTTCTTTACCGTTGCTGACTTCTCAAGCTGCTTTCCCAGCGGGGCTGCAGGCTGTGCCTTTCAGAGCTCAATGCCAAAGCGAGCGGGAGAAGGGAGGAAGGACAGCTTGTCCTTGGAGGAGCATGTTTAGGTCAAGGACAAAACTATCCTTCTGGCAAGAGTTGTCATCTGCTGGGAGTTCAGGAAAGCTGCACCTCTGTTTAGGTACTTTCTGAGTCACCTCCCTCCTCTATCTGTCCGTACCTGCCTACCTGTGTGGTTCTTAAGCAATGTTGCCTACTGTGTAGCTTCTGGATAGACAAGATAGCACAGAAAATATATTTCTATTTTCAGTTAGATTGGTTCTGAAGGACCAAGTGTTCTCTAGGGCATATAGCTCTCCCTACAGGCCTACTTCCCACGAGCAGTGGCTATATGGACCAGTCGTCACGGACTACTCACTTCTCTGGCACCAGGAGATCTGGGTTCACTCAGTTTGGATTCTGGGCCACTTGGAATTCTTTGCAGGCTCCCCAGAGTTAACACTCACATCCCAGCAGTGTCACTTTTCATTCTTTTTTATGACAATACCTTTCATTTGCAGAACTCTTTATACTTTCACATTTCTTATTGTATTCACTTCTCACAGGCCTTTCAAAAACTGCAAAGTGAATTTCCATAGTGCACATACAGAGTTTGCAGTTCCTTTCCACCACCAGGAAAACCAAAACCATTTACACAAACATTCAGTTAAGAACAGAATGGGTTTTGTAAACACAATAGAGTCATATTTTTATTCTTTTTCAACTCCTCTTTCTTCTGCTGATTTTCCATAATGCATTTTACCCTTTCAAAATATCCTTCTGATTATATTATATACTTTCCTACTTTAGGATTTCTGTGGTCTCAGGAAGTATTTATGCTCAATATCCTTATTCTTTATTCTTTTTTTGCCCTCTTTTCTTTCAACTAGGCACTATAAATTCTTTTTTTTTTTTTTTTAATTGCAGCTTTCTTTCTTTCTCTCTACTCTGCCTTCCCAATTTGCTCCAAAACTCATGGAACATTTTCATATGGTCATTGTTTTCCTATGTATTTCCCTTGGGTCCCAAAGGTGTTTCCTTCCTTAATCTTCTTAAAAATAGGCCAAGCTATTCATCCATTCAGTCAAGTAGTCAACAAATATTTATTGAGCACCTACTATGTGCTAGACACTTGTACCAGGCCCTGAAGATACCTACCTCAGTGAGTGAGGCAGGCTTATAAGCCCTGTCTTCATGATCTTATATTTTTATAGGTGAGACTAATGGAGATTTAGATGATTAAAAATAATCCTGTCAGAGTGATACATGCTCTGAAGAAACATGAAACAAAGCAAGGCTATAGCATGATGGGGCTGGGAATTAAAAAAAAAAAAGTAACAGAGGCCCCTTCGAGGAAGTGAGGTTGAAGTGGACACTCAAGTAAAACAATGGAGACTGCTGTGCTCTCCAGGAAGAAGAGGGCCCATGTGTGAAAACCCTCAGGTGAACACCTAAAGTAGTGCAAGGGGGTGAGTGTGGCTGAGCTTGGTGAGTGATGGGGAGCAGGGAAGGAGGTAAGGGTGGAGGGTGGGGTGATGAGCTGATGGCCTTTTAGGTCACAATCTGACTTTGGATTTGACTGAAGTAGGATGAAACCCACTAGAGAGTGAAGAATCAGGAGTGACATGATTTGATTCATGTTTTATATGGATCACTCTGACTTCTGGGTGATGAATTGAGAGCATGAAGGAGCAACAGGGGATCTTTGAGGAGGATATTGCAGAAGTCCAAAAAAGGTAACAGTTTATAGGACAGCTTGGTACTGGTGGAGTTCTGGTGAGAAGTCTTGGGTTCAAGATGCACAATTGTATGGGTGAGGGTGGCAGGACATTCAGGCTTCAGCGTTAAACATATTAGGCTCAACATAAAAATGAAGATGTGAGAAGAAAGTATCTGCAGAACTAAGGGAGACATTGAGGCTGGAAATCTGTACCATCGAATCATCAGGGTATAGGTATTGTTTAAAACCAAAGGACTAGATGAGGTCACCAGAGGGTAAGTGAAGAAAAGATATCCAAGGACTTAGCCCTTGGGGAACTTCAAATTTTAAAGGTTAAGAAGAAATATGAGAATTGGCAGAGAATATTTAGAAGAATCATTCAGTAACATAGGAGAAAACCAGTAGAGTAATGACTCCTAGAAGCCAAGTGAGGAAAATATTTCAGGAAGGAGGGCATGATTAAAGAGGTCAACTCTTTATATCTTATGACACCACAAATCTCTCATCCACATCACCACATAGGGTTTGCTTTCCTGTGGTGGCCTGAGTGGAATCTTTAATGTCCTTAGAAGTGAGACAGACACCCAAGAAACCAGAGACCTGGTTTTCTTTTACTTGGCTAGGCCATCTTTTGAAAGCAAGAGAACAATGATGTGGTTAATAGGCTAGAAAGATTAACATAAGCAGGCATCTATACCTTCCCAGAGCATTGGGGGCTGGCCTTCACACCATCACAGCCTAAGTTGTAGCTGAACAGAATGAGGGACTCCTTTAGGTTAGCTAGAAATTCCTAGGAATTTTCAAGGAAATACCTCACCAAGTCAATCCCCATTTTCTTACCTTTAATCAGTGACCTGAGAAGGGAGATGCAGTTCAATGTCTATTGTAGAGATAGAATCTGCAAAGAAAAGGCCAAAATGTGGCTCATGAGGGCTCCCTTTCTCATTATGACTACAACTGACTTGCTTACTTTGAACCTCTAAATAGAAATCATATGACAGGAAAGACGAATCATCGGGTATTGGTGTCATACCCATATTATCTATCTCTAAGTTGTGCCACCATCCACCCTGTGCCTGGAACCAGAAACTCAGGAAGCTCATTTACCCTCTCCTCTCACCCTGAATCTAGCACCAAACCCTGCCAGTTTTACCTCCAAAATATCCTGATCCCATCTTTCCATCTCTCCTGCTATCCTCGGTATCCAAACCACTATCATTCTGGGTTGGACTCCCAGTTAGTCTCACCACATCTCCTCCAAGCTCTCCAATCTCTTCTTCACACTGCAAAGTAATCCCTCCCCCCTCTGCTTAGGAACATTCAATGGTTCTCGACAGATCTTGTGATGAAGACCAGACTCCACAGCATGACTCCCTCCCCCCGCCTCACTCTGATCTCCACTCAAGCATCCTGCTCATTGAAAACCTTCTTTGATAATTCTGCTCCCTGTGGACTCCTTTGTTATCTGTTCTCAAAGAACCACAATCTTTCCCTTCATAGCACTTACTTCAATTTGTAATTATAAACCCCATACAGGTGATTTGATTCATATCTATCCTCAACACTGCATGGTAAGCCACATGACCTATTTTTGCTTCCCACTGTATCTCCAGTCCTAACTCAATGGCTTCCACATGAAAGAATGAATGACAGTGTGAAAGATGCTGTGCAGTCCAATGAGCTTATTCAGAGAGGAGACAAGGCATAAGTAGTTGTCACTCAGGGGCCCATGACCATGTGCCCTGACCATGAACATCAGTTGGTTTTGCTTTCCTCCCGAAGTGCTTCTGCAGGGCCCCATCCAGGGTCCTGACTATCCAATAACTGCACCTGTTGATGCTAACTCTATTTTGATCTTCATCCCCATCATCACAAATTTTAGCCTCTTTCTGTATCTCCCAAAACCCACACTCCTACCAGCCACATTATAAGTTTCAGTAAAATATGGGGTTCAAGTAGAGGAGTCGCCTTGCAGATAATCCTGTCTTTGTTTTTCCCTATTTCTGTCCTTTGACTTTTCCTGGGTCATCCTTACACATTTCCTGTAGTCAAATAACTCCAAATTCTCCCTTTGTTTATATAACAACCTTCCCTTTTCTGCTGCCACCTGACTCTCAGACTTGAGGGACGTCTCTGTTTCTATCCCCAAACTTGCACACAGCAGCCCACAGTTTGAGAAAAAAAAATGTCTTGCCCTTAGAATGATGTGAACTCCTTGAACAACATTAAAGATTATATAGGAGAAAATATCCTACCCCTCCACTCAGACATAAAGACCACCAGCAATCCAGGGGTGGTATAATCTAGAATGCTTTAATAAAAATCATGCAATAGCTAGTGCTTAGCCATTTCTAGGACATCATCCTGTGACTTTAATGAAAACATGAGCCATTATTAAAACCAGCTGGGAAGTTTTTAAAACTAATGCAGCACAGGCCTCATCACTGGTGATTCTGGTCCGGTTGGTTTGGATGGGCCCAGAAGTGGCTGTGTAAAACTCTGTGAGTGATTTCAATGTGCAGCCAGAGCTGAGTACCTGATGGAACACCCTCTCCTTTTAGAGATGAGGAAATTGAGGCCCAGAGAGCAAATCTGCAGCTCAACTGAGGCATCTTGCTACTCGTATTTCTATTTTAAATGCTTTGAGTGCTCACAGTTTGCCCTTTTAAATCTCACCATCTCCTTCTTGGATTCATTATGTATCTCTCAAATGGCTGAATGTCTTTGAATGTCTTCTTCCAGAGAGGATAGATGATATTACACTTTCTAAATCCTGGCATAAAAATGTCTTTCCGCTGCATTTTCACTCGGATGGCCACTTGGGTGTTATTACGCAGTACTGCCAGATCGTGGTGTGCACGCAAATCGCCCGGGGAACTTGTTAAATGCAGAGTCTGATAGAGAAGGTCTGGTGGAGGCTGTGATGCTACATTTCCAATTCTTACATGCTCCCAGGTGGAGCTGCGGCTGGTGGTTCGTGAGCCACATTTGGAGCAGCAAGAGTGAAGTGCTGCTGTTTCCGCCACCCGCCATCTGACTTCCTGACTGTCTTTGTCAAGTGTCTTTAGGGGATTTCTCCCTTCATGACCATCTCATCCTTAGCCACGGGGACGATGTGGTTATCAGAGGAGTGAAGTTCTATTTCCCCTGAGATGGAAACATTGAGAGGTGTGTTCCAGGGGCAGCCAGGAGGTGCTGTGACTGCTACAGGTTGAGAAGCTACCTGTTACTCCCAGCAAGGATGGAGAATTCCTACACTCTGAAATTAACTGCTATACCTAAAGATGTATACACAGAATTTCCCAGTTCTCTCGGGTAATAAATTTTCTTTTTTTTCTCCCTTTAGACTGATTTAATTGGGTGTAGGGTGAGTTAAAAAAACAGAGTTTTCTCAGTTTTTAGGCTGTTTTTTGCATGTGCCTCCAGCACAGGTGGCCTAATAGTAGGATGTAGTCCGCATATGCAGAAAACAGTAACTAATATACATAGCCTTGATGTATAGTTCGCAGGTGCAAAATATACTTGTGTAAACTAGGCCTAAATTTGGCCCTGTGCTGGCTTTGTCTATAAATCATATTAAAAGCTAATAGGGGGCTCCCTGGTGGCGCAGGGGTTAAGTCTCAGTGCTATCAAGTTATCACAAGCCACTGCAGCATGAGTTGGATCCCCGCCCAGGTAGGTGACCCACATGGCTCAGCAGACCTCTCCTGTCTCACCCGCTGCCTGTCTTGCCCTCAGCAGTGTATTTCAGTCGATCCACCTGTTCTCCTACTCCATCTATGGTGCATCCTCTCATCTCCCGCACCCCAGGCCTGCACCCCCATTCTTGTATGTATAAAAAATAAATCTTTAAAAAAGAGAAGCTAATAGGGCTCCTGTGGGTATGGATGTTGGGGAGGTGGGCAGGTGGAGCTGAGCCACTGCTGCCTTTGCTGCTGCTACTGCTGCCAGGAGCCCAAGGGGGCCTGAGGGGCCTGCCACTGCTGGGGCTGGGTCCAGGCTGGGTAAGGGCTACTGCCACCTGAGCCACTGGGCCAGGCTGTCCCCACCAGATAGGCTGGACAGATAATGCTGATGTTCCCTGTGCATCTCCTGCTGCTATATAAAGACTGTTCTGGCCCTGCATATGGGCTTGCTGACCTGTTTTCTCATCTGCCACCCTTGAGAACCACTGGTTGGCATCACAATATGGTAGTTGGCTTCCATCAATGTAAATGATGGAGGATAAATCAGGAGAGTAATTATAAGACAGAAGCCATGATCTATTTATAACTTAATCTTCTTTGAAGTCACTCAGTAAGTCCAGACCATGCTCCAGGTGGGTGTGAATACCAGGAGGAGGTGATTATTGGCGGTCATCTTAGAAGCTGTCTACCACAGAAACTCATTGAGATATAAGCTCTTCACTCTTGAAGGTACAAATTCCTCCCAAATGCCTTCTATTGTATTACTCATCAGAATTAAAGTCTTTCCTTTTATGGGGAGAAGGTGCACATTGGTTCTGCCTTGGCATTGGGTGATGGTCAGAGGCAAGAGTCAAGAAGAGACCACAAGGTTCAGATCCAAGTCTGGATGGAAAGATGACTTTGGTCTGTTCCTAAAAATCAGAAATTGCATGGGGAAGGCTCAGATTCAGAGACAAAACATTTGTTAAGATGACTGTTGAAGACCTCCCTGGTGGCACAGGTGGTTGAGCACAGCACTGTGAAGCTATCGGCAACCTGTGTAGCACGGGTTCGATCCCGGCTGGCCTGCGAGAATCCCATATGGTGCAACAGACCTCTCCTGCCTTGCCTGCTGCTCCCCTCAGCAGTGTGTCTCATCAGTCAGCCTGTTCTGTTCCCCATTCTGTCTCTGGTGAATCCTCTCACCCTCCTGCGCATCTGTCCTGTACCCCGGTTCTTATATAAATAAATAAATCTTTAAAAAAAAAAAGATGATTGTTGGATATACAGCATTTCAAAAGTCAAATTGATCAACAGTTTTAAGTTTTAAGGGAGTTATAACATCAGAGGAATTCCAAACCTAGCAAGGAGGGCCTGTGTCTCCTAGACCTATCATCTGCCCTACAGAAGATGGTGTGCTATATGGGTTTGTCACTAATTCTCCTTTGTACCCCCATCAGGTGTGGCCTGGAAGATGATGGCTGAGAGAGCAGAAAGTAGCCGTCTGATCATTATAGAATGAGGAACTCGTTCCCTATCAGACTTAAGGTCTTTTTCTCCCTAGGAGGAGCTGTTAAGGCCCAAAGTTACCTGAAGAAAATTTCCCTCCTTTCCTTCTCAATCAGTTATTATTATGTTACACCTGTTTTCTCTCTGTCATTGTAACATTAGGCTTTTCAGAAGTGACTCAATTAGTTGGGTTGTGGGAGTTTGGGGGACACAACCATGACCTTCAACAGGAAGGAAAACCTTTTGGAGATCCTGGACTTCTAGGCAGATGCAGTGACCACATGAGATTCTGGGCTGTCTTCTGGGGCAAAGGTTATGGATGTTTTATTATGTCTTGGATTAATTTCATGTTTGTTGGGATCAGTTTTTGGAAAATGAATACAAAGGACGAAAGCACCAGAGGGTGAGTTGACAAGCAGAGCACAGTGAAATACAGCAGCTATGGAATGATTTCCCATGTCCTGTCACCATGGTCTTTTGGGGAACTTCTCACCTGCTCTATGAGATAATGTCAGACAGTCAATCAGAATGTTTTGCTCTTCTTCCTAAGGGCTTCTGTTAGAAGCATCTTAACTAAAACTAATGCCTAAAGAATATTTTGGTCTTACCCTTTTTCCTCCCTAACTTTGTTATTTACCTTGGGCATTCATGTTTCAGTAGGTAATTTTGAAGTTAATATGTTTTTAGAAATTAGGAAGATAAGGAACCTGTTTAAACTATCTTATTTTAAGTTTAAGATATATCTGTATTTAGTAAATACTCTAATGCTCATTGAAGGCTTTTAACCTGCAGCTCAGGTCTTCAGTTTAAGGAGATTTTTCTTTTGTTAAATTGTTAGTATTTACTTCTGCTCTACTTGTCTTATTATCTCCATCCAATGCACCATTAATCTGCAGTTTGGATCTCATATCTATTTGTAGCTCCTCTTCTTTCATGATTTTATTTTTTATCTTCCTTTTGATTTTGAGTGAGCTTCTCTGGATTGTCCACATTGTTGATGTGATTTTTTTGTGTGCTGTGATTCTTTATCTTTTATGCACTAAAAAAAATCTCTTCACATATTTAATAGTAACATTCTCTGTTTCTCCCATCTAGTTTCCTTTTTATATCTTCCTCTTAGCAGCTGCCTTTTGATCTTGCTGTGTTGTCCTTTGCCTTAATAGTGTTGACAATATAAGACAAATGTCCAAAATTTATATCTGTTTCCTGCAGTAAAAGTTTTCAAAAATTATGCTCCTCTATTGCGTTGTAAGTATTATACTATCCATCTGTGTTTAGGATCTTTTCATAGGTCCTATATTATTTTGTTTCTATTTTTTTCATTTTGAACAATAAAGCTTCTATGTATGTCTGGAATTGTTCACCAAAGTCTAAACTGGATGAGTAATTCTTCTGAAATCATCTCATTGAGTTCTTAAGCTTGAGGGTAGCCTAAGGACTGGGGAGAGAACTAAATATTTGGACAATGTCAGAAGGCCAGATTTATGAATAGGCAGTGCTTTTTGGATGAAGCCAGCAGGTTGGACACCTTGTCATTAAATAGTTTCATTCTCAGCCACCATATTGTTTAATGGAATAGTGCCCATTGTTTGGTGCAGCTGTCCTTACAATTCCCCATTGCTCTTCCTGGAAGTGCAACCCTCTACATCAGGAAGAAGTTCCTAGTTCCCATAAGCGCTCCCACTAATCTTTACACGACACACAAAATATACTAATATTCACCAAATTTTCAATTGTGAATGTGCTAACCCACACATAATATGTAACTCACATATAAACTTTCATGTTAATTAATTGCTCCTTGCTATACCTGGAATAGATGATATATCTTCTTTTTTCTTCCAATTACTAGTCTTCCATGAATGCCTAGCCCATTGGTCCTCTTCCCTGCCAAGCATATCGCATTTCTGCAGCTAGAGTGATTTTTCCTATTGCCCCATGTACAAAGTTCTACTTCAGCATTCAGTAAGTTGCTTATTCTTCCATTTTCCCACTTAGCGTATGAGTTCTATGTTGTTTAGGATGTGTTTTATTCATCTCTATTATCCTGTCTGTGTTACTGACATCTGAACTGACAGACAGTTCAATGTGTGTAAATGAACTGGTTGAGAAGACTTACGCACCATAAAGGAGCATTTTCAAACTTAAGATACTTTCTTATCTTTGGCGTGAGAAAGAACCTGGTGGTCTGCTCAGATGCTCAGGTTTGACTGAATGTTGGCGTTTCAGTTCTTTTCTATGCCCTTTTCTCTTTTCTGTGTCTCTTGCCTACAACTGGCCTTCTGCCATGTGAAACCGTGGGATAGTTGACAACTCCAAGCACATTGTCTTCTGCTTCTCACAGGCACTTGTGTTTGCCTCCGTCTTCTCCTGTCCCTAACTCTTCAAAAACAAGCCCTGTTCTCTGTTAATTGGAAGAGGCTTTTAACTTTGAAAATACGACACACTTTCTCATGTCTTCCTTGTTATAAATCACACCATAGAGCTAGGTGCCTGTCTTTCCTTCCTGACAGAAATGGAGAATTGAATATGCCTCTCTGCTAGGCATACTTTATTTTCAACATTTCAACCAAATGTCATCAGAGAGACAGCAGAATTTCTTTCTTTCAAGAATCCTGTCTAATGGTTTTGGAGGAAAGACTGAGATGATGCCTGGTGTTAATTATACTTTTGCCTAGAATTGAGTGATACACTCAGGAGTTATCAAATGACAGAGACTGTATGCCTTTATATGTTTAGATGCAGAAAGTACCTCCAATAAACAAGAGGTTACTTTTTTGTTATTCAGAGCTACAGTCTTTTTCTTTTGTCATGTCTCTATTAAGTTGTAATTGTTATTGTGTATATTATTGTGTATTTGGAAAATTGCGCATATTTAAAGTGTACAATTTGATAAATCTTGGCAAGTCTGTAAAACCATTACTATGATCAAAATAATCTACATGGACATGAATTTGTATAGTTCTTAGGGGTTTACATGCTACCAGGATCTAGGTGTCAACATCCACAGGGCTAATAAATTTAATTTTTATCTATTGTACACATTGGTTATTGTTGTTATTGTCATTGTTTGCCAGTTGGCCTTTAAGCTCTTCTTATATAAAAGCTCTTCTTCTTTTATATTCTTTGCTATGATAATTGTCAGTACTGGGATGATTTTTGCAGTTAATCTACACACACTATACGTATTTTGGGGGAAGTTGTAGTCCTGCCCTTCATATCACAGAATCATGGCTTTCTGATCAGCCAAGTCTTTATTCAGAACCTTTGGGGATCCCCCATCACCTTCATTCTAACCAAAACTTCAAGCATGTGATTGGAAGTGAGTGTCTGACAATCTTTTCTCTCCCAGCTTCATAACCCTTCACACATATAGACAATAGAGTCTTCTTTCCTCTTAATTACACTTTCTTCACTAACCAGCCAGTGGTAATAACCACAGGGACTTTAGTTTTCAGCTAACACACTGGAAAAAAATCTTTGTTTTATCATCAGTTTTCTCATCTGATAAACACCAAGGTTGTAATTGTTTCTTGGAAAGCAAAGGAAAAAAATGTAGTCTGGATGATAATAGGTCATCATATGGGTTTAATCTGAGTGCAGTATTGAAACAGTATTGAAATTTTGTATCAGAATACAAGGTTGTCACTCAGATTCCCTGCCTCACAAGGGATAATTACAATTTTCCCAGACAAATATTGCAGATTAAGTAAAAATGATAACATCTCTCAATGACTTTGCAGTCATTTGTTTGATGAATAGAACAGAACCATTTCTCCATAGGACTATAGAAATGGATTTACAAATGCTGTTTGTTTGAAAAAGCAGGTCATTTTCTGGGGCTTGGAAATCTTTTTGCCGTGGATAGACTCTGAAAGGTGTGCTAATTATGATGTGATGTGTTTTCTTGTGGTGTTCTTATGGTAGATTCACTGCCTCATTTACCAAAGGCTGGAACTACTACAGGATCTAACAAAGTTTGGGAGAACTATGTGTCTCTGACATGAGGGTGGTTTGAAAAGAGGTGGGGAGTGAGGAATGGAAGGGGGGAGGTTGATTATAGAATAGAAGATGGCAATGGAGTTTCCAAGAATGAAAATCAATGAATACAGAAATGGTTATATGGGGTTATTTTTGGTGACTATTGCTGCATGATCAACTATCCAAAACTTTAGTGGCACAAAACAACTTAAATTAGATTCACAAATTCTGTGGGTTCAGCACTGATGGGAGTGGTTTGTCTTTGTTCCAAGATATCTGGGAACTCAGCTGGGAAGACCTAGTGACTGGGAACTGGGATCATCTGGAGTTGTCTTCACTTTGATGTCTGGTGGCTGATGTTAACTACAAACTATGATCTCAGCTGGGACTACCTTGACAGGAATGCCTGTACAAGTATTTTATACATAACCTGGACTTCCATACAACATGGCAGCCTTGGGGTAGTCAGATTTCATATAGGGAATCATAGTTTCCATTATGAATATTCCAGTGAACAAGGTGAAAGTTGTATCGGCTTTTAGGACACAAATTTGGAAAACACAAAACAGCTCTTCTGCTCTACTTTTTTAGGTCAAAGTTGTCACACCCCTGTCAGGATTCAAATGGGAGGTAGTCTTCCTGCTGGGAGGAGTGTCAAAGAACTGGGGGGGATATGTTTTGAAACCATCACAGTTTTGTAGTTTACTTCACCTATCACATTCTAAGGTCCTGACAAATTCTCCAGGGATCTTAAAGTAGACTTTATTCAGAATGAATTTCAATCTGTTTCAATAAGTAGCTGTTGAATATGTAAATATGGGAGTTCACATTACAAAGCTTGAATTTTCGTGATAAAATGATAAAATGTGGAGAGGGACTGAATTTGAAGATCAAAGTATATAGAAAAATGCCATACATTCATCAAGAGAGAAATAAAAGATCAAGAAGTGCAGTATAGGGCACTCTCCGACCGGCAGAGAGGAGGAAACAACAAACCAAAACGCCCAGCAAGAAAACGGATGCAGCAAGTGGGACTGTGAGTAGAAAGGAACTATTTCAGCCACCACACCCCGTGAACGGGAGCTGAGGCGAACCCCGCAGGATTCGCCGCGCCAGCGAGCGAACGGCTCCGGGCGCCATTAGAGAAGAACAAAGACCCCGGGAGACGCGCACACAGCCCGGGCTGCCGGTAAGCTGGCGCGGGAAAGCGGCTCGCTGGGCGCACTTGAAAAGCAAGTGCAGACCTGGATCGCGGCTGCCCAGGTCCCCGCGCCTGCGACCTAGGCTTGCGGGGAGACGACCTAGGCTTGCGGGGAGACGCGCGGAGGTCCTCACTGAGGTGAAGGTCCCTCCCTGAGTGAGCAGGAACCAGGCGCCCAGGTACGGGAGCGGTGCAAAAGGCGCCATTCCCGCGCCACTGAACTGGGCTACAGCCCGCGTCCTGGAACTGAGGGCTTTGAACTGAGACCCGGGGCACGAAAATTCGGGGCGTGGTTTCTCCACGACGGTGGGGCACAAGGCAGACACAGCACCCCAAAGCTGTTGAGGTGTACCCTACCATTCCCGCTCTGTTCTCTGTCCCACGGGGTGGGGGGAGGCGAAAAACAGCCCCCCAAGGACAATAGGAGAGATCTCTGGCGCCACCTTAGCGACCAGGAAAAAAAAAGTCACTAACACCCTATAAAACAGGACATTTCTTAAGACTGCTTGAAAAGGGCAGGTTTCTGGAGGACCCAGTGGCCAGCCGGGAAGTTATTCCACGCCAGGCCCCTTCCGACCAGCAGTCTGAGCCCACAGAGGGAGCAGGCACCCACGTCCGGGGCAGACCGGGTGCGCAGAAGAGTGTGCCTGAAACCGGAGGCACAGGGACTGCATCCCGCTTCGCCATTTGAGAACAGGGATATTTCTTCAGTAAAAACTGCCTAAAACCAGCAGAAGCTCCCCCAGAAGACAGAGATGGCTCCTGGAAGAGCCAGAGGGGAGCGGAGAAGTTCACCCAAGATGTCAGTCAGTCCGAGCAACACAGTGTCCCAACGCATACGACAAATTAGAAAACAGACAGTAGGGAGTAGAAGAACCACACGCAACCTAAAAACTCCTCAGGAAAGAAGCACACCACAAAAAGAAAACCCACTCCCCAGATTGCAACGACAGCAACTTGGAAGAACTTCTGAGCCTTCCAGAAAGAGAATTTAAAATTGCCATGATTAAAAAGTGATAGATCAGAAGAAGGAAATTGAGTCCCTAAAGAGGGAAGTAAGAGAAATGCAGGAGATCAAAGAATTAATGGAGGAACTAAAGAACTCTGGGAAAAGCAATGAAAGCAGAATAGATGAAATGGAAAACGAATAAGTAATCTTGAAGACACAGAAATAAAAAGACCAAAACAGAAAAGGAAAGAGAAGTACGAAGGAAAAGAATGAAGAAAGACTTCGGGAACTATCTGACTCCATGAGGAAAGGAATATAAGAGTTATAGGAATTCCAGAAGGAGAGGAGAGAGATGTAGGAACAGAGAAAATATTTATGGATATAATTGAAGAGAACTTCCCAAATGAGAAGAAGGAGCTGAAAATTGATATACAAGAAGCAAGAAGAACACCAAACTTCCAACGACGAAAGGAAAAACACAGCAAGACACATAATAGTAAAGCTCCCAAGAATCCAGGACAAGGAAAAAATAATGAAGCTGACAAGAGGGAAGAAACAGATAACATTCAAAGGAAAACCAATCAGGCTGACATCAGACTTCTCTGAAGAAACACTACGGGCAAGGAGAGAGTGGAGGGACATAGTCAACAGACTCCAAGAAAACAGATGCCAACCAAGAATACTCTATCCCGCAAAGCTCTCTTTCCTCCATGAAGAAAGAATATGGACCTTCCCAGACAAAGAGAAACTCCGGAATTTCATTGCGACTAAACCCCACTCCACAAAAATACTACAAGGAATCCTAAAGCCAGAACCTCAGAGGGACGAATAACAACGAAAGAAGACCAAAAAAAAAAAAAAGTTATTAAAAGAATAAATAAATAAAATCAAAGGAAAGACAAACATAATGGCAAATACAGATGCTAACATATCAATATTAACTCTAAATGTAAATGGACTAAACTCTTCAATAAAAGACACAGAGTTGCAGCCTGGATTAAGAAACAAAACCCAACCTTTGCTGTCTCCAGGAACACATTTAGCTACAAAAGATAAAAATAGGCTCAAAGTCAAAGGATGGAAAACATCCTACAAGCAAATGGGCCAAAAAGAAAGCAGGAACAGCTATACTTATATCAGATAAAACAGACTTCAAACTCAAAAAAAAAAAAGAGACCCCAATGGTCACTACATGATGATTAAGGGGACAATACTTCAAGAAGAAATAACACTCATTAACATATACTCACCAAACGAAAGAGCACCAAAATATATCAGACAACTGTTGTCCTCTCTGAAAACAGACATCAGAGAAAACACATATGTAGTGGAGACTTCAACACACCACTATCAACAATGGATAGATCAACAAGACAAAAAATAAGTAAAGAAACTAAAGCTCTAAATAAGGACCTAGAGCATTTGGGCTTAACAGACATCTATAGAACACTAAACCCAAAAAAAACGGAGTACACATTTTTCTCAAGCGCACACGGATCATTCTCCAGGATCGATCACATACTGGGGCACAAGACAAACATCAACAGATACACCAAGATTGAATCATACCAACCATCTTTTCTGACCGACGAAGGCATCAAACTAGAAAAAAATCATAAAAAAGAAGGCAAGGAACTATCCTACCTCATGGAGATTAAAAGCCACATTACTGGAAGACCACTGGACTAACAAGGAGATCAAAGAAGAAATTAAAAAATTCTTTGAATTGAATGACAAGGAGACACCAATATCCTAAATGTGTATGGCTGCAGCAAAAGCAGTAATAGAGGAAAATATATAGCAATAGAAGCTCACATCAAAAACAAGAAAGAACTCAAAGAAACAACCTAATCTCGAAGCTCAAAGATCTAGAAAAAGAACAACAAAAAAACCCCAGAACCAGTAGAAGAAAAGAAATAAATAATAAAACCAAAGCAGAAATAAATGAATTGAAACTAAAAAAACAATCCAAAAGATCAATGAAACCAAGAGCTGGTTCTTTGAAAAAATAAATAAAAATAGAAAACCCCTAGCCAGGCTCACAAAGGAATAAAAGGAAAGCACAAAAATACACAGAATCATAAATGAAAGAGGAGAAAATCACAACGGACACAGCAGAAATCAAAAGAATAATCAGTAACTACTATGAACAGTTATATGGAAACACAGTTCAACAATCT